>NC_134576.1:3907460-4247714 GCF_050947875.1 Dermacentor variabilis | reverse complement strand
GAAAGAAGAATGATAGGTGTAACATTAAGGGATAAGAAAAGAGCAGATTGTGTGAGAGAACAAACGTGAGTTAATGACATCTTAGTTGAAACCAAGAAGAGGAAATGGGGGGGGGGGGGGGGCATGGGCAGGACATGTAATGAGGAGGGAAGATAACCGATGGCCATTAAGGGTTACAGACTGGATTCCAAGGGAAGAGAAGCGTAGCAGAGGGTGGCAGAAAGTTAGTGAGTGGATGAGATTAAGAAGTTTGCAGGGACAACATTACCCCAATAAGTACATGACCGGGGTAGTTAGAGAAGTGTGGGAGAGGCCTTTTCCCTGCAGTGGGCGTAAGCAGGCTGATGATGATGACATGTTTGCACGTGATGTTTTACAGCAGCGGGCAGCTTCGGCCAGTAATACTCTCATCGGAGTCGGGACAATGTTCTCGTGTAGCCTAGATGACCTGCGATGCTTTCATCATGGCATGCATTTAGAATTTCTTTTTGAAATGATGCCGGTACGACAAGCAGGTACATGCTACCTCTGGCAGAAAAGTTCTTCTTATAGAGAACACCGTTCCGGAGACAAAACGATGGCAGTCCTCTGGCGTAAAGTCGCGGAACGTCTTTACTTGGGTGGGGGGGGCCTTCCAAGAAATAAATTAGTGGGAGCAGCTCTGGGTCATGGTACTGCTCCTGTGAAATGGTGACGGCATTGACAACGCCCAAAAATGCAGCGTCCACGTCATCGGTAACTGCGGACTCGATGGGTGAACGCGAGAGGCAGTCGGCGTTGGTGTGCTTCTTCTATGATCTGTAAATAATGGTCATGTCGAACTCCTGAAGCCTGAGACTCCAGCACCCAGATGGCCAGATGGATCTTTCAGGTTATTCAGCCAACAAAGAGAATGATGATTGCTGACAAGCTTGAATGAACGGCAGTACAAATAGGGGTGAAGTTTGATAACTGTCCGCACCATGGTGAGGCATTCGTTTCTGGTAGTCAACTAGTTTTCCTCCGTACGACTGAGAGTTTGGCTAGCGTAGGCGATTACTTTTTCGGAGCCGTCTTGCCACTGCACTAGTATGGCACCCACACCAACATTGCTCGCATCCGTGTGAAGTGCTGTAGGAGCATGCTGGTCAAAGAGTTCGCTAAATGCTACTTGTTCATTTTCCTCCCACAGAAAGGGAACATCGTCGCGTGTCGGGCGTGTTAACAGCACAGCACTACATGAAAAGTTTGCTATAAAGCGCCGGTACTAGGCGCACAGCCCCAAGAAGCGCCTCACTGCCTTCTTGTTGGACGGTGTGGGGAACTAGGCCACAGCGTCTATTTTGGCTGGATCAGGTGTCGTACACCCTCGCGACTGACGATGTGGCCGAGGAAGCACAATTCACTGAAACCAAAATGACATTTTTTGGGTTTTAGCGTGAGGCCAGTCGGGCGTATGGCTTGGAGAACAGTGAGTAACCGGCCTATGTGCTCCTCAAATATAGCTGAGAGCACTACAACGTCGCCTAGATAGACCAAGCATGTTTGCCACTTCAGACCTGATATTATGGTGTCCATTAGACGCTGAAAGGTGGCAGGCCTCACTGCCTTCTTGTTGGACGGTGTGGGGAACTAGGCCACAGCGTCTATTTTGGCTGGATCAGGTGTCGTACACCCTTGTGACTGACGATGTGGCCGAGGAAGCACAATTCACTGAAACCAAAATGACATTTTTTGGGTTTTAGCGTGAGGCCAGTCGGGCGTATGGCTTGGAGAACAGTGAGTAACCGGCCTATGTGCTCCTCAAATATAGCTGAGAGCACTACAACGTCGCCTAGATAGACCAAGCATGTTTGCCACTTCAGACCTGATAGTATGGTGTCCATTAGATGCTGAAAAGTAGCAGGCACTAACCACAAACTGAACGGAAGGACCTTAAATTCGTAAAGACCATCAGGGGTCATGCAGGCAGTTTTCTCATGATCTCACTCATTGACCTCGATCTGCCAATACCTGCTTCGTAGGTCCATTGATGCAAAATAATGTGCATGCCACAGCCTGTCCAGCGAATCGTCGATGCGTGGCAGCAGGTAGAAGTCTTTCTTCGTGACCTGGTTTAATTTGCTGTAATCGATGCAGAATTTCAAACTGCCGTCTTTCTTTTGGACTAATACCACGGGTGACACCCAGGGACTTTTCAAAGGCTGTATCACACCTTCCTCGAGCATCTTCACTTGTTCTTGAATCTCTTCACGTTCCTTTGGAGTTGCACGGTAGGGATTTTGTCGAATGGGCCACGTAATATCATCTGTGATGATACAGTGCTTGGTCAGTGGTGGTACACTGTTTGACCTTTGATGTAGTCAAAAAGCAATCTTCGAACTGGTGTATCAGCTCCAATAGGCGCTGCCGCTTCGAATGCGACAGGGTGGAGCTAACGTCGACGGCAAAGGTGGCGAGGGCAGCACGATTGTTTCTTGTAGAGCGAAACAATCTTTCATTTGGGTGATGTTGTCGCAGTACACAATTGCGATACCCTTGTAGATATGATGGCGTTTGTTGCTGAAGTTTGTGAAAAGGACTTCCGCATGCCCATGAGTCATGCCGAGTATGCCTCTAGCAATGGAAATGCCTTCCGTGAGCAATAGTGCAACAATTTGCTCCGCAATCACATCCCCGTGGTAGGGCTTCTTGCATGATACAGAGACAAGGTGGCAGGATCACGGCTGAAGGGTCACATCGTCGGTGATTCGCAAACACTCATGTTTCCTGTCATTCATCGTGTCACCATATTGGCTGGCAGAAAACGTCACCATTCGTTCTGGAATGTTTATGACTGCGCCGTGATCTCGCAGAAAATCCATCCCCAAGATGAAGTCTTGGCGGCAGTCGGGGAAAATGACGAAAGTGGCAACGAAGCTGGATTCACCCATGTGAATTTGGGCGGTGCATGTTCCCGTTGGTGTCATAAGCTGACCCTCAGCGCTTCTTATGTGGGGCCCTGTCCACTGTGTCTTCACTTTCCTAATGCGGTCGACCAGCTCCTGCCACATAATCGAGAAGTCTGCGCCAGTGTCATCAAGTGCGGTGACGTAATGTCCATCCACCAGAATGCTGAGATCGGCACGGGCAACATCGTCGGCGTGAGTATTCGTCGTCATCATGTCGTCTTGGTCGGCGTGAGCATTCGTTGTCATCATATCGCCTTTGTAGGGAGCGTGGGAGGTATCTTTGGCGTCTTGATACAAGGCAACCTTCCCCCCTGGAGGTTGCTGCCATTAGTGTCCCTGGTGTGGACTAGGGGAGCAACCACCCATGCCGACATCAGTGGTGAAAGTCTGGTGGTTTGGGGAAGTGTAACACACAGGCGCTGGCAGTCACCAACATTGTGAGCCTCGGCGATTTCCCTTGTCAATTGGCTTGCGTGTTTAAAAATGAAATTAGTTTAAAAAAAATATGTCATTTTTAAACACGCAAGCTAATTTACAAGAGAAGTCGCCGAGGCTCACAATATAAAGATAAGGGACAAAGCATGTATTAGCGAACCGTCTATCACTATTCGTGATAAGGAACTGCGTTACCTATGTCAATTTTAATTATGCGTCAGATTGTCACAGTTGCCTCGATGCATCTCTGTGTCTCCTGCATGTCATGGTTATCAACTGGCACCTATATATGTTATACATATCTTCAATAAAATATCAGTTGAGATTCAGCGCCATGTCGTTTTATGCCTTCTTGTGTCCTTGTCATGTATTGCGCTGTAACGAACCTTACTATGAATCCCAACCAACTGGCCCAACTTGCCGTTTTGATGTTCTCAGGTGTCCTGATCTCGCTTAGAAAAGTAATGAGCTTCCCTTTGAGTTATCATAAATTGTTTCTTTCCTGATTTCATTTTTGCTCTTAAGTAGTTTATCAAGCCAGGTTTCTTTTCCATTACTGCCATCAATGGGAATATTTAAGCCTCTCTGACTTTCCGCATGACATTCTTTGTTGCTGTGTTGCCCACCCTACAGGCCGCATACTTGCTGGTAAGCTTCCTAGTTCTTTTCCTCAACTGTGAATCAATGTTTTCCTGTAAAGATACATCAACACTCTCCCAGCCCGTTTACTTTCTTCCATATTCCTCAGTTCTTCATAATAAATTTTACTGTGAGCTTCCCTCACTTCAAAACTAGTCCAGCACATATCGCCCTGCACAGCTTCATTTGTAGTCTTTCTGTGAGCGCCCAGTGTGAGGCGTCCCATTGACCTTTGGTTCCCATCAAGTCCTGTTTGTACCCCTGAGTTCAAGCAAACAACCGCATTTCCAAAAGTAAGTCCTGGAACAATTACACCTTTTCACATACCCCGGAGCACCTCATACCTATTGTATCCCAATAGTGCTCTAAGCTTTATTATGGCTCTTTCTCTTCCCTTTACTGTTGTTGTTTTTTCCTGTGTTTCCATATGCAGTCGAACCTGACTATAT
Organism: Dermacentor variabilis; assembly: GCF_050947875.1. Lineage (NCBI taxonomy): Eukaryota > Metazoa > Arthropoda > Arachnida > Ixodida > Ixodidae > Dermacentor > Dermacentor variabilis. Next base: position 4,243,261 of record NC_134576.1, on the reverse strand, counting down.
CGAACCTGTTTACATCGAATTATTCTACATATTGAACAATTTCTGGACACGGTATAGTTACAGTGAGTATATATAGCAAAAATTATGCTAACATCGAACAAAAATAGCAGCGACTCTCGATATATCGAATGTCAAGCAGTGGAAAAGTGCCCCCGAAGTTGGCTTTCCCTCGTGGTGGTGGGGAAACCAGCGGCGCGGCTTCATCCAACTGCTCTCCCTACCGTGACTGCGCTGCATGGACGAGCCGTCGACACCCCCTTGCAAAAAATTATCCTGGCCCATCCGCAGCGCTTGCTCAAACAGCCAATCAGAGGCTCTTGCGCCTTCGTCGTGCAAGGTGGCGAAAGCGCGAGTTGTCTCGCTTCTTTTCTGGTTCATTGTGTGTGCGCCTTGTGGGCCTTCTCCCGCAATGTTGCCGTGATGAAGCTGCAGAATTCGCCTTTTGTCGTGAAGCTCGAAATCAGAATCGGGTCGAATGTGGTGAGAAGTTGGATGTCCTCGCAGGGTGCAAGATTCCAAGGAGCACTCTCTCAGCACGATCTTGAAGAATAAGGGGGAGATTAGGGCTAAAGTGGTCAAACTCGCAACCCAGTGCCTGTGGCGTCCGACACGTACACACGGCCATGCACGAGTGGTTTTCATTTCATTTCCTTAAAGGCCCAGTAGTAGGGGTATTACATAAGGGGTGGGGATGCAACATATACAAGTAAGTGTTATAATGCATTCAATTCTGTCAACAAAAAAAGTTGTTACTTCTTGAACAAATTGTGAAAACCAATTTAGGTTCATCCGAAATTGCTTCAGCCAGGCCAGCTTCCACGTGCTTGGTGATGACTGTAAATTTTGATGAATGCGACGAAGCCATTGCCGGTGTTGCTGAAGTTTAGAGCGAGCTATCAGAATTTCCGGAAGCTGTTGACGAATCAATGGTGGACAAGTTTGTGAGAGCAAATGATGTCGCAACCATGGGAGAGCCCGAAAACGAAGACTACATTGCCGACATAGTATCGAGCTCAAGTGAAAGTGGGCACAATGAGGAAAGCAACGATGGTCCTTTGGCCACATCCTCCGAAGTGATTGGTGTGCTCGCACTAATCCGGTGCTTCTGTGCCAATGCGCACTAGCACTGCTGCTCCGACCTTTAAGGTCCAACCACACGCTGTTAATTGTGCGCACCTGGCTACACGTCATGCGTCTGTGAGGCCATGCACGCCTGTCCTATGCGTCTAGAGAAGGGAGACGCGCAGGAATCGTGCGTGTCAAGGAGGTCTTGATCTTAGTCGTCATTTTGAGCGTACACGACGAAAGTGGCAGCTTGTGCACCGAAGTCATGTGGGCCGCATGTACACTTCCGGCGGTTCGGAAACATTGTTGAAGTTTCAGAATCATGCGGAGATGCCGGGAGTCGCTGCTGGTTTCATGTCGATAGAGCACAGAGGCTATGGAGGCAATCAACAACGAAGCGCTGATCGCCTGCGTTGAGGCTCGACCTGCGCTTTGGTGGCAGGCGAAACACAAGCGCCACAAGAACAAGCACATGACGAGGTGGTTGTGGATTGTCATGCCCAATGCTGCCTAACAGGTGAGTGCTCGGAATTTTATACGGGTGTCATACTGGAGCAGTTTCAATCGCGATCGATCCTGATCAGGATCGGATTTTGTGATCACGATTGCCTGCACTGCGCAATCTGTGTAGAACTAATTGTGATCAAGAAAATTGATCGCGCTCGATCGCAATCAAAAGCCTGTGTGACACCGGTATAAGCTGCCTCTCTCATCAGCCGACTCGCAGATGTGGAAAACGCGTTTCATCTGTGCAGATGACGTTATCACAGCGCTGCAGAAGTGATGGAAGTGCTTGGGGAATATTGCATATTTCGTTAAATGTGATCCGGTAAGGGGACATATAAGCAGTACAAGGATAGCTTTGTATATTTATTTATTTAGGTACCCATAAAGCCAGTTTGGCTTTGCAGTGGGGAGCAGAGAAAGCAGAAATACAGGTACAAAAGAATGAGTAAAATAGCACATAAAAACTAAACAATAAAGCATAAGACAGAAGTACAGAGAGTATCACACACAAACTAGCAGGATGAATAAAGAAAAGGACTTGCATGATGCACACACAAAAACAAAACACAAAAGATGCAAGTAGTTTTTTGATTCTGTGCACTGATCATAAAAGTCAGCATGCAAGTCAATGAGCAGTATTTAGCCGAGTATTGAATGTTGCTATATTCACATGTGTCTTGGGCACTGCAATGAACAGCTCTAATTTAGCATTTTGTTGCTTGCCAGCAGTGTGCAAATTGGCGCTTCATCACAGATCCTCAAATTTTACCTAGCTTGCTCAGGGATTCATTCAGTGTCAGCTAGGTGCCAGAGTACCATAGGTACTCTGGCACCTAGCTACAGATCTTAATCTCTCCCTCATCACAGACCCAGCTTATCCCACCAGGTGTGGTACATCTACATGCAGGGACTCCACCCCAGACCTTACTTTTGTATCAAACTTAGCGAACGCTGGCTGGAATAACTCCAGTATTGACCTGGGTAGTGATCATTACATATTACAAATACTATTGGAAACACCAAGTAATGAGATAAAGCACTTTAACTACATTGACTGGGATCTTTTTCGGAAAGCAAGGAAAAGCAGAGCTGAGACAGAGGAAGGACAAAAGAAAACACTCCAAACTTGGACCACTCAGCTCAGGGAAGATGTAAAGGCGGCAACGAAGGATATTACCACAGAGGAGGATATCGAAATCATGGACAGTAGGCTGGCGCACTTGATTGAAGCGAAACAATCTATGTTAAATAGATGGAAAACGCAACGGCTGAACAGGAGACTCAGGAAGCGCATAGCATTGTTGAATAGGGAGATTGAAGAACACTCCAGAAATTTACAGAAACAACAATGGGATGAGCTTTGTAATTCCATAGATGGTCGAATCAGACGTGGTGGGAATTGGAACTTACTTAGACATTTGCTTCATGAGAACGACACGAAATCTAATAGGAGAACAGCAGTAGCACGACTCGTCCATCGTGAGAGTCAGGACACAACGGAGGAGGCCATTCTGGATCGGCTCGCAGCTAAGTATTTACCACTTAAGGATAGTGATGAGAGTACAGACCTGCCTGAATATACAGGGGAAGACTGTGAGCCTATGGATCAAGACTTCACAGAAAGCGAAGTTCGTGCAGCCCTGTACGACCTCAACAGTAGATCTGCTGCCGGTCCAGATGGCATTTCCAATAGGCTGTTGAAAAATTTGGACGATCATTCCATAAAATATTTAACAGAGTATTTCAACGAACTCTGGAAAAATGGTGATTATCCGAAGGAATGGAGAATTGCTAACAAAATTCTTATTCCCAAACCAGGCAAGCAACTCAATCTAGATAACCTAAGACCCATATCATTAACATCATGTCTGGGCAAAACCATGGAGCATGTCATACTCAATAGACTGACTAAGTATGTAGAAAACAGAAATGTTCTTCCGCATAACCTGATCGGTTTCCGTCCTGGACTTTCGACTCAAGATGCAATGCTTTTAATCAAGCATCACCTTATCCTTGCTAGCCCGCTACATACGAGAGCTCTTCTAGGCCTAGATGTAGAAAAGGCCTTTGATCGCATCGAGCACAGGGCCATATTGGATATCCTCTCGGAGATGGGATTGGGTAAACGATTGCACAATATAGTCAAAGCCTTTCTCGGTGGCCGTTCTGCTTGTCGCAGGTTAGGCGAACTCCAATCGACAACCCTGGAACTTGGGAATCGTGGGACACCACAAGGGTCTGTCCTATCTCCCATGTTATTTAATTTGGCAATGTCAAAAGTGGCTTGAGGTCTCGCGCAGATTAAGGGTATCCACTTTGCTATATATGCAGATGATGTAACAATCTGGAGTGCCGAAGGTAATATGGGACAAACAGAGATCAACCTACAGGAAAGCATTTATGTGGTAGAAACAACACTTGAGGGTATGGGACTGAACTGCTCTGCTAAAAAATCAGAACTATTGGTATTACGGAGCAATAAGCGTGGGCGCAGGCCGAACGGATATATCCCAGAGGAAGAACCCCGCATTGACATATGCGCCAAGAATGGAGAACCAATCAGGCAGGTGGAGACTATTAGAGTGTTAGGACTTCTCCTGCAAGCGAACAGATCTAATTGCAGGATGATAGAATACAACTCTAACAAGTCAGAAGAAGTCATTAGGCTTCTGCGTAGAGTTACCAACAAGCATAAGGGGCTAGGAGAAGACAGTGCCATAAGATTGGTACATGCATTCGCCTTTTGCCACTTCTCGTACGTGGCTGGCATGCTACAATGGACACAGGCTGATAAGAACAAGCTAAACGCTTTAATCAGACGACTTATAAAGACTGCACTAGGACTTCCCATCAGCACGGCCAATGATAGCTTATTGCGCCTAGGGCTGCATAACACACTAGAGGAGATAGCTGAGGCTCAACAGGTGGCCCACCAGGAGAGACTAATGGGGACACGCCCTGGGAGGGCGCTACTTGAAGAAATTGGCGTAGAAATTAACAACCACACCAACGAAGGAGAATTATTAACACAATTGCAAGCGGGACTACGAGAAACAATAAAGACGACCCCGTTCCCTAGGAACATGCACCCGACACATAACCTCGAGAGACGGAAGGCAAGGGCGAAGGCACTCCTTCAAGACATAGATCAACATAAGCAGCAGGCGGTGTTCGTTGACGCTGCCTGGGTTAAAAATAAGGATGCGTATACCTCCGTTGTCGTAGACACTCAAGGTAACATACAGGATGCCATCACCGTCTATACCAAGGACCCCACAGTAGCAGAACAAGTAGCAATCGCCTTAGCCATCCGGGCTAATCGGTGGACACATATTTACAGCGACTCTAGAACAGCCATACGCAACTTTACCAACGGATATGTGACACGGATAGCAACAAAATTATTAGAGAAGGTCAAGAGTGAGAGGATCGAAATCCGCTGGTTTCCTGCACATCTGGGGGTGGTGGACGGAGCTCGGAGAAACCTCAATGAGGTGGCAAATGAAGCAGCACGAGGACTTTCTAGCCGTGCTCTTCAAGACCGAGCAACTTACACTTCACCCGGGGAACACAGGGATCGATTATTAACATATAACGAAATCACGAAGCATTATTATTTAAGCAGAAGGGAATACCCATTGCCACACGGTAAGCTTTGCAGAGCCCAAGCGGTCACATTACATTTGCTACAGACAAGAACATACCCAAGTCCATATTTTATTAACAGGATCTATCCGGAGAGGGAAATTCAAACCAACTGTAATAAGTGCAATGACATCATTACTCTTGACCACATGCTTTGGCAGTGCCCCGCGGTCTTCAGAGACCGTGACAAGGAACAAGAATGGTGGCGGCAAATGCTACACAGTGAATCACTCTCTGACCAATTACGGGCAGTCCAGAAGGCCCGCGATGTGGCTAAAGGGCTCGGCCTGACAGTCCCAACATGGGAGCGGCCCGCGTCAACGTATGGTTGACCTTTAGGACCCAATAAAGTTCTCCATACCATACCATACTGATGACATTGTCAGCTGTGTAATTAATAATTCTTGTTTTTGTGTCTGCTCAGCAGTGTCATGACCTAATTATCAGCCTGCAGTTATTCTGCAGATCCCAAGTGCTGCGGTTACTGGTTTAAGCGAAGCTTTCAAAATGTTTGTGGAGAACGCTGTTCCTGCTTAGCAAAATTTCCAAGGAAAGACTAGATGATCTAGTTAAACACATTCGCACTGTTCAAAAAATGATTATTGAAATTTTACATGCCAAAACCACAATATAGTTACATTATTATAATCAGTATTTGCACTATGTCCGGTACTGGTCACTCGTACAAGACAGTAGCCAGTAGTCAGCTGGGATGACAATGGTTCGACTACATTAATATCAGTCTGAGGCATTCAGTAAGAGTTATTTCGCAAGACAGTAGGAGCAGCAATAGGAAAGTCCAGAGAAGAGGCAAAAGAAGCTTAGCTTTAAAAAACCTTTTGGAAGGGTTTGCTTGCTAAGATCAGCTTTACTGGGCCAAAACACCCTTTACAAGGCAGATGGCAAGATGACAAACATTATTATACGTAACTTCCTAAATACAAACAACAAATGCACTGACTACTACGTACACAGCTTCACACTGTGTTTATACATAAAAACAGTTTAGAATGAGATGAAGTTTAAAAACAAATGAAAAGAAAAACAAAGTTACAAGCCAAGAACGTTTCAGGTAGAAAAACTGGAACAAGACAGAGCCTTATGGTAAAGCAAGACCTAACAACACTACTACTCTATGTTTAGAAAGTGCAAGCATAGGTCATTCAACATGAACTTTACTAAGTGGTTTTACTGATGAAATGTAGTGGAGTGCTTGCTGCTAACTATTTCGAAACTGAAACATTCCAGATATGCACTGTTTCAAGTGCAAGGTGTCACTAGGCTTTAGGTATGGAGATCTCATAAGAAAAATGCATCAGAAGCAAAATCAGAAAAAATACAAAAGCTACACTTAAGTGCATGGTATCAATCGTCAATACCAATTAGCCCGTACCCAAACCTTACTTAAGTGCATGCAGAAACTGTTCATTCTGGTTGTGTAGGCAAGCCACTTTTGTCCCTACAAAACTGACTCAGAGCTTCGTCATTCTCTAAAAAAATGACGCCTTAAAGCAAATGTGGACGGACTTGAGCCTTCATATATTTTTGCATTCAGGCTGTCACATTATTTACACATTGACAATATTGTTATGTAGGAAGGCGCAGACGAAAAGCTATGTACAAGTATATTTACAAGAAAATACGCTGCGCTTGGCCAAGAGGCAACAGCCCGCGCTAGCTTCTAATCGTCGTCGTTGTCTTCACACTGCTCGCCTTTTCGTGATCGCACATATTGTTCCGCAGCACTACCCCCGGCTGCAAAAGCGCCGTCCCGGAGCGACTAAATATCAGACTCGGAAGATGTAGTAGGCCTTGAGCCTACTGACATGCACGACATCACTAGATGCCAGAGCAGAGGACGAGATTGAACCCGCAGGAGCAATTTCGTAAATCACAGGCGTCACCTGGCGCAGCACCCGGTAGGGCCCTGTGTATCACGAAAGGAGCTTCTCTGAAAGTCCGACGTGACGGGAGGGCGACCACAGGAGCACGAGCGCACCAGGCGAAAACTGTACGTCACGATGGCGGGCGTTGTACTGACACTGCTGAGTGGTTTGTGAGACCATCAGTCGAGCACGGGCAAGCTGGTGTGCATGGTCAGCAAGGGCGATGGCGTCGTGCGTATACTCACTTGTTGAGATCGCAGCAGGAGGAAGTGCCGTGTCTAGGGGCAAGGTAGGTTCGCGACCGTACAGTAGATAAAATGGAGAAAATCCGGCGGTGTCGTGCCAGGAAGAATTGTACACAAATGCTAAGTAAGGAAGGGCAATGTCCCAGTCGTGGTGGTCTTTTGAAACGTACTTAGACAGCATATCGGTAAGAGTACAATTTAACCGCTCTGTCAGGCCATTGGTTTGAGGATGGTATAAGGTAGTCAGTTTGTGTTGAATGGAGCAGGAACGCACAATGTCAGCGATAACTTTCGAGAGGAAGTTTCGACCACGGTCAGTAAGCAGCTGTCGCGGGGCGCCATGAAGCAAGATAATGTCATGCAAGAGAAAGTCTGCGACGTCAGTGGCGCAACTGGTAGGGAGAGCCCGAGTGATAGCGTATCGGGTGGCGTAATCAGTCGTGACGGCTACCCATTTGTTCCCAGAGGATGACGTGGGAAAGGGACCGAGCAGGTCTAAGCCAACACGGAAGAACAGTTCCACAGGGACGGTGATTGGCTGGAGATGACCGGCAGGTAGCACCGGAGGTGTTTTCCTATGCTGGCAGGGATCACAGGCAGCGACATAGCGTCGAACGGAGCGAGCGAGACCAGGCCAATAGAAGCGGCGGCGGACACGGTCGTACTTGCGCGTTACTCCAAGATGTCCTGCAGTGGGTGCGTCATGCATCTCAAAGAGCACAGTCTGTCGTAGCTGTTTTGGCACGAGAAGAAGATCAGAGCCGTCAGGGAGGAAGTTCCTTCGATACAGAATGCCGCCCTGGAGGACATATCGGCGAACGGATGCGTCGGTAGGTGTAGAGCGCAGACGCTCGATAAGTGCTCGCAGCGATAGGTCTCGGTACTAGTCATCGGCGATGTTAGCGAAGGCAGACACAGAGAAAATGCCGTTGGCGCTACTACTGTTGGCGTCGTCAGGCTCGTCGACCGGGTAGCGAGACAGGCAGTCAGCGTCCTTGTGTAGTCGGCCAGATTTGTAGGTGACAGAGAACGAATATTCTTGGAGGCGTAAGGCCCAGCGACCAAGTCTTCCCGAAGGGTCTTTCAATGAGCATAACCAACAAAGCGCGTGATGGTCTGTGAGAACGGAAAAGGGTCGGCCATATAAGTATGGGCGGAACTTCGCAACCGCCCAAACTAGGGCCAGACACTCACGCTCAGTGATGGAATAGTTGCGCTCCGCGGGCGAGAGGAGCCTGCTGGCGTAAGCGATAACACGGTCGTGGCCACGCTGGCGTTGTGCCAGTACTGCGCCAATTCCGTGACCGCTGGCATCAGTGCGGACTTCGGTAGGCGCAGAAGGATCGAAATGGGCCAGAACGGGAGGCGTTGTGAGAAGATCGATGAGAAGCGAGAATGCAGAGGCCTCGTTATCGCCCCACTGGAAAGGGGCGTCTTTTTTCAGAAGCTCGGTTAGTGGTCGTGCTATGGCGGCGAAATTTCTCACGAAACGGCGGAAGTACTAACAAAGGCTGATGAAGGTGCGCACATCCTTGACACACTTCGGAACAGGGAAGTGCGCAACAGCATGGATCTTGCTTGGGTCCGGTTGCACTCCGTTCGCGTCAACGAGATGTCCAAGGACGGTAATCTGGCGACGGCCGAATGGACACTTCGATGCATTGAGTTGCAGACCGGCTCGATGAAAAATGTCCAGGGCCCGCTTGCACAAAACTGTTTAGTCCGGTCTTATTCTGATATTCAGGCTCAATCGAATCTTGTTAGAGGCTTAATCTTCCCTAGCCGATAAGTCGCTTGCACGAAAGAGACTAGACGGGAACAAGGGGCCGCTTGCACAAACGCCAGCCTCTAAGTCTAGACTTAAATCCGAATCTTGTCTTATTGTAACCTAAAATAAGACTGGACTTTCCGGCCATCATGTTTCGCTTGCACGAACTGACGAGACTGAACTATAGTCCGGACTTATTGAAGACGTTAGGTACTTTTAGTACCTAGGTGGGAAATTTCGCCGTCAACAGGGAAAGAGATGGGGAATGGGCCGGAAGTTGGTTGCGGCGGCGACAGGCGTTCGCGCTGTCCAATAGTTGACCGCGATTCGATGTCAACATCCGGCTGCACTCCCGCGCTTGTCACCCCTGCAGAAGCAGCCGAACCAGCTCCAAACGTTGACGGTACGCGCGTGTTTTCAAGCATGTCTTCGCAACCGCCCGCAAAGCGACTCAAGAGCCATCACTGGAGCGAAGATGAAAAAATAGATTTGGTCCATATCATAAGCGAGAAAACCACTGCCTTATTTAGTAAGTTCAACGTTTATGAAGTGATAAAAGAGGCGGTTGACGTAGGCTTCTTCATGCTCTCCAGGAGCCTGTATCCGGACATGCGTGCCGTCAATTGCACCCAAGACGCGCGGAAAGCCAGCGACAGCGTAGAAGCAGCCTTGGACTTCCCGCACCTGTCTAGGCGACGGCCAACTGGAAAGAAAACGAGGGTGGTCACCTTTAGATTCACGCCGATGTCATGCGCGGTCTTGCACGCAATGACACGCGCACATATTCAGGGAGGCACACGTATATAGTGTTAATCTCGTGCTGACCATCACACAGCTGCGCAGGACGTCGGCTTGAAAGAACAAAATGACGAACTGCTCACTTGAGCCTGGAAACGTTATTCACGGAGAGCGACACCTTCGCGGTACGTGCAATCAGTTAGCTTCGTTGCAGTCGAGTAGGTGCAAACATTTGAGACATCGTCAGCTGATGTTCTGGCAGCGCAGCTTGTTAAAATTTAAAGTTCGATGAAGCGGGAACGCAGCCACACGTTACATCACATTAACGAGATCAACAGAGCCTAGTTCCACCGATGATTCGACGTGCTGGCGGACGGGGCCAATGCGCTCCGACGCGCCTGGCGTCTAACGCTCGCCCTCTACGCACGTAGGCATTTCGCAGCACTAAATTCCTAACGTGACACACGCTCCTACGTTCCGCAAAGCACTTGCGTGCGGCGTATTTCTCGTCATGACGCAGTACTAAAGCTGTCTACTAAAACACAGGCAGTGGAAAATAAATGGTTGGGGAGAGGCTTACCTGATCCAATGTCTGCTGCGACGGACGAGGGTGAGAGCAACCCGGCGTACCGTGCGGCTTGCTGTCGATTCGTGGGCGCCGATCATATCTCCGAAAGTAATCAAGAAGCAACCGGAGGCAAAAAATTTCAGCGTGAGCATCACCAGCAGCTCGGCCCCCAAAGCACCGCTCCGACACGTCGGGTGCTCGATCTCGGAGCGAAGGAACTCTACAAGAAATGCTATGCCGTCCCGCCCGAAGCGTACGCGCCGCTCCAGCTCCTCCTCGCTGAAGGCGTCCAGCGGATTTGTCCTGTCGCGAAACACGCGTTCGCGGCACAGCAAGTGCTCGGAGAGCATCTCGAGGCGGGCCAACCGCAGGGCAGACATGTTGGAAAAGACTGAATAAGTTTTAGATAAGCCAGCTAGAAGCAGCCTATATTCCAGTCTCATTTCAATCTTCATATTGTGTCTTGGACTGCTGAGAGGCGCTCGAGGTGCGTAGCGAACGTTGGGGAGAATATAATAACGTCGTCGAAGTAGCACAGGCACGTGGACCATTTGAAACCGTGATGAAGGGAGTCCATCATGCGTTCAAAAGTGGCAGGGGCGTTACATAGACCGAACGGCATCACTTTGAATTGATAAAGACCATCGGGTGTTACAAAAGCAGTCTTCTCGCGGTCGAGATCGTCCACGGTAATCTGCCAGTAGCCGGAGCGAAGGTCAATAGAGGAGAAATAGCGAGCACAGTGGAGGCAGTCAAGGGCGTCATCAATCCGAGGTAGGAGATACACGTCCTTTTTGGTAACCCTGTTAAGGTGCCGATAGTCCACGCAAAAGCGTTATGAGCCATCCTTCCTTTTGACCAGTACAACAGGTAACGCCCATGGACCATATGAAGGTTCAATAATGTTCTTGGCAAGCATTTTGCGAACTTCTGTTTGAATAACTTGACGCTCAGCTGGTGACACTCGATACGGGCGGCGATGAATAGGAGGGGCATCGCCGGTATTAATGCGATGTTTGACAGCTGTAGTTTGGGCCAAAGGACGATCGTTAAAGTAAAAAATATCGTGGTAGGAAAACAGAATGCGGTAGAGTTCACAAGCGTGCTCGGACGGCAAGTCGGGCGCAATCATTTTCTGTAAGTCAGCGATGGTACAATTTTCCGACTGCGATGGTAGAGGAGTATCGGATGAAGTGTCATCTACTGCAATGGATGCTACTGAGTGATCCTCAAATGAGCAAAGCTGGGCCAGAGACATCCCGCGTGGCAGCACTTGTGTCGTCAAGCCAAAGTTGACCACTGGCAGGCAGACGCAATTCGCCGTAATAGATAGAACTGTATGAGGTACTGTGATCCCGTGTGTAAGGAGGACGTCTTGCATAGGAGCCGCGATGTAGTGACCGTCAGGGACTGGTGGGTTGACACTAGGTCAACGTAGGTCGGTGCCGAAGGTGGCAAGGGAACGAAGTCGACGGAACTGAGGCGACTGGGGTGTAGTTCAGCAGGATCCAGAACAGGCAGGTCAAGGCAGAGAGTACTGGCGGAACAATCGATGAGAGCAGAATGTGCGGAGAGGAAGTCTAAGCCGAGGATGATGTCGTGGGGACAGTGGGCGATGACGGTGAATAGCACGATTGTTGAGCGATCGGCGAAGGAGACGTGGGCGGTACACATACCAATCACGGGGGCTGTTCCGCCATCGGCGACATGGACAACAGGCGTCGTGGCGGGCGTGATAATTTTCTTGGGCCGGTTACGAAGGCCAGCGCTCATTATGGACAAATTCGCCCCAGTGTCTATGAGTGCAGACACAGAAACACCGTCGACTCTCACGTCAAGAAGGTTCAGATGAATGGGCAACGTCAGTAGAGGATTTGGGGGTGTAGGGAGCAATGCAGCGTCACCTCGAGGCGCTGCATCGTCTAGTTTTCCAGCTGGGAGCGGCGTCCGAAGGGAGTCGGCGAATAGGAGCGACGGGGCTGGGGAGAGCGAGATTGTCGTCGTTGGGGCAAAGGTGAACGAGAATAGGAGCGGTTCGGTGCAGGAGAATCAGTGGCGGCGGTATCGGAGCGTGCGGCATAGGGACGAGAAGGGCCACCTGGGGGGCGAGAGTAGGCAGTATAAGTAGACTGGGTCGGGGAACTCCAGCGACTGCGATAGTGCTGAGAAATGTGCCCGATTCGATGGCAGTGGAAACAAATGGGCTTGTCGTCAGCAGTGCGCCATTCAGATGGGTTGCAGAAACGTGGTGGGTAAGAAGATGTGGGACGGGGCGGAATCGAAGAAGCCGGGCGGGTATCAGGACGATGGGCCGAGCAGATGGTGTGAAGACCCATGTTTTCGAACTCTTGGCGGACAACTGCCTAGATCAGTGAGACCGTGACTGCAGATGTGTTGGTGGGACTGCAGTCGAAGGCAGCCGGATAGGCGGCCTCGATCTTACGCCGGACGATCCTGGTAACATCGGCAGTGTTGTTGGGACGAGGAGCGTCGGCACAGGAAGATGTCGCTGGGGTGCTGGGCAGATGGGCAAACTTCTGGTCAATACGTCGGCTTTTAGCGAGTTCCAGGCGGCACTCTTTTATAACGGCATCCACCGTCGCTACGTTGTTGCAAACGAGCAAGTTGAAGGCATCATCGGCAATGCCTTTGAGGATGTGGGAAACCTTGTCTGACTCAGTCATGTGGGTGTCAACTTTGCGGCACAGAGCCAAGACGTCCTGAATGTACGTGACATGGGGCTCTGTTGACGTCTGCACACGGCCGGAAAGTGCCTTCTGCGCGGCACGTTGGTGACCGTAGGGGTTGCCGAACAAGTCTCGGAGCTGTGTCTTAAGTGAATCCCAACTGGTGAGCTCATCTTCGTGCGTGCGATACCAAACTCTAGGTGTGCCACCGAGGTAAAAGACTACGTTGGCGAGCATAATAGTAGGGTCCCACCGGTCATTGCGGCTGACGTGTTCATGCAGGCTGATCCAGTCATCGACGTCTTCCCCATCTTTGCCCGAGAATACGCCAGGATCACGGGGAGCGGGGAGAGTGATGTAGGTCGTCGAAGTGGCAGCGGGTGTCGGAGCCGGCGGAGTCGGGTTGTCGGAGCCGGGAGCCATGAAGGAAGGCTCGACGTACCGTCCACTGCGAAGCTCCGTGACGAGGTACAGGGAACGTCCACCTCCACCAGATATGTTACGTAGGAAGACGCAGACGAAAAGCTATGTACAAGTATATTTACAAGAAAATACGCTGCGCTTGGCCAAGAGGCAACAGTCCGCGCTAGCTTCTAATCGTCGTCGTCTTCACACTGCTCGCCTTTTTGTGATCGCACATATTGGTCCGTAGCAATATGTGCAAACCCTGTGCTCACATGCAGGATGTCCACCAACCTTCCACCAGTGCCCCCATCGGGTGAGGAGGGAAGCGCTGCAGACATCTTAACGAAAGATGTGCCAGTTTTCTAATCGGGCAACACTTGGAAGTGCCACCGCCATCAGGTGAAGAGTCACAAGCTCCAGCATCGACTCTGCCTTCGGCGTCGCAAGAGTCTGTGGAGTCTCAGGACATTTTGGAATTTCTTGAATCACCAATGCTTCAAGAAGCTTTGGCTTCTGAGGCACACCACAGCAGGCCGCAGTCGCAAGCATCACTGGCTTCAGCAGGCAGTCGCAGGCTGGATATGTTGGGAAGCATTACTTCTGAAGCGACAACGTCAAGAGGGAGGAAAGGGAAAAAGAAAGATGAGAGTCAATTAATATTAGAGGAATTAGGCAATGTTTCAAGTGCAATCAAAAGATGCAAACCACAGGACGACCTCAAACTTTTGCTGTCTCTCTGCTCAAACACATGAGAGAGGTCAGTGCGGATAAGCATCTCAATATGAAAATTAAATTGATGCAAGTAGTAAAGTAATTCAAAGAGTGTTTTTTAATGTATACATTTTTTATAATAAAGCCAAGAGACAATGAAACAAAAGGAAATCAATGATGAATTTAATTACTTTATATTGAAATGGAGAAATAAGGAGGAAAACGAAAGTATTTGAAAAGGTAACTTCCCTTTGATAGGAGACGAACCCACAACCTTTGAATTATGCTTGCATTGCTTTACAGTAGAACTGCAGCAATGGCTATCCCTCTGCAAACTTTCTTGAGCATGTATGTGCATGTACCAGATCTCGCCCTGGTAGTATTAGCCAGTGTTACTCGTGCAAGAACACTCCCAGATCCTAATCTAGTACACATAAACATTCTAGAAAATTTATGGTGGAATAGCTTCCACTGTAGCTCAATTGGTTTTGGGTTTAGCTCCCACCAGTGGCAAGTTATATTTTGTCCACTTTCATTTCCCTTCTCCTTGTGATGTCGACATTATAAATAAAACGACAGTTATTTTCCTTTATGCTCTACTACGTTTCCTAGTCTGTTGTCATATCAAAGCCCCTCAGCTATTCTTTTTTGTTCATTTTACATTGTGTTGTATTCATATTTTTTTGCGTTATTATTCAAGAATTTCATAAAGTTGATATCTGTGGGCCTGGTTGGTTGGCCATTGCTGCTGTAGGGATGTGTGAACATGTTTTAGCAACACACCTACGATAGAGAAACAAGCACTGACTTGCAACTAAAGGTTTGTTGTTGCAAGACAGATGTTTATCGCTTTCATCTGTTCTTACTCATTCAGCCTGTCTTGCAGCAGTGAACCTTTTTGAGTTCACTACCTGTACATGTATAGTTTGTGCATGCATCTACAGATGCCTGTACATGCCTGTAAAGATAAATGCAATGGACCTTAACCAGTCCCCAGTGAAAATTTTGGTTATATGCTGCAAGTTGTAAAGCGTGTCGGGACGATTAGCAGTGCAAGCATTTTTCAAATTGTTATATTATTATTAAAAGAGGTAGCAGAAAGGGAAAAGTCTTGCCACCACCTAGCCAGGAGGCGAGGTTCATTGCCAACATAGACAACCTCTACCTCTCCCACAACTATCGTCCACAAGCCACATTCCTTGCATTTCTTTTTGTGTGTGTTGCGTGGCTCAGTTCCAGAGTTGATTTTGCATGTTCTGCATTGGATGTTTGGCCAATGTCTTTGTACGTAATCAGTGACATTGAACGCAGTGCGTAAATGAGACATTTATACGTATGACCCTGCCTCTCTGGCAGGAAGCAGGGCTACCTGACGGGAGCCGTGAACAGCATGTGAAATTTAAAAAAAGTTCTTAAGCTAAAAGAAATGTAAGGAATTTCTGCTGCTGTCGTGCTGTTCTGCAGTTGTTTAGTACTTTGCAGGCATGATCGCCACAATACGACCTACACACCATTGCAGGGTCTAGCCGCCTCAATCCCCTCACAGTAAGCCAAGGCAACGTCTTTTATGTCTTGCCCGGATGGCAAGTAGCTTGAATGCAACTTGAAAAAAAAATTTGTACCTATTTCTCAATTATTTTCATATTAATTATGATGACATGGCTCTTCCTGACAATGATCTCCATGGCTGTGGGGGCCCTTTTTGTCTGACATACGATCAAAATTCATTTGTGTAGGTTAGCTACCACCTTCGTGTAATTCTACATGTGCAAGCATTCCTCAGTGCATGTTTTACAGCTTGTGCAAGGTCAAAAGCACTGAGGTAGCTTTTGTGCGATGCCATTTGATGGCAGTTTTTTTTATTAAAGGGACACTAAAGTGAAAAACGATTTCTTCTGCATCAGTAAATTACCGTTCTACAACGCCATAAACACCGCTCTTACAACAATAAGGCGTTTGGTAATCCAGAAAAAGCGCAAGAATTAAATACGGGTGGCGACGCCTACTTAAGTTCCCGTACCTGTGGGCTGTGACGTCTTGGATTTTGATGGCATCTTCTAGGGCCTACTAATTAAATATAGCGGTACAGATTGACTACATTGTGTTCTAAATGAACCAAATATTAAACATGGCAAGTTTCGGGAACCTTTATTCAGCCAACGCGGCCCAAATGCGAAAACATACTTTGGAATCCCTGACGTCACACTGACGTAGTGGCGCTGGGGTTTTGGCGCGAAATTCAAGTACTAATGCTTGGACCTTCATTTTCTCATCTAATATTCAAACCATTTTCTTAAATGACTGCCTGCAGGGTTCTCAAACAATGGTTCATTAGTTTAAACTGATTTATTGTTTCGCTTTAGTGTCCCTTTAAGTTAGCCATAACTGCTACACTGAGGATGCACTAAGTGGAAACTTTCAGTCTCTGTGATCATGTGATAATTTTTTTCTGGTATTTCTTCTCACGCGCATTGTCAGTACCTTCATTACTATTTCTCTTGTTTTGTATCAGCATTTTGTGCCACATTTTTTATTTGTTTATGAGTTAATAAATATTTAGTTGTGTATAATGAACTAGATTATGTATTAGTATTTTTTATGCATGCTCATTGTTAGTTGTTTCATTCTTTCTTTTGTTTTGCTTCAATGTTTTGTGACCCCTTCCTGAATTGGCTGCCAGAAGGTGGCAGGCAGTATTATGTAAATAAAATAAAATAAATGATACATTAAATGACAAAGATACGGTGTTCTTCTGTATTCCTCCAATCGCACATTATTACTCTAGGGTCAACTATCCTTTACAAACCTCAATGCTACAGCAAGTCGTTCTCCAGGCTCCAGGGGTTTTTCAAATGTGGTGCTGCCGTGTGAGGTCCTCTGCAACAAAGCTCAATAGCTTGTCAAAGAGCTGCGGCGTCTTGCGAAAGAACTTGTAGAAAAATACGTGGTCATCCTGATGTATCCGTTGCATCTGTAAAAAATCGTGCATTATTACCTGGCAGCAAGACCACGCCCTGCCCACGTACATGGGCAGGTATCAGGAGCTGTACACTTTTCACTGACACACACGCATTGCCACTAGCCATGATTAACTTTACCCCCTGCTTTGTTTATATGCTTGAATACAAACAGTGTGTCGGCAAAACAGGAGAGCCAGTCAACGGTATATTACAGAAAAATTGTGCGGCTACTGCCAAGAAACTTTCAAAATTAGTTGCACAGCATTTTAACCTGCCAGGTCACAATTTAATTACATTACACTTTATATTCTACAGTCACACTTCTGAGAGACAGAAAATATAGGAAATTATATCTCATCCACAAGCTTCATATATGACAACCAACACGTGTAAAAACGTGTTCTTTAATCTATGTGATTTACTAATGGCACAAATAAAACTAGCAGTCCTTAACTTTTTGTAGGGGTGTGCTAATACTGAAAAGTAGATTGAGAATCGAATATCGAATCAAATGAAGAAAAAATAAGCTGGATATCAAATAAAGTATCGAATAGCAGAAAATGTATTACAAAACTTAATGCTTACCAATTTTGTGCAAGGAGCGAGGGTGCTACACAAGCTCTGTATAAATAGTATGGTCTACTGTTAATAATGAAGGAAGCTCCAAATTAGTATTACAGATCATCTGTTAAATAGAATCAAGTGCTTCTTCCCCTCTGAAGCTGAAGAATTAGTGACGGTATGTTGTACTGCCTACGCGGGTTAGACAGGCTGCTGTTGAAGCGTTGTGAGGTTTTGTCACCACGTATCCAATATACGATCTGTGTGCTTCTGGCAGCTAATCAGCCCGATCTTCGCCTATGCTTTCGCGCTTTCCGGACTACACCCTGCTCTAGTCGTTCCCTCTGTTCGTGTACGTCACATTATCGTTTCGATTGGTGCTGTCAACCTGTACGAACCTTGTACCGATGACGCGATACTGTTCTGCGAATTGGGCATTTGCGCACTGCGAGTACGATTGCCGCATTACTACTTTAACCCTTTCATTTATTTCTCCTATATGTGCTCACTTAAAAGTGCTGATAAGCAATTGCTTTCCCGACGAAGTCCCCATGTCCAAACACTGGCTCCTATTTCTACCACTGTAGATCATCGAAAGGAAAGAAGTTACTCAGAGCCGTAAAGTCCTTCTTCTTTACGCCATTGAAAGACTGGCCGGACCCACCAACGTCGCCGCAGACGCTTTCTGAGCTCCTGCCGCCTTTGCTAGAGCAGCAGTAGCAAAAGCTTCTTTCTCATGTGGTACATTGCGGGAAGAGAGCGCCGATGCTGGCGAAGCAAGCAGCTAAGCAAAAGCTCGACAGCAACGTCATGTGTGGTCGTGCGCAGATGTCAGCTGCAGTCGTGAGCAAGCAGACGCTATCGCGCGTGATGTTGATAATTGATGTAGCTTTTCTTGCCATAAGGATCTGTAAATACAAACGGCATGCATTTCTCAACTTCAAAACAGTGTACTAGCTCTAACATTGATAAATTAAATAAAAATAGCTAGCGATAATGAAATTAAGAATTGCCTTTTCTCAAAGCCAAAAACGAACGTTTCCGCCATCGCTGGTCGGTCAGCCCTGTGCTACGCGCAGCGAAGCGCGCATGTGTGCACGTATCGTGTGGCTGGCCGCCCTTCCCTTCATCACCCGCCTACGCACACGCAGATGCGTACGCTTACGTGTACACACAGCGAGACGCGTATCCCATGCTGCGTGTGGTTGGGCCTTTAGACAAAGGCCTCAGCTGCTCAGACTCCTTGGACAATGTGCAGAAGTGCGTGCATCGGAGGCAGCGAAATTACCCAAGCAGAAGGAAATGCAGGACTATTTCATGCGAAACTAAGCTAGTTTCATCAGTAAAGTGATTTTATAAATGGTATATACTTTTACGGCATCCAAATATTTAGCATGCTTATATCGAATTATTCTTTATATCGAACTGATGGGCGTTTTCTTACGAGTTCGATATTGCAGGATTCGACTGTATCTATTGCCTTCATTATGCAAAAAAGGTGAGGCGTGCAGACAAGACACAAGAGAAGAGAAGTGGACGACATGAACACCGGCTATCCACTTCTCTTCTCTTGTATCCTGTCTGCACACTTCGCCTTTTTTGCATAATGAATCCTTACCAACTAGCTCAGCTTTCTGTCGTTCTAAGCTTCATTTCTATTGCCTTCATTTATCCATATACCAAGGTATTTATATTCTTTTACCCGAAGTATTTTCTGGCCCTGTATAGCCACTGTCTGTTCACTGTTTTCATTGAATACCATAGCACCTGATTTT
Source organism: Dermacentor variabilis (assembly GCF_050947875.1). Classification (NCBI taxonomy): domain Eukaryota; kingdom Metazoa; phylum Arthropoda; class Arachnida; order Ixodida; family Ixodidae; genus Dermacentor; species Dermacentor variabilis. The sequence continues at coordinate 4,223,740 of NC_134576.1, read as the reverse complement.
CTAACACTAAATTTCAAGTCTCAATTCTCGCCTTCCTGTCCACAGATATTAGCCAGACGTTGCAAGTCGCTTTGCTCTTTGGCTAGCAACACAATGTCGTCCGCATAAAATAAACCTGGAAGCTGCTGCTCTACTACTGTACTACTGTACCCGCCTGTCTGTATGAGAGATTAAATCCGATATTACTTCCTTCTAGCGCCCTTTCCATCCTCACCATGTACATCATAAACAGCAGTGGGGATAAAGGGCACCCCTGCCTCAGTCCCTTGTTGATATCAACTTTCTCCTCACTGCTCATACCTACATGGGAATTCAACGCAAACTGTATTTTCTAGGTAAATATCTCTCAAAAGCTGTAGACAATCATCACCTAAGCCTTCCCCTTCCAGAATATCCCACAATATGTTGTGGTCTATGTTGTCATATGCTCCTGTAATGTGTAAAAAATGTAAAAAAGAGACATTTAACGGTCTTTCATATTGCTAGGCATTGGCGCCTTCTATGAGCAGTTGGCATGCTGGCTTGGGTGAGCGCTCCATTTTACATGGCAGGTATACGCTCAGTGGTAGTTTCTGCCATTTGTTTTCGTGCTCATGCGGTCTATTTAGTATAGCGTAGCATCTTCTACGTGGAAAGCGGTTCTATGAGACGTACTGAAGTGGTTTGTCGGTATGGCTGGACTTCCTGCTGGTGTTGAGGCGGACGGAGCACGCAGCACAATGTGTGCGCGCATGTTTGAGCCTACAATCAGCCTCGGAAATCAATTGTGTATTTCTGAAAGTTCCATACACTAATGTGATCTTATTGCAGTATTATCCTCTAGTTCTAAGCTATGGTTTAGCAGCAATTAAACATGCACGATGATCGTAACAGCGTGGGTGCCATTCTGCTACAAATAAGAGCTATGCTGTTATGCTTTGACAAGTGTTCAAACTGTTAGCTGCAGATGACATTGCATGAACACTTGGTTTGGCGGATGAGGTTTCCACCCACAAATAAAATACTTTTGGTTAGTAATAACAGTATACCTTACAGTGTGAGCTATACCTGTCCAGCAAAGCGACCATTTATGAACTGCGCGAACATCCTAAGCAGTGCTGGATGCTGGATTACAGATATCTGTTCTATATAGTGCATGGCCTAAGCATGCGGCATCACCGTTTATAGATCTATAAACGTTATGCAGTGTGACTATGCGAGGTCGTACTGCAGCGTTAGCCCGTTTTCTTTCTTTTTCGAGAAAGAGGATGATAACCAAATTTTTTTTGGTTGTGTTCATTTCATTCTCTACGATGCGCTCACACATATTACGGAAATTTTGTCCTCAAAAATAGCCACCACATTCTTTTTATGTGATCCATCTTGGATATTATGGCTTTACAGGGCAAAAAGGCAATGCTAAAGCACATAACTTATATATGTATCATGCTAGTTCACCAACTGCAGTGATTGCTGTGTTGAGCAGTGCCATCAGTCTCATGCAGGAGGCTAGCGCTGACATCATCATCACCATCATCATCATCATCATCATCATCAGCCCAGTTACGCCCACTGCAGGGCAAAGGCCCCTCCCATACTTCTCCAACTACCCCGGTCATGTACTAATTGTGGCCATGTTGTCCTTGCCAACGTATTAATGTCATCCGCCCACCTAACTTCCTGCCGCCCCCTGCTATGCTTCCCTTCCCTTGGAATCCAGTCCGTAACCCTTAATGACCATCGGTTATCTTCCCTCCTCATTACATGTCCGGCCCATGCCCATTTATTTTTCTTGATTTCAACTAAGATGTCATTTACCCGCGTTTGTTGCCTCACCCAATCTGCTCTTTTCTTATCCCTTAACGTTACACCCATCATTCTTCTTTCTATAGCTCGTTGCGTCGTCCTCAATTTCAGCAGAACCCTTTTTGTAAGCCTCCAGGTTTCTACCCCATATGTGAGTACTGGTAACACACAGCTGTTATACACTTTCCTTTTGAGGGATAGTGGCAACCTGCTGTTCATGATCTGCGAATGCCTGCCAAACGCGCCCCAGCCCATTCTTATTCTTCTGGTTATTTCAGTCTCATGATCCGGATCCGTGGTCACTACCTGCCCTAAGTAGATGTATTCCCTTACCACTTCCAGTGCCTCGCTACCTATCGTAAACTGCTGTTCTCTTCCGAGACTGTTAAACATTACTTTAGTTTTCTGCAGATTAATTTTCAGACCCACCCTTCTGCTTTGCCTCTCCAGGTCAGTGAGCATGCATTGCAATTGGTCTCCTGAGTTACTAAGCAAGGCAATATCATCAGCGAATCGCAAGTTGCTAAGGTATTCTCCATCAACTTTTATCCCCAATTCTTCCCACTCCAGGTCTCTGAATACCTCCTGTAAACATGCTGTGAATAGCATTGGAGAGATCGTATCTCCCTGTCTGACGCCTTTCTTTATTGGGATTTTGTTGCTTTCTTTGTGGAGGACTACGGTGGCTATGGAGCCGCTATAGATATCTTCCAGTATTTTTACATATGGCTCATCTACACCCTGATTCCGTAATGCCTCCATGACTGCTTAGGTTTCGGCTGAATCAAACGCTTTCTCGTAATCAGTGAAAGCTATATATAAGGGTTGGTTATATTCTGCACATTTCTCTATCACCTGATTGATAGTGTGAATATGGTCTATTGTTGAGTAGCCTTTACGGAATCCTGCCTGGTCCTTTGGTTGACTGAAGTCTAAGGTGTTCCTGATTCTATTTGCGATTACCTTAGTAAATACTTTGTAGGCAACGGACAGTAAGCTGATCGGTGTATAATTTTTCAAGTCTTTGGCGTCCCCTTTCTTATGGATTAGGATTATGTTAGCGTTCTTCCAAGATTCCGGTACGCTCGAGGTTATGAGGCATTGCGTATACAGGGTGGCCAGTTTCTCTAGCACAGTCTGACCACCATCCTTCAACAAATCTGCTGTTACCTGATCCTCCCCAGCTGCCTTCCCCCTTTGCATAGCTCCTAAGGCTTTCTTTATTCTTCTGGCGTTACCTGTGGGATTTCGAATTCCTCTAGGCTATTCTCTCTTCCACTATCGTCGTGGGTGCCACTGGTACTGTATAAATCTCTATAGAACTCCTCAGCCACTTGAACTATTTCATCCATATTAGTTACAAGGTCCTGAATATTTGGCTGGGAGCAAGAACTCATCGCTGCACTGTTCTTGCTCAAATTTTGCAGAATGATCACATATTGTTGTCTGCTTCGTTTAGTATAACACTTCGGATGATTATTCGTCGGTTTTTTATGACAAAAATGAGAAACTGTTTTCTCCTATGGAAAAAGTGGCATCTCAAAAGCCGGCCCTAGCAGACTTGTGTCGCCGCCTGCCGGCAGCAGCAGGAAGGAGCTGCTTTGCCGACAAAACGGCATCTTGAAATCGACTGTTTACACGGCGGGGTCAGAGGAATGCTTGTCGGAGGCACCACTGCATGATTTAGTGTGCTGCTGAGTGCATTGTCAGAGTGTGGTATGTTCGAATTGACCGTCGCAAATGCTTGCACGTATGAATTACCAGGTGGTTTTCGCCCATTTTCGCCAACAGAGCACATTTATTCAAAAGAACCTTACAGACCCTATGGCAGGGCATAAAGTAAGGGAGGCATATTAAACAGTGAAGGTATAAAAAGTACAAATTTCCAACAGGAACAGTGCTATAAAAAGATTACTGTGTTACACAGTATTGAAGGCACTAGGAATACAAAGCAATATCTGAAGGCACACGAACACTTGTTGCTGTTAACAGAGCAAAGGAATACCATTTATGAAAATGATGTACAACATGGCAAAAATGCATGATAACAAACACTAGATTGGTCACTCGTGAACGGTATTAAATGGGAAAAGCATGAGTAACTGAGAGCGGAACGTGTCGGGATTAGATATGGAGGCTATGTTATCAAGGAGGTCATTCCAGAGACGATTGGCACGTGGTAGTGCAGATGAATTAAATGCATTTGTTTTACTGTATATGCGCATGAAACTGAACTGATTACGTAATCTGCGTGAAAAAGAGTGGGGTATTTGCAGTTGTAACCGGGTTCGTTTATTAGTGTAAATATATTTGTGGAATAAGCACAGAAGAGCGATGTTGCGGCGGATACCTAATGGCGGCAACAGTAGGTCTAGTTTAATTTGTGTAATGCTTGAGTTTATACTGTAGTTACGGGATATGAACCGGGCTGCTCTGTTTTGTATCATTTCCGTCATATTTATTAGGTAATTTTGATGAGGGGACCAAATTGGGGAGGCGAACTCTAACTGTGGTAAAATGAATGTTTGGAAAGCGAGTTTTCGAATGTTTGGCGGGGCAGTTCGCAACTTGCGTCGTAGATAGCCAAGAGAATGTGATGCTTTGGCGCATGTAGAAGTGATGTGTGGGGCCCATGAAAGATTCTCTGTAAGGACAACACCAAGGTACTTATATGATGAAGTGTGGGAAAGCATAGTGTTATTAAGATGATACGAATATTTAGAATTTACACATTTTCGGCTGAAGCACATCACCTCGCACTTTGTAAAGTTTAGTGTCATGAGCCATTTGTTACACCAGTTAGCGATAAGGTTAAGATCTGCTTGAAGTGTCAAGTGATTAACAGTCGTGAATAGGACGGTAGATTATGCAGTCATCGGCAAAAAGGCGCATGCAGGAAGTAATCTGGGTGGGTAAGTCATTAATGTAGATTAAGACCAAGGACGCTGCCTTGTGGCACACCAGAGCTAACAGAAGAAGGCAGGGAAGAGAAATTGTTAACAACAGTAAACTGTTCTCGAAAAGAAAGAAAATTACGAATCCAGGATAATGTTAAAGAGTCAAGTCGTAGGGCAGATAATCTAGAAATTAGGCGACAGTGGGGCACGCGGTCAAAAGCTTTAGAAAAGTCAAGAAAGATACAGTCAGTTTGAAAGTTGCAGTCCATGTTAAAGCGCAAGTCAGTCGTTAGTTCAAACAATTGCGTGTCACAAGAAAAACCTTCCTAAAACCATGCTGATTAGAAAAAAAGAAATTGTGAGCTTGTAGGTGGCTGTGCACGGGGGAAGTGATTATGTGCTCGAGCATTTTGCAACGTATGCAGGTTAAAGATATGGGCCGATAGTTGTCAGGTGTATGAACATCTCCAGATTTGTGAATTGGTATTATTTTTCCTATTAACCAATCGGTGGGTGACTTTCCAGATGCTAGGGATTGTTGAAAAATATGGCATAAGATCTTGCTTGAGGCAGCGATGGTGTTCTTTAAAATCTTAGAATTAATGTTGTCAATACTGGCGGAAGTAGATATCTTGAGGTTACTAATGAGTAATTTAACGCCTTCAACAGTGATATCGATTGGTTCCATGTATGCGGCATCAAGTTCCGGAAAAGTTGGAACATTGGAAAAGTCCTCCTGAGTGAAACAGATGAAAAAAACGTTGAATACGGTGTTCCGCACATTTCTCTATTACCTGATTGATAGTGTGAATATGGTCTATTGTTGAGTAGCCTTTACAGAATCCTGCCTGGTCCTTTGGTTGACGGAAGTCTAAGCTTTTCCTGATTCTATTTGCAATTACCTTAGTAAATACTTTGTAGGCAACGGATAGTAAGCTGATCGGTGTATAATTTTTCAAGTCTTTGGCGTCTCCTTTCTTATGGATTAGGATTATGTTAGCATTTTTCCAAGATTCCGGTACGCTCGAAGTCATGAGGCATTTTGTATACAGGGTGGCCAGTTTTTCTAGAACAATTTGCCCACCATCCTTTAACAAATCTGCTGTTACCTGACCCTCCCCAGCTGCCTTCCCCCTTTGCATAGCTCCCAAGGCTTTTTTTGCTTCTTCCGGCGTTACTTGTGGGATTTCAAATGCTAGATTATTCTCTCTTCCATTATTGTGGGTGCCACTGGTACTGTATAAATCTCTATAGAACTCCTCAGCCACTTGAACGATCTCATCCATATTAATAATGATATTGCCGGCTTTGTCTCTTAATGCATATATCTGATTCTTGCCTATTCCCAGTTTCTTTTTCACTGCTTTTAGGCTTCCTCCGTTCCTGAGAGCATGTTCAATTCTATCCATATTATACTTCCTTATGTCAGCTGTCTTACGCTTGTTGATTAACTTCGAAAGTTCTGCCAGTTCTATTCTAGCTGAAGGGTTAGAGGCTTTCATACATTGGCGTTTCTTGATCAGATCTTTCGTCTCCTGCGATAGTTTACTGGTATCCTGTCTAACGGAGTTGCCACCGACTTCTATTGCACATTCCTTAATGATGCCCACAAGATTGTGGTTCATTGCTTCAGCACTAAGGTCCTCTTCCTGAGTTAAAGCCGAATACCTGTTGTGTAGCTTGATCTGGAATTCCTCTTATTTCCCTCTTACCGCTAACTCATTGATCGGCTTCTTATGTACCAGTTTCTTCCGTTCCCTCCTCAAGTCTAGGCTAATTCGAGTTCTTACCATCCTATGGTCACTGCAGTGCACCTTGCCGAGCACGTCCACATCTTGTATGATGCCTGGGTTAGCGCAGAGTATAAAGTCTATTTCATTTCTAGTCTGGTCATTCGGGCTCCTGCACGTCCACCTTCGGCTATCCCGCTTGCAGAAGAAGGTATTCAATTTGTACTCTTATCTTACCTTATCTTACCTTTAATTTGTACCTCTTATTAAGGTTCACAACAAGACCTGCCACCCTCTCGTTACTGCTATAGAATTCCTGTACGTTACCAGCTATATTCTTATTAATCAGGAATCCGACTGCTAGTTCTCGCCTCTACGCTAAGCCCCGGTAGCACAGGACGTGCCCGTTTTTTAGCACTGTATATGCTTCATTTGTCCTCCTAACTTCACTGAGCCCTATTATATCCCATTTACTGCCCTCTAATTCCTCCAATAGCACTGCTAGACTTGCCTCACTAGATAACGTTCTAGCGTTAAACATTGCCAGGTTCAGATTCCAATGGTGGCCTGTCCAGATCCAGGGATTCTTAGCACCCTCTGCTGTGTCGCAGGTCTGACCGCCGCCGTGGTCAGTTGCTTCGCAGCTGCTGGGGACTGAGGGCCGGGGTTTGATTGTTGTGTTCATATAGGAGGTTGTGGCCAAGTACTGCACCAGGGTGGCCAATCCTGCTCTGGTGAGGGAGTGCGATACCGGTTCTGGTCACCGGGATCAGGCTGCACTCCAGGCCTGTTTGTGCAATTTTATGAATACGCAGATTTTTAAAAAAAGATCCGGTGGAAAATTGCGCGGCACCGGGATTCGAACCACGGTCCTCTTGCATGCAAGGCAGATGCTCCACCTCTACGCCACCGCTGCACCATGATCACTTCACCTTCACTTGATTATAGCTTGGTTTAAATGAATAAGTTCGTCATAATTGAATGATGAACTTATTCATTCAGTCATAAATGAATGAATAAGTTCGTCATAATTGGTGTTGCCCTGAAAACTATTGATATCACCGATGCATTTGTGACCTTTAAGTGCACATGTTCAGGATGGTCACATTTGGTTGAGTAAAGCAACTTCATAAACATGCTTTGCCTTAGTAACAGCAATCTTCTTCCAAGTTTTCAAGTCACGGTTACACGTTTTACATATCTGTCTTCTTGTAAACGCTATGCTTCATAAAACCCGCAATGGTTGCTTAGTGGGTATGGTGTTGGGCTGCTAAGCACGGGGTCGCAGCATTCAATGTGCGCCTAAATCTAAGTACATGGGTGTTTTCGCACTTCGATCCATTGAATCCCGGCCACACCGTCCGCGTTTCAATGGTGACGAAGTGCAAAAACACTCATGTGCTTAGATTTAGGTGCACATTAAAGAATCCCAGGTGCTCCAAATTTCCGGAGCCCCTCACTACAATGTGCCTCATAATCAGAAATTGGTTTTGGCACGTAAAACTGCATAATTTTTTTTAGTTATGGGTTTAATAATGCTTTGTAAAGTGATGGCTGCAGCCATTTCTTTAGGCACAGCTGCAGCCATCGTGGGCCTTTAGGAGCAGGCAGCTTTTCCTTATTATTTCAACATTCCTAATTAAAAACCAGAGTTTAATTTCCTTTCGGTGACACAAAAATAGGGCCCCTTGGTTCTACCTTTCCTCTTGTTCGTGGTTAAAGCATGGTAACACAAACAGGGAGTAGCTGACATGGATAAAAAAAAAGAGGTAACAAATCAAAACAAGTTTATTGTGTGTGCCATGTTGCAAGTCTTGCTGACCTCCGCTGCCCATTGTCATCTCTTCTTTTTCTTTTCAGTACATCCACTCGGCTGGCATCATCCACAGGGTGAGTCTGCAGTCTATTGTGTTTGTTTGCATACAGTCTCAAAATCGACAGGCTGGGAACCTTTGCAGTGGCTTTGGTGGTCTGCTGATGAGCTGTGGTTTGATTTTTTGGCTTTGCCATTCTGAGGAAGCTGGAAAGCGTTGGGTGCACACTTTAAAGAGCCCCCAGATTTAAGCCAGAGTAACGCACTGTACAGTTTTAGAATGTTGAACCCCGCAATTAAAATTTTTAGCAGCTTCTGCAATGAAGCATTTTGTTTGATGTTTAATTTGTGACTTTAAACAGTCAGCTGACTTTGCAGAAAGTGGTACGCAGTGTGCATGACTAATGCTGTGTGCAAGTACTAGTGCCAAAAGGCAAACTGGTGTAGCCAAGTGACAGAATGGATGTCAAGTTAATAATAGCGTGCTCACTCGCAGCAGCCAAGGGGGTCATCTCTAGAAGAAGTGCTTGTCCCTTGGTGATTAGGATGAAAAGCCACAGCTTGTAACCTCCCAGCATTTGGCTTGGGGTTGGACAGTTGTCAAGGGGCCTTGACATTGCAACAGTGTGCTTGACATGCTCCCCTCGGTGCCTGTGTTGGTCTTGATGTGCGCACAGCAGTGCTGCTGAGGTTGCTCTGGTGACAGCTGCTGCTAGGGTCCCGGGGTGGTGGCGTTGTCACTGTGTGCTCACATGGCGTGGCACTCTCCGTTTGATGCCTAGTGTTAATAAATATATATATCAGCATTATGAGGCCCAAGTATTGTTATCCTTTTTATGTAACAGCCATTGAGGTCATGAGCAAAACGAGAACAAGGTGAAAGCAGGAGCCAACATTTCGATAATGGACTTGTCTTCTTCAAGGCGACATATGCGAATATGTCGCCTTGAAGAAGAGAAGTCCACTTGCCGAAACGTTGGCTCCTGCTTTCACCTTGTTCTTGTTTTGCTCATCGTTCTGAATTTCCATCTAACGCTTTCCCTGTGTTTTCCCAGCCATGGAGGTCAACATCATGATCTTGGGACTCGGTTCATGAAACATCATTCTGAGCGAGTCCACCAGCTTTGGAACCACAGCACAACTCAATTGCAGAATGTGTGTGTTCACTAAGTGACACTTTAGTTGAGCACAAAATGTACGTTTTGCTCCACTCATTTGGCGCTCCTCTTAAAGCTATTACTGACAAGAAAAATCGCATAGTTTTCGGGGATGTGCAAATGCTCAAATATTCAATTGCGAATTGAATAGTGCATGTTCAAATAATTTGAATCAGTTTTTTGATGATTTGGTATATTCGCCGAAAGACCTGGCCCTGGTCGATGCCTCGACGCATGCAGCATTCCCATGGTGTGCGACCTCTGTAAGTACAAGGTTTGTCCAAGTCGATGGGTCCAATGGAAACAATGGACGCAATGTTGACAGCAGGAAAAACAAATGCAGTGCGTATGGAAAGCATTTAGAATAACAGCTAACACGGTGAATACACTAGATTTAGCCCTCGCTAAACGACCAGACATAGTATCGCCTGTAAAGTACCTGCCAGGAATTAGCAACCACTTGCTTCTACAGTTTGATATTAAACTAGACCGTCCAAAAACTAACAAGAAGAAAAAGAATTATGTGAGACTACTACAGAGCAAATTATCAAGCCATAAATAATGCACTATCTTCTTTTATCAGAGTTTTCCTTGATTGCTTTGACCACCATAGTGTACAAACTAAATGGAACATGTTCACAGCTACAGTCACCCATCTGACTGAACAGTACATTCCTCAACGTACCATTACAACTCGCACAAACTCTCTCTGGTACAATAATCACATTAAGTGTTTATCAAATAAAAAGAAGCGCCTCTACCACATTGCAAAATTTTCACCCACAAGTGAACGCTGGGCATCGTATACTGCAGCCTCAAACTCTTATGTGAAAGCACTCAAAGACGCCAAAATGCACTTCCATTCACATGGTCTGCCTTCAATGCTTACCACCAATCTAAAAAAATTTTGTCATGTAATTATTCCTTTGACTGACAACAGCCTTGTCTTAACCGACTCTTCCGGTGTTCCAATTCTTTCCGACCTTTCTGCCACCATACTAAACCGTACATTTTCAGAAAATTTCACAGCCACATCTAGCAAACATATGTCAAGTACACAGCACTTTAACTATGTTAACATGCCCTCCATAATTGTTGCTCCATCTGGTGTCAGTAGGCTTATTATAATGGACTATGCATTCATACTGTTCCCAGATACGATTGTATTAACTCAAAATTCTTAAAAAACACTTCAAATCAATCTTTCATCATACTATCCAAACCAGCAATACTTTCCAGCAATCCCTTGACCATTGTATGCTACCTAATGAGTGGAAAATAGGCAAGGTGATTCCAGTGTATAAATCCGGCAACAAAGCATCCCCTAATAATTATCGTCCAATGTCTCTCACCAGTACATGCTGTAAAATGCTCGAACATATTATTTTTACTAACCTGGCTAATTTACTTGAATTGAACTCATTTTTTACATCAGCACAACACGTTTTTCGGAAATCTTACTCCTGTGAAACCCAATTAATATCGTTTATGCAGGCACTACACCATATTCTTGACCAATCATCACTAGCTGATTGTGTATTCTTCGCCTTTTCAAAAGCTTTCGACAAGGTGTTTCACAAATTATCGCTTCACAAACTTAAACAACTTAACATTGACTGTAACCTTTTGAAATGGATTGAGTGTTTTCTTCTCAACCACTTGCAGTTTGTTTGTGCTAATGGCATTAACTCCAGTTTTACGGAGGTCTGTTCAGGTGTTCCACAGGGTTCTGTCCTTGGACCCCTATTGTTTCTAATTTCTGATCTTCCCTCGCTTATCAACTCCCATATCCATTTGTTCGCTGATGATTGTGCTGTTTTTAGAGAAATTGCTAATGCTAATGACATTGATTTACTTCAGTAAGACCTTACCACTATAGGGAACTGGTGCAAAGAATGATTAATGGAGCTAAATATTAACAAATGCAAATTCATGCGTGTGTCTAGGAAAACATCTACCATACCGTCGTACTACATTGACAGCATGTCATTGGAATCAGTTTCTTTATATAAATATCTCTGTGTTTACATCGCTTCTAATCTCAACTGGTCTCTTCATACTGAGAACATAATTACAAATGCTAATCGCATGCTTGGCTACCTGCGTCGCAACTTTTTCAACGTACCTGCTAATTTGAAACTTTTTTTTTGTTATTTAAAACTTTAATACGGCCCAAACTCGTATACGTGATTCCGGTATGGGACCCTGCTCATGAATACCCAATTACTGTTGTCAAGATTGTTCAATATAACTCTGTACATTTTGTTCTTGCCAACTATAAATGCACAGTGAGTATAACTAACATGAAATCTAATCTTCGTTTCCCATCGCTGGCATCTTGCAGAAAAGTGTTTTCTATTGCCCTCTTCCACAAGTTGCACCATCATTATACTCTACAAGACCACCTCATCTCCTATCCAATTTATGTATCCCGTCGCATTGATCATCAGTACAAAGTCGGCATTTTGTCATGCAACACTAAAAGTTTCTCACAATCATTCCTGCCATGAACCTGACGTGACTGGAATCATCTTCCCGCTGAATTTGTAGGCCTTACTAATTATGAACAGCTCTGTGACGCCTTAGCTAATATTGTATATATAGGTGCAATATAAACATTCATGTAACCAACTGTGTTTGTCTTCTTCATTCTTTTGTATTTACCACTCCCCCTCGGTAATGCCCTTGGCCCTGAGAGGTATAATAAATGAAATGAAATGAAAGCATGTGTAAAGATCGGGCCAATTAACTACCAGATGGCATACAGATCATACCATATACATGTGTTCATGCAAGCACAGATGAACCTGGCATGTGGGCTCGTGGTAGTTGCTGGCCGGTTGCCTGTAGACCCGACAGTGGGTTAAACGGCCATCAGTCGAACCCCTAGGCACGATCTCACGATTAATCACTGGGGAGCCACCCACAGAAACATGTTAGTGATAAGTTTTCAGCGATAGCTTGCGGCCCGTTATAACATTGGCTGGCGGTGAATTTTCATCACGGCTACATCTAGCTCGTTTAGTCTTAAAGCCCCTTGATTTTTGAAAGGAACGACATTCTGCTTTCCAAGCTTGCGCATGGCACACTTTTCCTGCTGCCAGTGGCTGCCGGGCACTGTGGAAGTGTCAACGCGTGCTCTTGTATTGGTTGTTTGTAGGGCTATTGTGAAATTATTGTTTCATGGGGGCAGTTACCGGGCTCTCGAGGTGCCAACAGCTTGTTCAGAGAGGTACGTTATTCTAAAAATGGCTCACAGATAAACTAGCAAAAGTGCTGTAAAAATGGGTGTTGAGGAGTGGTTCAGCAGGTCTCTTCCTGGTTTCTGCATGCAGCTCTACATGGCGCAGCGAAGTGTGAAGAATCATCCACGTTTTATGTATGATGAGCAAAACGAGAACAAGGTGAAAGCAGGAGTGAACGTTTCGACAAGTGGACTTGTCTTTTTCAAGGCGACATATACTTTCCTCGCCACAGTATATATAGGTAGGGTTTTTCTAAAGGGGAGAGGGAATAAGGTGGGTGGGTGTGGCAACGAGCAAAGGTGTGTTAGCGGCAAGAGTGTAAAATTGAGAATAAAGGATTGCTGTGTACAAGGCTGGTGACACAGCCGTCTGTCAGTTATGTGTCAATGACTGCGTGTCAGCTGGCATGCACAGCACCCCTCTATTACCTGTTTCGCTGGTGGTCGTGGGCTATCGTGTCTGAAAGAGATAATAGAAGGAGCGGCAGAAACCGGTGCTTGTGAAAAAAAAAGATTATAATAGAAAATACTGAAATGGAATAAATAAATAAATAAAAGGGAAAAATGGAAAGAAAGAAAAAGAAAGAAAAGAGGATGAAAAGAAACACTAAGCAACCAAACTAAGTGTTGTTGCCTATAGCTTGCAATTGCAAGCTATAGGCAATAACACTTAGTTTTGTTGCTTAGTTATGTTAGTGTTGTAACAATAGCTCTAGCATTTAAACACAAAATACTTAGATTACCAGTACTTGGTGGGAGTCAATGAAAACAAAAGGTGTATTAGGAACATGACCAGAATCACGCTTTAAACTGTCAGTACTAGTGTCCCATGTGTAGCGAGTGTTATCAATGTAGGCATGATCGTAGCAAAGTTTTACTTTAAATCCATTATCATGAAAACTTGCTTTTGTGTCCGCCAGTTTCTTTCGTAAGGCCCGCACATTCAGTGATAAGTCTTCAGTGATGTACAAACCATACCCTTTCATTTGCTGTGACATAATTACTAGTGCTAACAAGACTAATGGAAAAAAAGTTGGGACAGGATGGAGCGCTACGTGGGGAGAGGGAGAGGACAGAACAGGACACTAGCGCTCTGTCCTGCCCCATCTTTTTTTCTATTAGTCTTGTTAGCGCTAGTAACTATGTCACAGCAAATACATCAACACCAATTAGCCCAACTTTCTGCGTTAATCAGGTCCTTTCAGTTTTGTAACATTTTTCATAACTACAATTTTTTCCCTAAAGTCACAAATTTTCATTATGACAAGACGAGGTTGCCCTTCTTATCATCTGCCTACACGACAGTGCTCAATGTCTGGACACTTTATCTGAAGGTGCTCTGTTAGGGCTTGTGTTAAAGAGACAGTATTTTCATCACATGTTTCCGGTAAGCTGTGCAAAAGAATATTGTTCCGGCATGAAGGGTTTTCTAAATCATCGGTTTTTGAAGTGAGTTTAGTGAACGATTCCTGAAGCGAGACAATTTCAGAGTTAAGCTTTCACACACTGCACTACAATCAACAGCTGCTGTAGAAGATTCGAGCGAAGATACACATGTTTCAAGGGCTTCGAAGCACACATGAAAAGTTTCCTTGATATCGGCAATGCCACTTGCAATTTGTTTCTGACCAGCCAACAATTGTGCGAGAAGATTAGCCGTCTCTGGAGGGGAACTAGTTGACAGTGGTGGGAATGCTGCGCCAACTGCGCCAATCTACACTGACTGAAAGTTGCAGCTCCATGCTGCTCCAAAGGTGTTTTTTTTTTACCTAAATTGTGCCACTGCTGTGCCACAGTGTAGTTTCGGCAGTGTGAAAATTGGGAAGCTACCATGCAATACAAGAACTGTATCGCCATTGCATTCATTGGCCGCATTCGTTTAGGGCGTTACAGCCAGTGATACTGGCGCTGTGACAGGTGACAGAATTGAATTGATTCCTATTTTTATGCACCAAATGTGAGGCATGCATGAGGATACAGCGAGTAGGGTGGCCATGCTAGCTTTGCAATGGCATGATGAACGCAGTAGTTTTGTGCTTCGAGGACTGTTGTGCAATGGTTTCTTTATAGACAAAAAGGGGATCAGTGTACACTGTACTTATTCACGTTGCTTGCTTGCAACTTTGTTAGTTGCACTGTATTACTTCTTTCTTTCAAGAAAACTCGAGGTTGTTGAATTCAGCATTCGGCATTACAACCAAATGCACGGTGATTAGGTATGCTTCTTGTCAACTATGTCTTGTAATATATGGCATATCTAACATAATATTGCTACGGGGTAGTATTCCCAATGACGAAGAGCCGAGTAGGAAGAAGACGAAGACGACGATTGGAAGCTAGCGCGGGCTGTTGCCTCTTGGTCAACTGCGGTGTATTGCCTTGTAAATATACTTGTAAATAGCTTTTCGCCGGCGTCTTCCTACATAACATATTTGGTGGAGGTGCGGGGTGCGGTGTGGAGGTGCAGGACCCAACTCCGCCGGCTCCGACACCTGCTGCCACTTCGACGACCTACATCACCCTCTCCGCTCCCCGTGATCCTGGCGTATTCTCGGCCAAAGATGGGGAAGACGTCGAGGACTGGATCAGCTTGTACGAACACGTCAGCCGCAATAACCGGTGGGACCCTACTATCATGCTCGCCAACGTCGTCTTTTACCTCGGTGGCACACCTCGAGTTTGGTATCGGACGTACGAAGATGAGCTACCAGTTGGGATTCGCTTAAGCAAAAGCTTCGAGACTTGTTCGGCAACCCCTACGGTCACCAACTTGCCGCGCAGAAGGCGCTTTCTGGTCGTGTGCAGACGTCAACGGAGCCCTACGTCACGTACATTCAGAACGTCTTGGCTCTATGCCGCAAAGTTGACGCACACATGACTGAGTCCGACAAGGTCTCCCACATCCTCAAAGGCATTGCCGATGACGCCTTCAACTTGCTCGTATTTAACAACGTCGCGACGGTGGATGCCGTTATAAAGGAGTGCCGCCGCCTGGAATTCGCTAAAAGCCGACGTATCGACCAACAGTTTGCCCGTCTGCCCAACACCCCAGCGACATCTTCCTGTGCCGACGCTCCTCGTCCCAACAACACTGGCGATGTTACCAGGATTGTCCGGCGTGAGATCGAGGCCGCCTATCCGGCTGCGTTCGACTCCAGCCCCTCCCCTGCACCTGCAGTCACTGTTTCCCTGATCCAGGCAGTTGTCCGCCAGGAGTTCGCCAACATGGGTATTCACACCATCTGCTCGGCCCATCGCCCTGATCCCCACCCGGCTTCTTCGATTCCACCCCGTCCCGCACCTTCTTACCCACCACGTTTCCGCAACCCCTCTGAATGGCGCACTGCAGACGACAAGCCAATTTGTTTTCACTGCCATCGAATTGGGCACATTTCTCGGCACTGTCGCAGTCGCTGGAGTTCCCTGAACCAGTCTACATAAACTGCCTACTCTCGCCCCCCAGGTGGCCTTTCTCGTCCCTATGCTGCCCGCTCAGATAATGCCGCCACCAATTCTCCTGCGCCGAACCGCCCTTATTCTCGTTCGCCTTCGCCCCAACGACGACAATCTCGCTCTCCCCAGCCCCGTCGTT
The DNA here is from genome assembly GCF_050947875.1 of Dermacentor variabilis. Lineage (NCBI taxonomy): Eukaryota > Metazoa > Arthropoda > Arachnida > Ixodida > Ixodidae > Dermacentor > Dermacentor variabilis. The sequence continues at coordinate 4,207,522 of NC_134576.1, read as the reverse complement.
CCTATTCGCCGACTCCTTTCGGACGCCGCTCCCAGCCGGAAAACAAGACGATGCAGCGCCTCGAGGTGACGCTGCATTGCTCCCTACGCCGCCAAATCCTCTCCTGACGTTGCCCACTCATCTGAACCTTCTTGACGTGCAAGTCGACGATGTTCCTGTATCAGCTCTCATAGACACTGGGGCGCATTTGTCGGTAATGAGCGCGGATCTTCGTAACCGGCTGAGGAAAATAATCACGCCCGCCACGACGCCTGTTGTCCGTGTCGCCGATGGCGGAACAGCCCCTGTAATTGGTATGTGTGCCGCCCGCGTCTCCTTCGCCAATCGCTCCACTACCGTGCTATTCACAGTCATCGCTCACTGTCCCCACGACATCATCCTCGGCCTCGACTTCCTCTCCGCCCATTCTGCTCTCATCGATTGCTCCGCTAGTACTCTCCGCCTCGACCTACCTGTTCTGGATCCCGCTGAACAACACCTTACTCGCCTCAGTTCCGTCGACTTCGTTCGCTTGCCACCTTCGGCACTGACTTACGTTGACTTCGTGTCATCCCCACCAGTGCCAGACGGTCACTACATCGCGGCTCCTATGCAAGACGTCCTCCTTACACACGGGATCACACTACCTCATACTGTTTTATCTATTATGGTGAATTGCGTCTGCCTGCCAGTGGTCAATTTTGGCTTGACGACACAGGTGCTGCCACGCGGGATGTCTCTGGCCCAACTTTGCTCATTCGAGGATCACTCTGTAGCATCGATTTCAGTAGACGACAATTCAACCGATCCTCCTCTACCATCGCAGTCAGCAACTTGTACCATCGCCAACTTACAGAAAATGATTGCACCCGACATGCTGTCCGAGCACGCTCGTGCGCTCTACCGCGTTCTGATTTCCTACCAAGATATTTTTGACTTTAACGGTCGTCCTTTGGCCCAAACAACAGCTGTTAAACATCGCATTAATACCGGAGATGCCCCTCCTATTCATCGCCGCCCGTATCGAGTATCACCGGCTGAGCGTCAAGTTATTCACACCGAAGATCGCAAAATGCTTGCCAAGAACATTATTGAACCGTCATGTAGTCCATGGGCGTCACCGGTTGTGCTGGTAAAAAAGAAGGATGGCTCATGGCATTTTTGCGTGGATTATCGGCACCTTAACAGGGTTACCAAAAAGGACGTGTATCCCCTACCTCGGATTGATGACGCCCTTGACTGCCTCCACGGAGCTCGCTATTTCTCCTCTATTGACCTTCGCTCCGGCTATTGGCAGATTGCCGTGGACGATCTCGACCGCGAGAAGACTGCCTTTGTCACACCCGACGGTCTTTATCAATTCAAGGTGATGCCGTTCGGCCTATGTAACGCTCCTGCCACTTTTGAACGCATGATGGACTCCCTTCATCACGGTTTCAAATGGTCCACGTGCCTGTGCTACTTGGACGACGTTATAGTATTCTCCCCAACATTCGCTACGCACCTCGAGCGCCTCTCAGCAGTCCTGGACGTTTTTCGGCGAGCCGGTCTGCAACTCAACGCATCGAAGTGCCAATTCGGCCGTCGTCAGATTACCGTCCTTGGACATCTCGTTGACGCGAACGGAGTGCAACCGGACCCAGGCAAGATCCATGCTGTTACGCACTTCCCTGTTCCGAAGTGTGTCAAGGATGTGCGCAGCTTCATCGGGCTTTGCTCGTACTTCCGCCGTTTGGTCAAAAATTTCGCGGCCATAGTACGACCACCAATCGAGCTTTTGAAAAAAGACGCCCCTTTCCAGTGGGGCGATAACGAGGCCTCTGCATTCTCGCTTCTCATCGATCTTCTCACAACGCCTCCCGTTCTGGCCCATTTCGATCCTTCTGCGCCTACCGAAGTCCGCACTGATGCCAGCGGTCACGGAATTGGCGCAGTACTGGCACAACGCCAGCGTGGCCACGACCGTGTTATCGCTTACGCCAGCAGGCTCCTCTCGCCCGCGGAGCGCAACTATTCCATCACTGAGCGTGAGTGTCTGGCCCTAGTTTGGGCGGTTGCGAAGTTCCGCCCATACTTATATGGCCGACCCTTTTCCGTTCTCACAGACCATCAGGCGCTTTGTTGGTTATGCTCATTGAAAGACCCTTCAGGAAGACTTGGTCGCTGGGCCTTACGCCTCCAAGAATATTTGTTCTCTGTCACCTACAAATCTGGCCGACTACAAAAGGATGCTGACTGCCTGTCTCGCTACCCGGTAGACGAGCCTGACGCCGCCGACAGTAGTACTGCCGACGGCATTTTCTCTGTGTCTGCCTTCGCTAACATCGCCGATAAGCAGTACCGAGACCTATCGCTGCGAGTACTCATCGAGCGTCTGCGCTCTACACCTACCGACGCATCCGTTCGCCGATATGTCCTCCAGGGCGGCATTCTGTACCGAAGGAGCTTCCTCCCTGATGGCCCTGATCTTCTTCTTGTCGTGCCAAAACATCTACGACAGACTGTGCTCTTTGAGATGCATGACGCACCCACTGCAGGACATCTTGGGGTAACCCACACGTACGACCGGGTCCGCCGCCGCTTCTATTGGCCTGGTCTCGCTCGCTCTGTCCGACGCTATGTTGCTGCCTGTGATCCCTGCCAGCGTCGGAAAACGCCTCAGGTGCTACCTTCCGGTCATCTCCAGCCGATCACCGTCCCTGTGGAACCGTTCTTTCGTGTTGGATTAGACCTCCTCGGTCCCTTTCCCACGTCATCCTCTGGGAACAAATGGGTAGCCGTTGCAACTGATTACGCCACCCGATACGCTATCACGCGGGCGCTACCTACCAGTTGCGCCACTGACGTCGCGGACTTTCTCTTGCGTGACATTATCTTAGTGCATGGCGCCCCGCGACAGCTGCTTACTGACCGTGGTCGTAACTTCCTCTCGAAAGTTATCGCCGACATTGTGCGTTCCTGCTCTATTCAACACAAGCTGACTACCTCATACCATCCTCAAACCAATGGCCTGACAGAGCGGTTAAATCGTACTCTTACCGACATGCTGTCCAAGTACGTTTCGAAGGACCACCACGACTGGGACGTTGCCCTTCCTTACGTCACCTTTGCTTACAATTCTTCCCGGCACGACACCGCTGGATTTTCTCCATTTTATCTACTCTATGGTCGCGAACCGACCTTGCCCCTTGACACGGTACTTCCTCCTGCTGCGACCTCAACAACCGAGTATGCGCGCGACGCCATCGCCCTCGCCGATCATGCACGCCAGCTTGCCCGTGCTCAACTGACGGACTCGCAAACCACGCAGCAGCGTCAGTACAACGCCCGCCACCGTGACGTACAGTTTTCGCCTGGTGCACTCGTGCTCCTGTGGTCGCCCTGTCGTCACGTCGGACTTTCCGAAAAGCTCCTTTCGCGATACACAGGGCCCTACCCCGTGCTGCGCCAGGTGACGCCTGTGACTTATGAAATTGCTCCTGTGAGCTCAACCTCGTCATCTACTCTGGTGTCTAGTGATGTCGTGCACGTCAGTAGGCTCAAGAGCTACTACACTGCTTCAGAGTCCGGCCTTTAGTCGCTCCGGGACGGCGCTTTTGCCGCCGGGGGTAGTGCTACGGGGTAGTATTCCCAATGACGAAGAGCCGAGTAGGAAGAAGATGAAGACGACGATTGGAAGCTAGCGCGGGCTGTTGCCTCTTGGTCAACTGCGGCGTATTGCCTTGTAAATATACTTGTAAATAGCTTTTCGTCGGCGTCTTCCTACGTAACAATATATATAACGGCCTTTATGACATATCTGTGACATGGTGGTCATCTAATGGGGCATTCTCACGTGCTGCCTCCACTCAATGCGCAGGAAAATAGGGCGCAGCAAATGTGAGGACGAGGGCAGCGTGTGGCTGAGGATGAGGCGGCAATGATCTAAAAGTCGCTAATTTCCAAAGTAAAGGCGCTTTACTTAGGCTTAATCGGAGTTGCGTCGTCGGGTGTCCGTAACTAAAGTTGCGGTTTGGTGCGGAATCAATGCTGATCTGTTCGCCTTGGTCGCACGAAGCTCGGAAAGTTCACAAACTGCCTCACCAATGAAAGCTGTATGGAATGAGCGCTGTTCATGGCCACCATCTTTGTGAAACACCAATTAGTGGCCCTTCATTCCAAACGCTGCTTGTTGGCACACATCAGTCTCTTCTACTTCTCATAGCTTCGAGCAACCGGTCTCAAGACCCGCTTTGTATTCACATGGCAGGCTCTAAAATGTTGTACAACAAGTGCACTGGCCACCCCGCTCAGAAAGAATTTACATGGATGGAAGATGGGTGCATATGGAAGGAAAGGGGCGGGGGCTGGCGTCCCATGCACTTGCTATGGGCCTCTCGATTGGAGGGCCTACGACAATCGCCAAACAATACGCCAAACTCGACAGCGAAAAGGCACCCACATGTAATCACCCGTGTGTGCTGCACCTATGCCTGTGCAAAGCGGTGTTGAATCATGTGATGCACAGCCCCTTGTCTGTCATGCAGATTGGCCTTAGTGAGCAGATGAGAACTTCCAGAAACCACCTGTCATAAAGATGGAAAAGCTTTTATTTTCTGAATGAAAACTGCAAAGAAAACTTTCTAAGCAATAAAGGATTATCATAGTAAGAATTGAATTGAATGAATTTATTTTCATAAATATACAAGTTTATGGAGGATAAATGGAAAAAAGTTACAAAAGAGCAACTTGACTAGTCCTTAATCCTTCTCGTGACAGCAGCAGCAGAAAACAAACACATGGCAAAAAAAAAAGGAGGAGGGCAAGAGAGAAAGAACAGAAACAATAAACATTCTCATACAAGTGTTCACACAGCAGATAGCACAGTACGAGCCCTCTATTCAGAAAAACATAACTTCGCCATTTCTTCAGCATCAGAGGAAAAAAGAAACACTTTATTTGATCGAACAGACATGATATTAGCAGGAAATATTTTTCAGGCCTTCGTAAATTAGTGTCATTCGATGCTAAATCAACCAGCCTTTTTTCGACCATCACAGATATAATTGAAAAAATTTCCATACATTTGTTAAAGTTAGAAACCTATTCTCAACATTTATTTTTCTTGCCAAAAATTTTCTAGCATTTTTGCGAAAATTTACTGTTCTTGCCCAGCTGACCTAGAACGCACCAATCAAAATATTTTCCCAAAGGTATGTGTATGATCCAGACATGCAGAGGCTGTCTCTGGCAAGACAGAAGTTTTGCAACTTCTCACATACATAACAGACATGCACATGATGCATCTGATGATGCATCACATATATTTTTAGGCCAACCACCAAAGTAACATTTTTAACCTTGGAAATGAAGCCTCTTGCAAAAATATTCAAATTTACTTTCTTTTTCCGGTGATATCCTGAACCTCCAAAGCTTCAAATATTTTTGAGCTATACTATGTCAACCAGGCTACCATTCTATATTTAATTTATGCCTTCTGGATTTTCCTGCATTCCTAAAAAAATATTCAGACTTTGCAATTTTAATTGCTTTTGCTAGTGCCTAAAGAACTAAAACTATCCAAATATTCGAGAAATTGGCTATCTTGCTATACAGACCATTTGAATTACTGGGTTATAGAATATGCCCTTGAAAAAAAAATGTTGATCGATGCCTTCTAGTTCAGCTGGGCTGGAAAAATAAATTCTCGCCAGAATGCTAGAAAATTTTTTGCAACAAAAATAAACATGGCAAACGAGTTTTGAACTTCAACAAATATGTGCTATCATAAGAAGCCAACAAACACTGACACCAAGAACAACATAGGGGAAATTACTTGTGCTTAATAAATGAAAAAAGAAACGATAAATTAATGGAAATTAAAGTGGATGAAAAAACAACTTGCCGCAGGTGGGCACCGAACCCACAACCTTCGCATTTCGCTTGCGATGCTCTACCAATTGAGCTACCGTGGCGCTGTTTCACCATCCACTTTCTTGGGTATTTATGTGTACTAGTAGAACCCTGGGAATGTTAGCCAGATATGTACGAATTTTTCAGCTATATCTGTGATGTTCTAAAAAATGCTGGTTGATTTGGTGTGGAATGACCCTTTACAAACTGAGTTGTTATCAGTGTCGGCATATTAATATAGTGCCCCTTTGATGGTGGTAGACCATACTTCATTCATTCATTCATTCATTCATTTATTAAAATGCTTTTCGAGTGTGAAGGCATTACAGAAAGGAGTGTAGTATACATGGACAACAAAGGCATATATGTGCAACAACAAGGTTCTAATACAATGAGTTGTTTACGGCTGTATTGAAGCTTGCATTGTCTGGAATAGTGGTGATGGAAGCAGGCCAGTCGGTTCCAATCCAGATTTGTTCTTGGAATAAAGGAATCCTGGCACAACATTGTTCGACAAGACGCTGCACCAACTTTAAGGTTGTGATCATGACGGGATGACAGATGCGTTGTGGTTTGTTCATTTAGAGTGGGACTGAAATGACAGGCCTTGTAAAAGAGACACAACATTTTTGATGGGGTGAGAGTTCAGGTAGACTACGGATAAATTTCATAATGTAACACTGGCGTAACGAGAATAATTGGACAATAAATATAAAACGAGAAACACTTTCAATGAGTTGTATTAGAGTACTAGGTTGGGAAGGGTCCCAGATTGCCGGAGCATACTCTAAAGCGAAGAAGTGTTCTGTAGAGGGTTAGTTCAAGTTCACTCTGTACACTTTTAAGGTTATGGTGTAGGTACCCTAGTTAACAATTGGCATTGTTAATCATGTATTCAAAATGTATGTTCCATGTAAGGTTATTAGTGATATAAAGCCTAAGATACTTGTAGTTGTCAACAGAGTCTAGTCTGGTACTATTGATGAAATAAGGAAGTGGATTTGTATTGCTGTTTAGGCAATGAGATACATCCATAGATTTAGATTTGTTAATTTTAAGATTCATGTGGCAGTTATTACACCATGAAGAAACGATGTCAAAGTCACTGTACTCCACGAAAGTCATCAGGGCTATCAATTTTGTGTTAGGTCACACAGTCATTTGCAAATAATTTAATACATAGTAGAAAACTGAACACTGTCTGGTTAGTCATTAATAAAAATAAAGAACAGGGGCCCTAGGAGAGACCCTTGTGGAATTCCAGATGTTGCAGGTGCACAAGAGGAAAAATTGTTAGCGAATGCATCCTGTGAACGACCTTGTAGAATGCTTTTAATCTAAGGAAGCGCATATTAGTTAAGGTGTAGTTCGTTAAGCTTTATTTATTATTTTTATTTGGTACATACTGCCGGCCTGAGTGTCAGGCCTTGGGCAGGAGTGGGTATATATGAAACAATACAAGAATAAATGATCAATACAAGAATAAGTGAAACAATGCAAGGATAGGAAAATTCCGTATAAACAGTATCCTAAAGTTGCGCGTGACAGCACTCGGCACTGCGCATAACAAATCTGTTTGTTTTATTTATTCTAAGTTCAAAAGTTCGGATTCCCCGTCAGAGCTGATGTTGGCTAACGATATTCCTTCGCTTGAACAAAGAAGACAAAAACACAGGCTAGACTTTTTACATAATCTAATTAATCACAAATTGGCTTTGAACCCTTCACTATATGTAAGTCATCTATCCACTATGTATACACGACACCATCGTCCGGATACACTGACACCTATCTATGCTAGGACAAACAGCTATAAGTTCTCCTTCTTTCCCCGAACTATTTCTGAATGGAATTCGCTGCCCGCCCCTTACAATATGTGACTGTGTTTCATGTAAGTTTTTATTGTCTTTTTTTTCTGTATAGAATGGTGTTCTTCCTGTTGAATGAGCGGGGCAGGTCCTCGGCTCTCAAACTCCCTTGCCTTGGATGTGCAGTTCCCTTGCCTTTGATGTGCAATTTCCCTTGCCTTCTTTTTTTACATCGTTCTGTTTGCACCATTAATTGTATTGTGTTTTGATCCTTTTCACTAAATGTTTCTGTGAGCAATATATCATTGTAAAGTCTATATATTTTATGAATGTATACGAACGTATCTTGTATACGTCTTGTACTCAATGTCTGCCCATCCTGCAAGGACCACAATGTGGTCTGCAGTATGTACTAAAAAAAAAAAAAGTGAGTATTCGATACCACAGCTCAGAACGAATGCACATGAATGAAAACGCATGAAAAAAAAAAACTTGATAAATAGAAGGCAATTTCTATCGCAAACGATCAAGTGCGCACATGAAAGACGAAATAGTGGTGCTTTCGACCACCTCAGCGGGCAGGTCGTTCCAGTTACGGATTGTATGCGGGAAGAATGAGTATTTAAAAGCATTTGGTTTGGCCAAATATTCACCGACTTTCCTGGAGTGGAAGGATTGAGTTTGCCATCGCTGGTACTGGTTGAAAGTATAAATTCTTACTTATTCCTAATTTGTCATGATATAGTAAATAGAAGAGTTTTAGTCTATCACGATACGGCCTTGTCTCCAAGTTCTCCAAATTGGCTGTCTGTAAAAGGGCTGTAGGGGATGTTTTCCAACTATAAGAGTTATAAATAAATCTGACCGATTTCCTCTGTACTTTCTCGAGTTCTTGAATGTTAGTTTCTGTATGGGGGTCCCAAATTACTGCGGCGTATTCAAGGATTGGTATTACATAAGTTTTATAGTTTAATTTCTGTCGTTGATTTACCTAAAAATCTGCGTAAATATCCTAAGCGTTTCACAGCTCTCTTAATTATGTAGGTCACGTGATTATTCCAACGAAGATCACAATTAACTGATAGTCCTAGGTACATATAACTCGATACTTCAGATAGACTGGTATTATTGACGATGTAAGTGAACTTACGATTGAACCTTATGTGTTACTTGCATTGCCACTGTTTTCTTAATGTTAATACTCATTAGCCCCGTGAACCACCATGTCTGTATGCAATTTAATGCGTTTAATAATTCCTGATCTGCCGGAGTGCAGATTTCTTTATAAATAATGCATTCTTCTGCGAAAAGACATGCCGCAACAGGAAGATCCCTAACCAAATCATTTATAAAAAATCTGGAACAATAAAAGCCCTAGTACAGAGCTCTGAGTGATTCCAGATTGCACAGTGGCAGATTTAGAAGTTGTGTGGCCAACGGTCACTGCCTGGGACCTGTGGGATAAGTAGGCTGCAAACCATGTGAGTAACGAATCATCCTTGAGTATTGGTCTTAATTTTGAGAGCAGTTTAGAATGAGACATGTGGTCAAAAGCTTTCTCAAAGTCTAAAAATATGATAGCAATTTGACTTGACTTGTCGATTCCCAACGTAAGGTCATGAATAGTTTCGAGTAGCTGAGTAATGGTAGACATACCCTGGCTAAAGCCATGCTGATGGTTGTCAGTTATGTCATTTTGTTCAAAGAATGTCAACTGGTGTTTGGATATGATATGCTCAAGTGTTTTAGCACAAATACAGAGCAAGGAAATAGGCCTATACAATGACACAAGTGACTTGTCGTCTGCCTTTGGAATGGGAGTAATGATGGCTTGTTTCCAATTGTGTGGTAGTTCAGTGCTGGTGAGTGATGTTCCAAATATTAGGCATAGGTATTTCGAGCACCATTCAGCGTATAGGTGGAGAAAGACAGTAGGGATACCATCAATACCAAGCGACTTTTTGATATCCAAGTTAAGCAAGAGCGAAAAGACGCCCTCTTTGCTTATATGAACATTGTCAATAGGTGGTTTGTCGTCAAAACCAGGAAAGCATAGAACATTGCTGTCATCACTGGTAAAAATCGAGTAAAAGTAATCGTTGAACACATCAGTGATTAGCGCCTGATCAGTCATAGCTATCCCTTGCAAAAGAAGACTGATGGGTGGTTTTTTCCTGAGGGATAGATAACGCCAGAACTTGTGTGGCGAGGAAGCAAGAAGCCCTTTTTAGTGAACGGTTTGGTTGTGGTCTTTATCCTTTTTAATGGCGTCTTTCAAGTTTACGCGTAGCTGAGACAGCATATCAACGGTAGACATTGAAGGCATAGCTGGTGCTTTTTTCGAGCCTTTTTAACCCTGCACCTTAGACGAACAACCTCCCGCATCATCCAGGTGTTAGAAGGACGTTTCATGTAGCGTTTTGTTGGAACAAAGTTGTTTATGCACAAAGTAACCAGATTTTTGAAGCGGTTCCACAAAATGTTTACAGAGGCGTTGTTTTGGTACTCAGAAACGAAATTGGAAAAGGAACTGTCCAGTGCATCTAAAATATCTGTATCACTGGCACGTGCAAACACAGGAATGAGTCTTTCTTCGTGTTTTTCTTTGGAGACAGGATTAAGTTTCATTGTCAGGCACACTGTTTTATGGTCAGATATTCCATCAAAAAGGCTGACAATTAGATCGCAAGAGAGAGTTTTTGAATTGGCGAGGAACAAATATAAAGTTAATGAATATCCGCTCTGAACTTGTGTAGGCAGCTTGACCAATTGTGACAGATCGTGAAGCAGAACGATGTCGACAAGGTGTTCGGTCGTTGGTGAAAGTGCCTCGGGAAATTCGTCTGACTAGTTTACATCTGGGACATTAAAGTCACCGGCCAACAAAATGTAACTCGAATGATTCCTGTGCCCACACAAAAACTCATTTAGGCTTTTAAAGAAATTGTTTCTAGCGGTTGGAGGGCAATAAAAGGTTCCAATAATGAAACACAAATTCTGCAAGTTGGCCTTCAAGATAACACATTCAATTCCTACACTATCACGCAACCAAGACACAGTTAATGACTGAACAAAAATTATTGCAACACCACCGCCTCTGGAATCTTGGTCTTTTCTGTAAATGCCGTAGCCAGTAGGTGTAATCTCGAAATCGGCGATGTCTTGATGTAACCATGTCACGGTGATAACTGTAATGTGTGGTTTGTGTGCAATAATGAGACTTTCAAGGTCGGCCCTTTTGTTGACTATGCTTCTAGCATTTATATTAAGGGAACAGAATGTTGTGAGATTCGCGGGTCATGGCGTCTGGTCGTGAACAGGTGCTTCCCTGAAGGCACATACTCTTTGCGTTTTGGAACAGTCCCATTGAAACACATCACTGCCAATTTTAATTCTGTTGTAAACGAGTTTTACTTTGCCATCCTCTTTCCTAATGTCAGCTGTGCTATGCCAAAGTTTCTTCCTAATTGACCTAGTGGTAGCAGAAAAGTCTTCTGATATGGATATGTTCTTTCCCATTAGCTTGGAGCTGTTTTTCAACACGTTTACTTTTTCTCGGTAGTCAATTAGCTTCAATATTATCGGTCGTGGTTTGTTCTACCTTTTCCTGCCAAACCTATGTATTCGTTCAACTGCCGAGCATGTTCATAAATAAGTCAGTAACCACGGTATCTGTCAGGGATGCCGTTGTTTCTTCTGTACACTCAGGAATGCTAAAGAGAATAAGTTTATTTCTGCGGCTTCTGTCTTCCACATCCATTAGTTTTCTCTCCACGTCTTGTATAGCTTTCTCTAGGCGACAAACTTTCGCCCTCGCTTCCTTCGTTATTGCCACAGATGCCTCGACCTCCTTTAGTTTAGCTTCGATGTTGTCGAATCTTTGATGACTGCTCTTTTGACCATCAGTATGCTGTTTTAGCAACTGTTCCGTAGTGGGGTCTCGGTTGGGTTCCATGTCACCACACAACTTGAGCAGTGAAACGTAAATTTTTTGCACATACAAACAAAGGCATAAAACACTATGGGGGCACGTCAGCTGGACTAAGCAACAATTACTTGTTTTAGTCGTAGAACTAGTGTTAATGACCTGCGAAAAAAGCAGCAGTGAATTTATCATGATCCCGATGCGAGGCCAGCTGATGTGCCCACTGAAGTGATCCCTTAGTGACGAGCTTCTTATAAAGGCAGGCGCCGAAGAACATGAAGGCGGTGGCATCCACGTGAGCCGATATCGGGGTGTATCAGGTGTGCAAGCTCTGTCTAAGGCAGCGCGAAAAACCAGCCATGAAGAATCCTTGTCAATAGCGGCCGCTCCCATTGTCTGCTAGGAGCAAAATCTGCAAAAAAAGCAGCAGCGGGTTTAGCATGATCCGGACGGGAGGCCAGCTGACGTGCCCACTCAACTTAAGGCATGAGAAACTGTCAAAAGCTTTAGTGAAGTTGAGAAAATTACAGACATTATAGAAACTAGAATCTACGTTTGCAAATAAGTCATTAGTAAAGGACAGTTGCGTTTCACACGAAAACATTTTTGTAACACCATCTCGACAGGAATTAAATAATGAGTTTGAATCTAAAAAGTTTAGAATATGGGAAAAACTTTTGTGTTCGAAGATCTTACATGGAATGCTAGTAAGAGAGATTGGATGATAGTTTTTTGGGGATTGGAGATTACCTGGCCTAGTTCAAGTGGCTGAGGAGTTCTATAGAGATTTATACGGTACCAGTGGCACCCACAACGATAATGGAAGAGAAAATAGTCTGGAGGAATTCGAAATCTCACAGTTAGCGCCGAAAGAAGTAAAGAAAGTCTTGGGAGATATGCAAAGGGGGAAGGCAGCTGGGGAGGATCAGGTAACAGCAGATTTGTTGAAGGATGGTAGACAGATTGTTCTAGAGAAACTGGCCACCCTGTATACGCAATGCCTCATGACCTCGAGCGTACTGGAATCTTGGAAAAACGCTAACATAATCCTAATCCATAAGAAAGGGGACACCAAAGATTTGAAAAATTATAGACCGATCAGCTTACTGTCAGTTGCCTACAAACTATTTACTAAGGTAATCGCAAATAGAATCAGAAACACCTTAGACTTCTGTCAAGCAAAGGACCAGGCAGGATTTTGTAAAGGCTACTCAACAATAGACCATATTCACACTATCAATCAGGTGATAGAGAAATGTGCGGAATATAACCAACCCTTATATATAGCTTTCATTGATTATGTGAAAGCGTTTGATTCAGCCGAAACCTCAGCAGTCATGGAGGCATTACGGAATCAGGGTGTAGATGAGCCATATGTAAAAATACTGAACGATATCTATAGCGGCTCCACACCCACCGTAGTCCTCTACAAAGAAAGCAACAAAATCCCCATATAGAAAGGCGTCAGACAGGGAGATACGATCTCTCCAATGCTATTCACAGCGTGTTTACAGGAGGTATTCAGAGACCTGGAGTGGGAAGAATTGGGGATAAAAGTTGATGGAGAATAGCTTAGCAACTTGCGATTCGCTGATGATATTGCCTTGCTTAGTAACTCAGGGGACCAATTGCAATGCATGCTCACTGATCTGGAGAGGCAAAGCAGAAGAGTGGGTCTAAAAATTAATCTGCAGAAAACTTAAGTAATGTTTAAGAGTCTTGGAAGAGAACAGCAATTAACAATAGGTAGCGAGGCACTGCAAGTGGTAAGGGAATACATCTACTTAGGGCAGGTAGTGACGGCGGATCCGGATCATGAGACCGAAATAATCAGAAGAACAAGAATGGGCTGGGGTGCATTTGGCAGGTATTCTGAGATCATGAACAGCAGGTTGCCATTATCCGTCAAGAGAAAAGTGTATAATAGCTGTGTCTTACCAGTACTCACCTACGGGGCAGAAACCTGGAGGCTTACGAAAAGGTTCTACTTAAATTGAGGACAACGCAACAAGCTACGGAAAGAAGAATGATGGATGTAACATTAAGGGATAAGAAAAGAGCAGATTGGGTGAGGGAACAAACGCGAGTTAATGACATCTTAGTTGAAATCAAGAAAAAGAAACGGGGGGGGGGGGGGGCGCATGGGCAGGACATGTAATGAGGAGGGAAGATAACTGATGGTCATTAAGGGTTACGGACTGGATATCAAGGAAAGGGAAGCATAGCAGGGGGCGGCAGAAAGTTAGGTGGGCGGATGAGATTAAGAAATTTGCAGGGATGACATGGCCACAATTAGTACATGACCGGGGGTGCTGGAGAAGTATGGGAGAGGCCTTTGCCCTGCAGTGGGCGTAACTAGGCTGATGATGATGATGATGATGATGATGATGATGACCTTTAGATTATAATGACGTCCCCTAACTTCCAGTCACTGGGCAGGATTGAGCATTGCATCAATCTAAACGTCGCAGGCTGAGTGTACTCGCAGACGAGTACACTCCGGTGGGAGTGCATTCATGGAACGCACTTTGCTCGTCGAGTATGTAGCCTCGCTGCCAGCGGTTTCAGCGCTACAAAATGTAATGCATAGAAAAATGACACAGAAGTTAATTCTAGTTGTTGAACAGCTTGTAACAAAACAATCACAGCATAACTCGCTGATATTCTGTTCTAGCAGGATGAAATTCCACCTCGTCGCACGCCACCATCTTGTTCTGGATTGGCTAGGCATTCGTCTTGGCCGGCCTTGACTTGCAACACTCTTATGATAAAAATACTTTCGGTTTTTGTTGAATAAATATAGATTACGATTATTTTTTATTTATAATACAACTAAAGAAATTGCTTTTTAGAAATGTTTGTTTATTTTAACCTACATCTTCAAAAAACATAGTTTTAATCTGTCGTATCTTTCTTTTAGTGCGAATGCACTCTGTTTTCCCATTTAGCACCGCAAATACTTAAGTGTCACTCAATGTCCCGAAGTGCGCTCCCTGTAAGTGCACTTAACTTGTAGTCTCAGGTTGCAGCTGCTCTGAAGCTTGCTTACTTTATCTGTGGTAAAGCAGTATACACAAGTTCTTTGGTTGATTGTGAGCTTCTAAAAGCACAAAGAAATAAGGCCTTCCAAATTCTATTTCTTCTTTGCCGCATTGTCCAACCGAAATCCTCACCGATACTTGCACCTGTACCCTCCAAACTGTGTTTTTCAGGCAGTATTCTTTCAGCTTTAAAGAACAAAACTTTGACATAAAAATTGTAACAGCGCAAACACATGCAACCACAAAGTACCAAGGACGAGACACCCAACAAGCTGGCACAGTTATGCCCACGTATCTGCAACTCGAAAAAAAGAGGTTGTCAGCTAAAACATGAGAAGCCATTCATCAAGTGTTCCACAGGAGTGGTAGACGCCATTTCCTTGAAGTGTGGAAAGGCTTATGTCGGCCAAACCGGCCGCTGCATTAATGAATGCTTGGGGGAACAAGCCCGAAATGTAAGTAACTTAAAGGACAAGTACGCACATTTGGTTTCGTACGTAATTGCATGCACAGGTTTAGAGGCTCGATTGGGAGAGACGAAGATTCTCGGTAAGAGTGCAGACGCGACAGCGCGGGTCAGTTTGGAAGCGTTTCACATACAGAAATATGGCAGCAAGTGCGTAAGCACCCCCTCTGTATCGCTTTTTGCTGCAGAGCTTCAGTTTTTGGAAGCGACCGTTTACTGATTGACTGTATCTTAGTATCCATCGCCTTTTTTTCTACTTTTTTATTTTTTCTAGTTTTTTTCTAGTTTTCTTGTTTTCCTGCGCCTGATTCTGTTGTCTGCCGGCACATTCGTTCATTGATGCGCAGTGTCATTTTCCCAGATTGTATCACTCCCTTCCCCCTTCACTTTTCCCCTTATATAAGGTATCCGTATTCCGTCAATAAAATTTAGTTGACAGTCAGTGCTTGTGTCTCGACCTTGGTACTTTGTGGTTGAATGTGTTTGCGCTGTTACAATATTTATGTCAAGTATGCACCAACTCACCCAGAAAGAAGTTTTAATGAACAAAACTTTACTACAATAGAACGAGTTCTGTTGGCCACGAATGAGCCAAGCTGATGTGCTTTGGCTTAATTCATTTTTTGTATGACGACATTCACGCTGCCCTCAGGTGATGGTCCCGGTGCTATGCGTGGTACTGGCACTGCCAAGGGAGATGGGCAGTTGTATAGTCTGGTCACCTGTATGGCTCCTGTGGCACTTCTTGATCCGTGGAAGATGTTGAGGAGCCTGGTTCCCGCAACAGAGGTCTGAGAAGGGCAAAGCAGAGGGTTTTTCCCCATGTAAGGATGAACCCAGAGCACAGCCTGTGCAGCAGCAGCTGCCCCGACGGGAACACTCGCACAGAGCTCCCGACTGTGTTGGTTGGCTGCTGCTCTTAGAGCTCTGTTTGGGTCGTATGGCGATTCAGTTGTGATGCCACTTGTGCTGGTGGTGAGGGATGGTGAAGGATCCCGAGACAAATTGCAGTTAGAAAAAAAGTGTGTGCACTGTCCTAGTGTGCACTCTCATTTGCTGGCACTCTCATACCCCGGTGGTCACCTGGGATCCAATGCAGTGTCACAATGACCCCTGCACACCTGCAGACCTGCTCGACAAGGAGTACTGCAAAAGAGACTGTGTGCTGAGACTTGCAGGCATGCAGTGCACATTGTGATGCATTGTGTTTTGCCTGCATACCGGTTGAAGCCTTGTCTATGGCCCAGGCTATCGCCTGATGTTCATAAGTAAGATCTTGATGAGGGCTAGTTGGTTCATACTTAAAACTGAGGTTAAACAGTGCGAAAAAGACAAGGACACAAGGAAACAAATACCGCAGACAAGCGCTGACTGCCAACTGGAAGTTTATTTGAAATTCACCCGACATTTATACCTTTTTCAGCATAGGCATGCGCACACCAGTCGCAAAAACATCTGTAAATCAGGAACAGCAGCATATATATGTTAAAGTGTCATTTTCCATGTAGACCATTAGCACCTTGCCTTGTCTAGTGTGCTTTAGACGGTCCTCATGGCTTGCCTTCGATGGCTTCAAAGTTCAGCGAAGTGCATGCAACTTTGTATATTCATGTAGTATGTATGTTTTGGTAGCCCTGTGGGGGCTCGGAGAGCTGCTTTGTAAAATGCGCCTAGTTGGGTCTAATGCTGAGCAAGTGGATGATAACAGCGTGCTCTGTATATCGCTCAAGATTTCAGTAATGCAGTTCCAAGCTTTTGGCACACACTGGTAGCAGCACCACCCGTGCAAAAGCAGATCCGTTTCCTGAGGTGCATAGCTTTGAGCCACGTCTCATGAAGGTCAGCGAGCCATGCATCTATTGTGCCTGCATGGTCAATCAGCATAACAAGAATGCACACTGGTTTCCCCGCTCACTGCAGTGTCTCACCTCCTAGAGTAAGTGTGACAACTGCTTTGTCTTATGCTGGGCTTTGGATCGTCACATACGTTGTCTAATCTGGAAGTGATCACATACCGGTTTGTGGCGGTAGTGGTCAATAATGTCAATTGCCACCTGCAGTGTCTCTTGCCAATCGTTGCTGGGTCGCGATGCAGTCCATAACGTGACGTCATCTGCGTAAATTGTGAAGCCCAGTTCGGAGATGGCCTCCAGTCACTGAGCCAGACGTACCATGGTTAAATTAAAGAGCAGGGTTGAGAATATGGAGCCATGTGGGACTCCCACTGTGGTTTGGCTCCCACCTCTCCATCTACTTGCACAGAAAAGGAGCGCTCAAACTTGAGGGGGCGGACAGTGCCTTGATGATGGCCTCATGCATCGCTGTTTACTCTTAAAGCATACAATGCCCGAAACAGTTCCTGTTGTTTCATGTGCACTGCAGGGACCAGTCCTTGGGCTGGTATTGTTCCTAATTGCTATTAATGACGTTATGACTAACACTGATTCCAGTATTTTAAAGGCTTTTGCTGATGACTGCATTATTTACCAAGAAATGGACATCTTTGAGTACGTCCCTTAACATATAATTGAGTTGTGCAAGAAGTGGCAAGTGTCAATTAGCATAAAAATAATTTAGTGGTCTGTAGCATCAAAAAAAAAATATTCACATAGGCAATTATAATGGCACAGCCCTAGCTAAAGTATATGAGCATAAAGGTGTTACACTAACAGCACATCTTATATGGCACATTGGCAGCATTATTGCAACCTCAATATGTAAAAATTTTTTTTAAAGATGTCGTGCCTACACATAATAAATTACTAACCTACAACACATATGACCTATCCCTGAATATGCAAAAGTTGTTTGGTTTCCTCATGCTTGAAATAATGTAACAAAACTAGGCGTAAAAAGAAAAATTGTAATATCTATAAACAAATAGTGCAGGAGTACTGATTCACCCACTAACCTACTAGCTGGTTCTGGTCTTAAAGCGCTGTCAGAGTGTCATGAGTCACTGGAAAAGCACATGTGAATACGTGAAGAAGACAACCAGGGTGGTCGGCGAAATGGAGAGTTGACATGTGTTGCGAGAAGCACGTGAAGCATGAGAGAAAAATAAATAAACAAATAGGAGATGAAGGCGGAGGAGCGGGCATTGCTGATGTGGATGCGAACCAAGGCAGTCACATATCCAGCTGCGCTCCGGAGACGGGAAGCAATAGTTTCGGGGACCACGGACTGTAGATGGGATGTCCAAGAGTTGGCCGGCAGGGGCTCCTGAGCCCCAACTAAGTTGCCGTGGCTGTGCTACAGTCCTTGTACGGCCCCGGTCCTTGGTCCAGTACGGTCCTTGTATGGTCCCTGGTCCAGCCGAAGTTACCACCGTCCTGTGTGTTGAAGCCCTGGCCACATTAGCAGCCTGACTGGCCACATCCTGTGCCACCCGGCTCTCGGCGGAGGACCACAACCCTGGCTCGACGTTCGCTGCTACTGTGACAGTCAGAACATTCAACTCCTAGGGACTATGTGTCACTTGGCCAGTCAAAGTAGGAACAGTATGTATACAATATCTAGCTTGCATTTTTCTTGGCTAGTTTTGTCAATTTCTCATGTGTGTACTGTCAAACCCGTTTATAACCAATTCAAGTGTTCCACGAAAAGTGGTTGTTATACAGCAGTTCGTTATATACGGACTAGTCCTTAAAAATTCTTAAGAATTAATCGCACCGAAGCTGGCATAGGCATTTGCAATTCGGCAGCGCTTTGGTCCAAAAACCAGATTTTCGGTGTCATTTTTGTTCCAGCAGCAGACTTCTGTTAAAAACATCCATCTAAAGAACGAAAAATGTAATTTGTGGTTTACGAAAAAAGAAACGCCTTTTCTGGGTTGCAAAGCTTAGAGATCAACCACATGCATGGGAGAAATATTATGAAGCAGATAAAAACTACCTTTCTACTCTATATCAAGCAAAGCACTCTTTTTACCACTTAGAATTGCCCAAGCTACTAAAACCTAATCCCAAACAGTTTCGGAAAACACTAAAGCTGACAAATCACGAGAAATCATACTCACCAGTGATCTGAATGAAAGGATTACAGACGTGGATTGTGCGAACTTGTTCAACACCATGTTCGCTACTGTCTTCTCTGATGGAGTGACCGCACCCTCCTGTTTACCTTTGCTTGACTTTTATTGTGACATGCCAGTGATCAATTTCTGTGAAAATGGAATTTCATACATAATAGAAAATATTAAATTGTCATCTTCAGCTGGAATGGACGAAATTAAGGCCAAAATCTTGAAAAACACCAAACACAACGTCTCACTTTACCTCACCCTAATTTTTTCACAGTCACTTTCTTCAGTAGTCATTCCAGACGACTGGAGGACAGGGAAGGTCATTCCGGTTTTCAAGTCAGGTAGCAGAAATTCCCCACTTAATTACCGCCCTATCTCTCTAACAAGCGTCCCTGTAAAATCATGGAGCATGTGATCTTCTTCCACAAAATAAATTTTCTCGACAGTAATCACTTTTTCCATCCTTCACAACATGGCTTCCGCAAGGGGTTGTCATGTGAAACACAGCTTGCAGTTTTTCTACATGACATCCACACTAACCTGGATGGTAACGTACAGACTTAACGCAATCTTCCTTGATTATGCTAAAGCATTTGATAAAGTGCCTCTCTAATGATTACTTGCGAAACTCTCCCAGTTAAATTTACATCCTACTGTCTTAACATGGATTACACAACTTCTAATTGATCCCAATATGTTATAAATAACCACCTATCCACTCCGGTTCCAGTAACGTCAGGCATCCCCCAGAGATCGGTTCTTGGCCCGCTCCTTTTCTTAATCTATATCAACGACTTACCTTTGCATGTATCCTGTAATCTACGCATGTTCGCGGATTACTGTGTTATTTACCGCATCGTACTTAACACTTCGGATCAGATAATCCTACTTAGTGACCTTGCTAATATTTCAGAATGGTGTACCACTTGGTTGATGACACTAAACGGTAAGAAATGCAAAAGCATGTTGTTCACTCGCCATAATCCTCGGACGTTTGCATTCACAATAATTTCGCTCTAGAATCAACTGACACTTATAAATCCCTCAGTGTCACTGTATGAGACGACCTCAAGTGGCATGCGCATGTGCATACCATCATTTCAGCTTCTAACAAAACTTTAGGTTTCTTAAAACGTCATTTGCAGAAAGCCCCAAATCACGTAAAATTCCTTGCCGACACATCACTTGTACGACCGAAACTAGAATACGCCTCAGCAGTCTGGAATCCACATCAAGCATATCTCATCGACGCTCTTGGTACATGGCATTGACGTTAATGATATCGGTTTGTAGTTACCGCAGTCATCGCAATTGCCCAATTTGTAGATGTGAATGACGTGCGCGAGTTTGCAGTCATATGGCAGGGTACTGTATTCTATAGATTGCTGAAAAAGCATACACAGAAGAGGGAATGAGGGTGGAGTAGTAATCTTTAGTAATTTAGAGCATATATCGTCAGGACCAAGACTCGATTTATTAGGAAGACGGTTTATGGCCTTCAAAACTCCCTCTGGAGTCACAACCACATCTGGCATACTAACACACTAAAATGAGGCAAGATGCATGGTGAGGGCATGTTCCTTTCACTAGTAAACATGCTGGCAAATGACTTGTTGAGTTGGTAAGCGGTCTTGACGGGGGAGAGCTGCTGGCCTGTGTCCTGTAAGTTAGGCTGAGCTCTAGACTTTCCAGGGTTAACTATTTTCCAGAAGTTCTTGGGAGGAGTTTTTAGAATTCCTGGTAGTGTGGTATTAAAGAATGAATCCTTAGATATTTTTATTTCAGTTTTACTAAGACCTGCAATATCACTGTACTTAGCCCAGGTGTCAGCCCTGTTAGTATGCATAGCAGTGCGGTAAGCGCGTTTTTTTTTTTCTTCTTCCTGTTAAGCATTTCAAATGCCTGGTAAACCAAGGGATTTTCAGGCTGAGACAAATACAAAGTCTTGGGATAAATATGTCCCTTATGGACAAAATTATGTTCTTAAATAGTGACTAGTTTTTCTGAACAGAACGGCTTCTAAAGTCATGCTCTAAGGGTGACAAGGAATCGTTAAGAAACCTGCTGATTGCGGAGGTATTTGGTTTATAATAGTCATAAATATATTTTCACTGGGTTACTTTCTTGTGGAAGTTAGCACTAAATATATAATTAAACTGGATTAACTTGTGATCACTGATTACTTCTAGAACATTGGCAGAAATAGCGTCAGGATGCATGGTACATACAAGATCAAGAATGGCGGTGTCGCGTGTTGGTTCTTTCATGATCTGGGGTAATGAAACAGGTTCAGAGTGTGAAGAAAATTGTGACAATCTGTTTTGTAATAGCTAGAGCTGAAAACGGAATTATTGCTCCAATCAATTCCAGGGTAGTTGAAGTCTCCTGTTAAAATGATAGGGAGGCAAGAAAACCTGTTTCGAATGTCTTCTAGTTCCGAGGTTAAGCATGGTATGAAATCACCTTTAAGGTGACCTTAGCAGCTACCTCCACCCATGATTCCTTGACCTGGTGAGGCACTCCTTTGCTGCCATGCCTTTGCAAGACCAGTGATGCTACCAGTGCTGCATACTGCTACATTTTGGCACAATATGAGAAATCTGCACCTGCCCTGCGCTAAAAAGATTGCTTGGGCTTTTAAAATGGAACCAAGTCCTCAAGTGCCATTTCTCTGTGCAATTGCTTGATGGAAAGCGGCATGGCACGGACCAGTGACTGCATTAGCTCTGTGGTAGACCAATTCAAGCCTCTACAATTAAGCCTGTTTTTTTCTGTGGGCTATATTCAATACCTTCCACACCGCCGCATGCGGGTTGCTTAGGCACAGCTTCACTTTTCAGGCAGCAGTGAGCGGCCGTGCTTGCATCGAGCCAGACCCTTTGCTGACCCACATGAAATGGTGACCAGAGTTTCAGACACTGTATAGTGTATTGCTTGATTTTTGGAACGTAATGCACACAATGTAGCAGACATGGCAGCTGGGAACAATTTTTTTGCTACTCAATTTGTTGCCTATGCCCCACTTGTGTTGGTAAGGCGATTTCGTGGCTTATAAGAATGACATATAGCCACTACTATGATTAGGCCCTGCTTCATTGTAAGGCCGTGACAAAAATTTGCTTCATGAGGGTTGCAATGTGGGCTTGCTGGTAATGCATCTAGCGCTGTGTGTGTCACTATGTGTCTTCTTTTGTCCCGTCTTTTCATCGCGCTACCGTACTCCCCTTGAAAAATATGCTGCCAACTGACATGATAATCAGTGGCAGGTTGTTGTGGCAAGGTGGCCTCCAGTATGCTCAGACCAGTAAACCGCCTCAGTGATTGGGTGTAAGATCGTGGGCTATACTGGTGGCAGGGAGCCGATATTGGGTCTGTGGGCAGCAAGCCAGCAAGGGCCACAAAAACTTTTGCAATGCTCGTTTTTGCACTTACCGGACAGAATGGCAAAAGCTTGCCTGTAGGCAAAAAGCTCCAAACTGGATTTGTACACCACATCCTGATCTCACTGCGCTACACAGTCAAAAGGTCAAGCGCATATATCTGCACATTGTATGCATATCGAGCTAGCGATGAGCGAAAACAAACTGCCCCCACTGTTTCAGTCATCACTTTATTTCAAATAGATGGTATAATAGTGAAGCACAACACAGGGCAAAATTCATAGCGCTGACATTGTAAAAAGCAATGAATTTAATTTTACTGTTCAAGTTGGCATTTTCAGACTGCCTGCATGGTTATTAAAACGTTATTGCGAGTAATTTGAAAAACCAATTGGCAAGTGTTTTCATCATCAAGTTTGACACTCGATCAGTGGGCTAATCTTATATTCAGACGTGAAACTTCTGACAAAGACGAGCGAACCATGTGACTTAGGTGATTATGTGGCACGCCAGCCTAAAAGCTTGGGAAAGCTTACAGCAGCTGCGCTAACTGCCTCTCCCGACTGATTTTTCCCCACAATAAGCTACCTTAATTGGAGTTCATATCAACAAAGGACTGAGGCAGGGGTGCCCTTCATCCCCACTGCTGTTTATGATGTACATGGTGAGGATGGAGAGGGCACTAAAAGGAAGTAATATGAGCTTTTATCTCTCAAACAGGCAGGTACAGTAGTAGAGCAGTAGCTTCCAGGTTTATTTTACGCAGACGACATTGTGTTGCTAGCTAACAAGCAAAGTGATTTGCAACATCTGGCTAATATCTGTGGACAGGAAGGCAACAATTTAGGTTTGAAATTTAGTGTTAGAAAATCAGCTGTTATGGTATTCAATGAAAACAGTGAACAGACAGTGGCTATACAGGGCCAGGAAATACCTCGGGTAACAGAATATAAATACCTTGGTATATGGATAAACGAAGGCAACGGATATATGGAAACACAGGAAAAAACCATAACAGTCAAGGGGAAGAGAAATGCAGCCATAATGAAGCACAGAGCGCTATGGGGATACAATAGGTACGAGGTCCTCCGAGGTATGTGGAAAGGGGTAATGGTTCCAGGACTCACTTTTGGAAATGCGGTTGTTTGCTTTAAATCGGGGGTACAATCAGGACTCGACGGGAACCAAAGGTCAGTGGGTCGCCTCGCATTGGGCGCTCACGGGAAGACTACAAATGAAGCTGTGCAAGGGGATATGGGCTGGACTAGTTTTGAAGTGAGGGAAGCTCGCAGTAAAATTGAGTATGAAGAATGCCTGAGGAATATGGAAGAAAGTAAATGGGCGGGGAGAATGTTGAGGTTTCTGTACAGGAAAAACTGATTCACAGTGGAAGAAAAGAACTAGGAAGCTTACCAGCAAGTATGTGGCCTGTAGTGTGGGCAACACAGCAACAAAGACGGTCAAGCGGAAAGTAAGAGAGGCTGAAATAATCTCATGGGTGACGGCAATGGAAAGGAAACCCGCCATGAGTAACTACTTAAGAGGAAAAACGAAATCAAGAAAGAAACAATTTATGATAACTCAAAGGGAAGCTCATTACTTTTCGAAGCGAGATCGGGATGCCTTAGAACACACACCTATATAGCGAGATATAAGAAGGAACAAGAAGCATGTGCCTGCTGCGGTAAAGCTAGGGAAACTATGGAGCATATTTTATTGGAATGTGAAGACGTCTACCCAGCAATCTATTTAGGCACCACTGGCCTCCTTGAAGCCCTTGGGTTCAGCGGGAGCAGTGGAAAAGTAAACATGTCTGCAATAGGCAATTATTAAGGTGGGATTGGAGTATTGGTGAACGAAAAGTAGAGAAACGACAAAAAACAGCCGTACAAATGCACAGTTTGCAATAGGGGATCAGAAAGTTTGGTTGTGGGAGTTCATCATGCTTTTTTTTTATTGTTTAACCTAGGTAGGACATTAGGCAGGATAATAGCAAGAGCCTGGTGGTGCAACCCACCGCCCCGTTCCAAGGGGGACGCTCATAACATTCATTCATCCATTCTATTTAATGTATAAATGTATATATAGTAACCATCAAACATAGTTAACATGTAATTTTTGGCAAAATAAGCAGGTAATTGTTTTTATTGGACTTACGCTATTAAAGCCTGTGTTTTATTACTTTAATAAAGGTTTTGAGACCTCAATGACGTGTGATAAGCAGCAGCCCACTGGTATTGATTGCAGTCCGTGCTGTTTATCGATTCAAATTGTATGGTGGTCATATTTGCAAACGGAGTGGTCGTTTCCTTTGTACAGCATCACGCAGGTTTGTTTCATTTAGACCACAATGATATCCTAGCCAGTTTATGCGTCCAACATTGGGTAGCCACTACAACGTGTTTAAAAACAGTGAATTTTATCAGCTGTGGCGTTTCACTGGCATAAGGGCTACACACACGGCTTCCGTCATCAGCGATCTGCCGCGTCTGGCCGCGTAATGACGTGTTGTTTGAAAAAAATGTCCTAGCTAGCGTGAAAACTCGTTGCTGGAACCGAGCACAGTCTGTTTGAAAACTACCCAAGAAAGCGGATTAACCTTGCAGCCCCTGGGTGTGTACACCGGTGAGTACAAAAACACTGCTTCGCCTTTGCAACAACGAATTTCTTCGTTTGCGAGGCATATAAAACAGATTCCTGTAGTGATCTTTTTTTTAAAGTGGAAAATTATAATAAAGTTATTGCTCTTCAAAGACAATTCAAACAAGGCTCCTGTTATTATGTCACTTGCTAAAATTCCGAACACGGAGCACAGTATAAAAATAGTTTTGGCTGTGTCTGCATGAATGACACACTGTGATAAATTCACTGGACATTAGTGCAAATGTACTTCTGGTGGTACAGTTTGATTAATAGCATTTAATCCACAATAAAATTACGGTATTTATTACCTACTATCTGGCAAAAAAAATTTAATCGAGGCTTCACTAAGCACAGCCCACACAAGGACACCACTGAAAGAAATGCACACTCAAAACAGTGTTGCGTGTGTGTGTGTTTGTGCTTTTCTGTCATGGAGCGTTTTGTGCACTGTTCTTAGTCTTGCATGAATCACAAACTCACCCACACTTCCACCATAGTAATTGAGGCTCTTTCTTTTTTTGCCTCCAGCTTTCAAGACGCTGCTTATATTTGATCACCCCTTTGGACTCTATTGCCTCTGAATGTAACAGTCAATGTGTCACCACAGAGCCAGAATCCTCGCAAGGTATGTTTCTGGACACTTCAACTAGAACCGTGATTTGTTCATTTATTTGACTAATGTTTGTTTCACCCTTTTCTGCTTACACGTTTGTCATGGTTTCATCATTTCTCTTTTCAGTAAGATGGACAAAAGAGAGATTATTGGTCTGCAAGCTGCCCACGCCAAGCCATAAGAAGCTAAGCGGTCACCATAATGAGAACAGGTCCTCTTGAACGATGTGGCTCACAATGAAATGTTTGAAAAAGTTTACTAGGTAGAGGGCTGTGAGCCCTATCACAAAAGCAGCAGTCTATAGTTTTGTATCATACCCAGCAGGAATGCTAAAATTTGACATACACGCTTACTTGCATTTAAAGCCGTTTTATGACAATCGGAGAAGTAACATGTTTAGTCCCAACTTGTTTCTTTTCTCGTCATTATAGCCATGACGATTAGAATAGAAACAATGTAGCAAGCTCCTACTTGCTAATGAACAAACTCTGTCATCTGCTATTTGCAAATCAGATTGACGGGCAACACTACCAAGTATCACATGCTCTTTCATAGGGTTAACTTGTTACATTCATTTGATTTCATTTTGTTACTTTAATGGCCCCAATAAATGGAGCGTTACATAAGGGGTGACAAGAATAAAAATACATAGTCACAATAACAGGAAGTTTTTTACATTTTCGATAAACTTCGATGGGCACATAATGACAGCAATGTCGTTAGAAAGGCCGTTCCAGTCTACAGCTGTACGAGGAAAAAAAGAATTTGAAAATGTGACAGTGTGTGAGCATGGACGGGCAACCTGTAGCTGATGGCTGGTGTGGTGAGATATGCATGTAGGAGGAAGGATATAAGGTGTGATGCGCATAGGGCTATGAAAGAATTTGTGAAATAAAGATAGGCTGGCAATGCGACGAAGGAGCGATAAGGGGGATAATGCGGGTGCAGTTTTTAACCCTTTGAAGGTTTTCGCCGTACATGTACGGTGGCGGTTTTCTGTCCCGCAAGGTCTTTGCCGTATGGATACGGTTCCGACCCTCCGTTTGAAATTTCGCGCCATAATGACGATGCGTGCTCACCGGGAGGTGCTGCCACCTCTTAGCACTTACATGAAGCATTTGAAATTGGTGCTACCTTCTTGGGGAGATAAGCAGAGCTGATTGCTAGCTTCAGCGCGTCGCTAGACTGCGGCAACGCCCCTTTGGCAGTTTCGGTTTCGCCGCGTAATCGCAATGGAGGCGCGCGAAATGTCATTTTCTTTGTCGGAACTCTCTTGCAGGGCGGTGGAAGTTGATTTCTATCTTGATTGGCGCTGCTCTTAGCTTGTTTATAAGCGCCGTTCGCGAGGTGTTCTCACTCTCAGTGGCAACGCGGTTTCGGTTCCGCCGCGTGATCGCAATGGAGGCGCGCGAAACGTCATTTTCTTTGTCGGAACTCTCTTGCAGGGCGGTGGAAGTTGATTTCTATCTTGATTGGCGCTGCTCTTAGCTTGTTTATAAGCGCCGTTCGCGAGGTGTTCTCGCTCTCAGTGGCAACGCGGTTTCGGTTCCGCCGCGTGATCGCAACGGAGGCGTCAAAACGTGGTTTTTCTCTTTGTCGGCACGCTCTCACAGGGGCGGCGGAAGTTGATTTCTATCTTGATTGGCAGTGCTCTTAGCTTGTTTATCACCAACGCCTTAGCTTGTTTATCACCACCGTTCACGAGGTATTCTCGCTCTCTGTGGCAACACGCTTACGCGAGAGGGTGCATCAGACCTCTGCCCAAGGCAGCCGCACGCAGAGATGTCGTGTGCGCCAACGCAACTCCTCACTCCAAGAGAACAGACACGCATTTTTAGGTGTGCAGACTGTGATAAGGCACTGTGTGTAGACCCGTGTTTCAAGGAGTACCACACTCGGAAATACTATTGAACATTTTGCAGTTCTGAGTGATGCTGACACCAAAATACTGTTCCTAATTATTTTTTAGTATTTATTCCCGACTTTATACATTTTGTACATTCAAGATCCGCAATAAAGTAATTTGACCATCTGGGAAAGTTTTTTTCAATATAATTCGACCCTCGAAGGGTTAAGGAGGAAACGCTGATATCAAAGGAATATGACGAGTCGATGAAACGAGCGGCGCGATTTTGTACAGATTCAAGATCATTAATTAGGTATGCTTGATGAGGATTCCAAATAGCCGATGCAAATTCTAGTTTTTACCTGACAAATGATTTGTAGGCTAACAATTTTACATGTTGAGGAGCATGATGTAGATGGCGTTTTAGAAATCGTAACGTCCTGTTCGCCGATGATATTACGTTAGTAACATGGGAATTCCAAGAAAGAATCAGTCGAAAGTGTTACTCCTAAATACTTGTACGAATGAACTAGTTCCACTGGAACTTCAGAGATTACTTAAGAAAATACGGGAGAATTACGGCGACGGTGAATGGACAAATATTTACACTTACGTGGGTTAAGTTCCATTAGCCACTCATTACACCAGTCCTGGACAGTATTAAGATCACTTTGAAGAGAACATTGGTCAGAGGTGGAAGTAAAGTAATAGCACGATATATCACACAACCATCCGCGCACATACGTATGCTAGATGTTACGTTTAATGGTAAATTATTTATATATATTAGGAAAAGTAGCGGGCCGAGCATGGAACCCTGTAGAACGCCTGATGTTACAGAGACTGAATTAGAATTCCTATTATTAATGGTCACGAATTGTGAACGATTAGTCAAGAATTCTTCTATCCACTTCAGTATATTAAGGTGAAAGTTTAAGCGGGAAAGCTTTATCAGAAGGCGTTTATGGGGTACTTTATCAAAGGCTTTAGCAAAATCTAAAAATATTATGTCAGACTGAAGATTACAATCACGGTTAGAGTGCAGATCATGTAAGAAAGCAGCAAGCTGAGTCTCGCAGGAGTAAACGCGGCTAAACTCGTGCTGGGCAGGATTGAAAAAGTTATTCGAGTCGAGATATGCTATGATGTGAGTATAGATGACGTGTTCCATGATTTTTCAGGGAATACTAGTTAGAGAAATGGGACGGTAATTTAGAGGTGAGTTCTTGTTACCTGATTTGTGGACAGGAACGACCTTCCCTTGTTTCCAATCTTTGGGCAGTTGGCCTGTGAGGAGTGACTGACTGAATAACAAGCACAACAGAGATGAACATGTATCTTTGGTGTTCTGCAGTATCTTAGTGTTGATGTTGTCAATGCCAGCAGAGGATGAAAGCTTTAAGTTTTCTATTAGGCACAAATTCCCTCTGAAGAAAGTAAAAGTGAAGGCATTGTCCCCTGAATAATTGCGGGGTTTGGGGGAACAGCCGGATCGGTTTCATTAGTAAACGCGATGTAAAAGCTGCGTTGAAAATGTTGGTGCATTCGGATTCACAGATAGTTTCACCTGATGCATCAGTGAGAGAGATTGTGTGTGTATTCTGGGGATTAATGACTTGCCAGAACCTATGGGGGTTAGTAGACAACATGTTTGACAGGTCATAATGAAAGAAAGAGTGTTTGGCTTCTCGCACATTTTGTAGGTACATTTTTTCAGCTGCATAATACTTGTCCCAAGCGTTCAGACTAGGCCGCAACTTGGCTGAACGGAAAAGGCGCTTCTTTTTGTTTTCAAGACGTTTGAGTGTACTTGTGAACCAAGAGTTTAGGGGGTTAGTCCTTATATTTATGCTTGGAATAAACCTGTCAACCAAACCTTCAATTTTTGTCATAAACAAGTACCAGTTATCGTGGATAGATCTTTGATTAAAGTCAGACTGAAAATGGGGAAAGAATGTGCAAAGTTCATTATTTATGGCAGTATAGTTTCCTTTATCATAAAGTCGGATGGTACGTTTGCTAGTTGTCCGTGAAAATGGTTTAATTGTGAAGTCGACTTGTATGACTTGGTGATCGCTGACACCTGGTAGATGCGTGATGGAATGAACGTATTCCGTATTATCCGTTAATATTAGGTCGAGAAGGTCGGTGGCATAGAGGTAGAACACCCGCCTCGCGTGCAAGAGGTCCGTGGTTCGAATCCCGGTGCCGGCAATTTTCCACCGGATTAAAAAAAAAAATCCACGTGTTGATAAAATTGTACAAACAGGCCTGGAGTGTGGCCTGATCCCGGTGACCAGAACCGGTAACGCACTCCCTCACCAGAGCAGGATTGGCCACCCTGGTGCAGTACTTGGCCACAACCTCCTGATCGGGGTTGTTGGAGAAGTATGGGAGAGGCCTTTGCCCTGCAGTGGGCGTAACCAGGCTGCTGCTGCTGATGATGTTAGCGCAGTCCTCAGTTACATGGGTTGGCCACAATATAATTTGAACAAGATTAAAATTAAGGCAGACAACAAGAAATTCGTTAGCATCTCTATTACCTGTGGTAGTTAGATTATGCCAATCAATACTCGGGAAATTGAAGTCTCCAAATAAGAGAGTACAGGTGTTTGGATGCTTCGTTTTAATTTCATTTATTGCATTATTCAGTTTTGTGGGAAAATCCGAACTGTTAGGAGGCCTGTAGCAAACACCAATCAAGACTGACTGAGGTGAAGCGTGACATAAGACCCATAACATTTCTATGTCTGATGAAATATTAATGGTTAAACAGCCATGATAGTTCATGCCTGTTTGCTATCTGGGCGATCCTTGCGGAAGATGCGAAAATCAGGCAAGTCGGCAAGGACTTCACTATCGCAGGTGTCGCTGTTTAGCCACGTTTCCGTCAAGATTAGTAAGTTGCTGGCGGAAGACGATATTTGAAATAATGTCGCGCTTTGAAATGAAACTGCGCATGTTAGAGAAGACAGCTGACAATGAAAGTGCTTGTTGTTGAACATGCTTAGAATGGCCTGTCCATTGACGGTGAGATGATTGCTATTTCAGTTCTTTTACTGTTTGTGAAGCTTCATAAAATATGTAGCGTTTCGGACCAATGTGTAAAGTTTTGAAGTGCAGGGAGAACTTATCGAATACCGATCTGGCATAGGCTACAAGGTTTTTGCGAGCGTTACGGACAGAAGCGGAAAAGTCTTTGCCAGTGTTGTAGTTCGTGCCTTTAAGTTTATAACCACATGATAAAATGCGTTCTTTAGTTTTGGACGATGTGAATTTTATGATGATAGGCCTGGTACGATTAGGTGAGTGACATCCCTAGACGGTGAGCACGCTCTATTAAATTAGGGTCGATGTCCAAGCCTAGCTGTTGAGTGCAATGGCGAATTACAGTTTCTTCCGAGTCTGCAAAGGTTTCAGCGAGTTTAGTGTCCGGAATATTTAAAAATAAATTGGATTGTTATGACGGGAGCGATTTTATGCGTCGTCCACTCGTGCTTCCAGTTTGTCGACCTTGCAGGTAAGTTCGGTTGTTAAAGTTTTCAGAGTGTCTATTTCAGAGCGGAGAGCAGAAAGGGTAGTGTAGTGAGATTCCAGAGCGTCCATGCGTTTGTTTAGGTCGACCAATGTTGTGTCAGAAGTTTTCAGCTGTTTAATGTCTTGTAAATCAGACAATAACGTGGTTTG
This sequence comes from Dermacentor variabilis, assembly GCF_050947875.1. NCBI lineage: Eukaryota > Metazoa > Arthropoda > Arachnida > Ixodida > Ixodidae > Dermacentor > Dermacentor variabilis. The sequence continues at coordinate 4,176,218 of NC_134576.1, read as the reverse complement.
CCCGGTAGTTAGTTTCTGGAGCTCGGCAAGTACGGTGTCGAAACGGTCGGGGCCTGGGTTAGTTTCTACGTCACCTGACAATAGCAAGAGAATACGAATAACATGCGAACATTCGGCAACAATACAGGCACAGCACTGAGGGCTCGGTAGCTGCATTAGGAAAAGATTACTACTTTTTTTAGCGAACAGAAAAAATTTATTACCAACTTGCATCGTGAAAAGCAGCGGATTAGTAGACTGCACTGTCGCGCAGCTACTGGGCCCACAGATCGGTGGCGATGAGCGCACGGGTTTTATAGCAGCAGCGGATGATGTCCCTGGTGATGGGGTTGTCCACTGATGATCCAAGATGCAGTAGACTGATGGTAGTGTTGGCAGGTGGAGCACAGATGACGTTATGGGTTGATCCAAAATGTATTGATTGTGGTAGGGCAGGTTCACGGAAGGCACAGATCCACGGGAGGCAGATGGTGGAACGGTTAGGAGTAGGTGGACGGCGAGAGCAAACACCTGCATCCTGAAAAGCAGCGGATTAGTAGACTGCACTGTCGCGCAGCTACCGGGCCCATGAAACTGGAAAGAATTTTAAAACCTTCAAGCCCACTCAGTGCAATTTTGTTGAAATTATGCTTCATGTTGACAAACTCTGGCACTCACTCTTCACTTTATTATTTAAAGTACACTCAGGGCCATATGCCATTAAAGAGGGGAGTAGTTACAAAGCAGTAGAGTAAAACAAACAGACAAGAGCAGTGAGTTCTGGTAATGCAATGATTCTCCTGATTATACAATGTTAGCTAATGTTTTGCAAAAAAAGTTGCTTATTGGTGATGGCTACGATACTTGAGGGAAGGTCATTCCATTCCTGAGATGTACGGGGGATGAAAGAGTGAAAGAAAGACTTCATGTAACAAGAATCAGTTCCTGCCTTATTGCGACGATCGATGCAGTGTGAAATGTACTTGAGGTATGAAGTTGTTGTAAAGTGTGGTATGACAGAAAATTTTATGAAATAGCGAAACACGAGCAACTGCGGTGGTTAGCTAGGGGAATAAGTGCTGGTCAGTATCATTAAGGTTGTACTCCCGGTACGGTTATATATAGAAAGAATGAAACGAGCAGAGATATATTGTACTAGTTCAAGTGAAGTAAAAGATGACTGTGACTAGGTTCCTATACTGCAGATGCATATTCAAGTTTTGAGCGTATTAGAGTCTTGTAAAGGTGTAGTTTTAAAGTAGACAGTGCTTTGGAAAAGTTGCACTGCAAGTACCCGAGCAGGTGAATAGCATTGGTAATGACACTCTATATTGGTCCAATTTAAGTTATTTGTATTTATAGGACATGATGAAATCTAAGCAAACGTTGTTGAGATGATAAGTGCTAGAATTAGAATTAGATCTGGATATTGTATTATTGTCCATTTGTTAACACAAAAGGCTCATGTGCAGTTTGCATGAAATCAGTAACTATGCTAGCCCTGTACCGCAAGAGTTGGCTAGAAAAGGCAACTCTTGCCTTGTTGTCTTCACACAACTGGCCTACTTCACACTTCTCAAACATGACAAACCAATAAAATAAATTTTTCTTTCTCTTCAAACAGCAGATGACACACCTGACGACAGTGAGTTCACAAAAAGTTTTTGAAATATACTCGAAGTTTGGCTTAACATTCAGCCAATCAACAGTGGACATGCAAGGGAAGCTTCAGCATGGGAAGTTGTCTGCATCAACACCCACACAAATATTGTCACATGGAGTGACGTATGAAAAACACAGTAGCAATACTGTGAAAGAAGAAACTAACTTTTATTGGGCGAACCTGTGCCCACAAAAACAGGCTACACTTAAAGAACGGCGAAAACAGTGAACACAGTCGGCGATCGTCAAAATCTGATCAGCGGGTCAAGCGCGTTGGCTTTTATACATCAGTCTTTATTTGCGGTCAATATGATATGCAGTAAATACCAACTAGGCGAAAGTGAAGTTCTTCTGAAGCATACATCAGTCGTCGAATGTTCCAGAGTAATCGCTGGGACCCGCATGCCTTCCACAAAGTTCTACATCATTCGCGTCGTACATGCAATCAGATTACACAAGGTTCGGCGACAACAGACAGCGGATAGAAGCATCGATAACATTCTAGAAACTTCCGATACATGTAGACGCGTCCTGCGCTGAGCGATAACATTTCTTAGACGTTAAAAGCGCTCCCCCGCAAAAGATAAACGAGTTCACGTGTCAATATGTTGGATTGTTGAAACATTGGCTACAAGCTGAGGCTTCCCTTGCTCACCTCTGTTGCAGAAGGATTGAAGTCTGGGCCAGCTGGTACATACTTGAAGGAAAAAACCAGTCAAAAAACACAAGGACAAGAGGAGAGGTTCACACCACAATGACTGAACTATCAGCTTGAGGCAGGGCAAGGAACCACGCTTGCACAACGCAGCATGAAAACCGTTTTACGGCATGTGCTGCAGGGGTTGTCTACAAGTTCCCTTTCACATGCGAAGGATTTTACATAGGCCAAACTGGTCGACGTATTAATGACCGCCCGCGTGAGCACCACTCCTCCCTGGGGTCAGATAATGGTGCAAACTTGCCTCGCCATTGCAAAGAATGTGGTTGTTACCCTTTGTTCAGCAATGTAAGGATTCTTGGTAGGGGCAAGGGCAAAGCAGAGCGAGAAATCCTGGAAGCGTACCACATCAGTTTATTAGGTGACGACTGCGTTAGTACAACCTCGGTGCGCTTACTTGAAAAAGAATTTGCATTTCTAGGTCGGTCACGATAGAAGTGATTCTTGTCTTTTCATGCTCTGTGATTAGCGATGATGCGGTTGCGCATGCTCTGCTGGCCTTGCTGGGACTACACCGATAAGCTCAGGTGATACTCCAGTCGTTGTGGTGTGAACCTCTTCTCTTGTCCTTGTGTTTTTTGACTGGTTTTTTCCTTCAAGTACTCACCTCTGTTACTCAACTGAAGTGTTCAACTCCTTGTAACCTTTTTGCATTGTTTGAACACAAAAACCGAGATGTTTTTTTCAACATGAAACCACAAATTGGATTTTCCAAGGATCCATGAGCATTCATTTGGTATAATTATATGCTTATTTAGTGTCCTTGTTTATACACAATATTTGCAGAAGTCCTTGTAAGCGCTGTCGTATTTATAATGTTCCTCGCCCCCTAAGAGTACTCCACATGTGTCAAAGCCTTTACTGCTGCACCTGAACACTACATGTGCAGCAGAAATATCAAGAACAGACAATATGTAATCTAAAATTTAGCATAACATTGTTTTTTTCCTCTACACTTCGCACGTATTGCCAATGTGTTATAAAAACAATGTGGCATTGCAGCTCGAGCTTACCTTACTGACAGTACATCTTTGCCAAGCACTTCTTATGTTTCTTTTTTTTAATCTAGCTGTAATCCTCAAAGGCAGACAATATGCATATAGCGTGAACCACGTCGAACATTATTGCACGCAATACAAGTAGGAGTGTAGCCGAGCACAAATATAGTTGTCTGAAACTGAAACATGATGAGAAAACTTCGCTCGATTGCAGCTTTCCGTTCCATTAAATAGATTAATATCTGTGTTTCTATATGTTGTAAACTCAGTGACTGACAACATTAGCTTCACCTGACCTGTACGAAAATTGCGGGCATGTATTGCTTCATTCACGACTGACAATAAACAATGTAAGCTTACTTGTCTGACGTGCTTTTTTGCCAGTTGACGCCTCTCGGTCACCTGGCGATATAATAAAGGTGTCTGTAGTCATCTTATAGCACCGTGCACACGAACACCGCCTGGAAAGTGGTAGCAAAACGCCCAAAACCAGCGGGCAAGCAGCACAACGAGCCCCACCAGCCACTACCGTAGCAGCCATATTGCTCACTATGTAATGATGATGATGTTAGTTTTGCTTTTGCCAGCGCCATCTCTCGGTCGCATACCTTAGTTCACAATGCCACCGCTTCTCTTATTTCTGTTGCACTGTGGAAGGTACAGTTTCCCTTCTCTGAGTTTATATAGGTGTTCTGTTGTCCGGTTATGCTGGCTGCACCAGTGTGTTGAACGCTTGGTCTAACCAATACATTGGTCTAACAACAGACGCTGTTGTTCTCGCCAACATGATGTACCATGTGCACGCGCTCACGCTACGTCAGACTACATTTAGCTTGCCCGCTCTCGCAGTCGAGGGACACCGGAGATCCCGATGGCGTGTTAGGTCTAGTCCCCTGAAGTGCTCCTGACAACGGCTGCGTTTCATCAACGTTTTGGCACAACGCTGTTCTGTAGTCAAAATTTTTGTGCCGTATTGACAGTGAAGCTCAAGGAAAACTTTAAGCATTAGCGTCAACTCCTGCTACTGATAGAAAATCGGAACTACTAGATCGCAGTGATGACACTGCTGCCAGGACAAACGAGATGCTGGCTACGTCTGCTGAAAACTTGCAGTGGGTACTAGCCAGACAGACTACATTCCTGGAAGCCACTAATGCAATAGCGCTTGTATATATTCAAATATTTTGTGGTGTTCTGTTATAAAAATAAGCTCATTTTATTCACGAGGGTTGCAATGTGGGCTTGTTGCGCTACCGTACTCCCCTTGAAGACACATTTTGTTTCTTCAAGTTTTCTGAGAATCTCATTTTGCTGTATTTTAAACTTGCCGAAGCGCCATCTCAGTCTTCAGGGCACATAGACGACCGCACGCCAAGTTTCATCCTAGACGCCAGCGCTCGTTTCTCCCCTGGCGGAGCGATTTCATCTCCAACGGGTGTAAGTTTCCGTCGCCGCTTCCCTTCGCGGTCGCGCCCGCGTTCAGTTCGCGCTGCGCGCGAAACGTCTCTTGTTTGCGACGGCGCCTTTCGAATAACCGGAAATTATTATTGTGTTGTTAACTGTCACGACAGCAATGTAAACATGATATGGTTGATGCCACCAGTGAAATTCTGCCGATTCACAAGAAAATGGTACGAAAGAAGCAGGCGACAGACATGGATTACTGCCGTGCGCCGAGCGAAGTAAACAACTGGCAAACGAAGCGAGCTCGTTCATTGATCACTCCTGAGTGTATGACAGTTTCTATATGTAACTCACGTGAATTTAATAATTACTCGGTACATAATCCTTTTATTGATATAAAAACTTTAAGTTCAACGAGCGCTTGTCCTGTCTTCTTTCTCGTGTTTCGTTTGTGTGTGCGCTGCCCAAGAATGGAAACCACGTCTGTTGTATGCGCTAGCAGTGGCCGAAGTTCACGCGTGCCGAGAAATTGAATATGTGCATGATGCATTGAACATGACCGGAGTTCATTCCCGCTTCACCACTGCACCGATCGATCGGGTTACTGGACAATACACACCCGCGTCTTGGTCGCGCCGGCATTGCTGAAGCAGGAATGATTAATAATACTGTCAACTTCCGTCTCTTGAGTACTGTTAAAAAATGGCCAAGCTGTCTACATTGCTGCCTCTATTCCATATTGTAGGAGACGTACTAGTTAAAGTTGTGTGCGCATGTCGTACTTGTGCTATGCAGCGATATATCTTGTTTATTTCCGCACAGTGTCGATAGAAGTCCGTTGTCGCCATCAGATACAACACGGATTTGTAGCAAACATAATGTGAGAAACTGCAAAAATGACTTTAGCTTGTAGGTGCCGTATGTATGTGCCGCATCGTATGTGCTGACGATTTTTCCGGCGGCACATACGATGTCGTTTCCAATTACCTGCTCAACGTCACTTACATAGTTAAGCAGACGCTGCCCTTTCGCCGCATTGCAGCCATAAAAATAATCGTCAAGCGTACCGACCTTAATTCTTAAAGGCAAATATAGCGTGTGCAGTTTGTTTCACACTAAGGGGAAAACTCAGAACGTATTGCATCGCGATACGGCAAGCAATGGAGTCGTGCGGCGGCAGCAGCTCGAGCAGGCGCACACGCTTGAGGGGCGGTGTCGTGATCTGCGTCGTCTGCTACGGCGGCGCGCGCTGGCCGCATTTTCGGGAAGCGTGGTACTTTCAGGGGCAGTGCACCGATTTCATCGGTAGTGCGAGAACTGAGCTGATATTCTTTACTAAACGTTGTGCGTCGCCAAACTCTGATCCTTCATTGGCGATAATGGAGTTCCACAAACTTCTTTTGACAGCATGGTTCATTTGTTCTTTCGAAAGGCCGGAGTACTGAGCGTGTGCACGTATATTTCTTCACTGTGTGTGTGCTACCGTAATGAGCAGCGACAAAACGCACCAAGATGTGCGCGCAACGTGCTCAGTCTTTGTTTGGCTCGAAAGGAAAACGGCACTCAACAATGGGAGTCGAACACGATGAAACAAACGGATACGATTAAATGAAAGTTTTAGGTTCAGACAATGAGCTGGAAGTGATTTTTCTCGACAACCATTCGCTACACCAGACAGACCCTGCCCGCCGCTGGGGAATTGGACACGTCACGCTCGGAACTTCAGTTAGTATCTCGTCATGTCCCCAGCGGCAGCGATGACAGCGCTCATCCTGGAAGGCAGTGAAGTGTAGAATGATTTGATCAGGGATGTGTTCATTCGCAGCACGTCTCAGTCACTGACGATGGTGGATCGAAGCCTATCCTCGGGCGACTGATAGAGGGGATGTTGCGACAACGATACTTTCAACGAGCCCCAGACATTTTAAATGATGTTGGCGCCCGGGGATTGAGGCGGCCGCTCCAAGAGAGTGACTGCGCGCTCTTCTAGCAGTTCTTGCACAGCACGAGCTGTGTGGATCGGCGTCATATCGCGTTAGAATATATAGTCGCCTTCCAGAAACGGGCCGTCAAGAATGTATGGAATCAGTACGTCGTCTATGACTGCCCTGCAGCGATGAACTTACATTCGCGGCGTATCAGTGGGCGTCGCGCAACGCTTAGCAAAGAATACCGGCTCATTTCACGCAGTAACGATGTGATCGGCGCCCTGCACCTGACAGTAGAACGTTTCCCGACAATGCGGCCAGCGCGCGCCGCCGTAGCAGACGGCGCCGTTCAAGATCCCGCCCCTCGAGCACCTGCGCGAGCTGCTGCCGCTGCCTGACTCAAGCGCTCGCCGCATCGCGATGCAATGCGCTTCGAGTTTTCCCCTAAATGTGAAACAGACTGTACACCGCCTTTCGAAGGAAATGTCCACGCGCACACACGTAGGCACACACCGCGCGTGGCACGAAACGTGCCCAAACACGCGCAGTGCAGGAGGAAATCAAGGCGGCGCGAACGAGAGATGGGAGAGGGGTACCACCCGCTAATAGAATTTTGCTTCGCATGCGGCGCTCTCATGGATGGATGGATGGATGATTGTGGCTCAACCCTTTGAATCGGGCGGCGGCGGCGCGCGCCACCTAGCCTTTAATGGTTCTATATGCCTGCATACCTATGTATTTACTCCTTTACTTTTGCGTTGATATTGTCCACCAATCAGATAGCCTCCGTTTAGTCATTTCTACCTGTTCAAAGTCTATTCTACTTTCACTGTCTTTAAAACCCAAGGCTTTGAATAGTTCCCCGTTAGATTCAACTGCAGGGTGAAGTTGTTTACAAGCAAGTATCACGTGTTCCGCCGTTTCCTCCTCCTCTCTACACGCCTCGCACACCAAATCTATCTCCTGGTATTTGGCTCGGTACGTTTTAGTCCTCAGTACACCTGTCCTGGCTTCGAACAACAATGAGCTTCCCTTAGAGTTATCGTAAATATTTTCTTTGGCTATTTCTTGCTTAAACGTCCTGTATGTCTCCAATGCCGATTTGGTTTGCATCTCTGTACTCCACATACCCCTCTCTGCCTCCTTAACCTTTTTCTTGACAGATGATTCCTTACTTGTTCCCCCGCTACTGCCCAAGTATTTGCTTGTCAATTTTCTAGTTCGCTTCCTCCACCTCGTGTCAACATTCCTCGTGTATAAGTAACTGAAAACCTTCCTAGCCCACCGAATTTCCCCCATTTTTCTCAATCGCTCCTCAAATGCTATCTTGCTACTAGCCTCTCTGCCCTCGAAAGAAGACCATCCCAGATCCCCCTGCACTCCAAGATTTGGTGTCCTGCCATGTGCTCCCAGAGCGAGCCTACCCACACCACGTTGCCTAATTTCCAACTGTTGCCGGGTCTCTGTTCTAATACATAGAACTGCATTGGCAAAAGTCAGGCCTGGTACCATTACCCCCTTCCATATCCCTCGTACTACCTCGTACCTATTGTAGTTCCACAGTGCCCTACTCTTCATAATCGCTGCACTTCTGTTACCTTTAGTCGTTAGATATTTTTCGTACTCTGTCAGATACTCAATGCCATTATTTATCCACACCCCAAGGTACTTGTATTTATCGACTATCTCCAGCGTGGCCTCCTGTATCTTATGCTCGCCGCAACTGTTATCATTAAAAATCATGACTGCTGATTTTTCTTTGCTAAACTTCAAGCCTAACCTGTCTCCTTCTGTACCACATATGTCCATTAATTCCTGCAGATCTTCTGCATTGTCAGCCATTAATACAATATCATCCGCGTACATCAGTCCTGGTAATGACTGTTCAATCAATTTTCCTTGCTTGAGAAATGATAGGTTGAAGCCGAGTCCGCTTTGCTGTATTTTGGCCTCTAGACCTTGTAGGTACAGCATAAACATCAGAGGTGACAATGGGCACCCCTGCCTAAGCCCCCGCCTAATCATCACAGGCTCCGAAACCTGCTTTTCCCATTGTATAATCACCCGGTTACCTTTATAGATATCTTTTAAGAAATTGGTTACTCCATCTTGCACTCCTAAAGTTTCCAGAATGCCCCACAAGCCCTCTTGAAGTACACTGTCATAGGCTCCCTTGATGTCCAAAAAAGCCAGCCATAGGGGTCTGTGTTCCTTTTCAGCTATTTCAATGCACTGTGTTAGCGAGAACAGATTGTCTTCTAGCCTCCTATGCTTCCGGAACCCATTTTGTAGCTCTCCAAGTACCCCCTCGTTCTCTACCCATGCCTGCAGTCTGTCCTTTATAATCTGCATAACCACCCTGTAAACCACTGACGTCACTGTTATAGGCCGGTAGTTATTTATGTCAGCTTTGTCCCCCTTTCCCTTATATATCATTCTCATCCTACTTAGCCTCCATTCGTCAGGTACTTTACCATCCACTAGCATTTTGCTCACCACCTCCCTCAATGCTTTCTTAGATTTCGGGCCCAATTTTTTTATTAACATAATTGGAATACCATCGGGGCCTGCCGATGTGCTACTTGGTACCCTCTTCTCCGCCCTTTCCCACTCTTTTTGTCCAAGCGAAAGCAGTGGGTTGACCGAGCTATCCCTCTCCGACGTACTGCATGTACCATTTGTCTGTTCTGTAAATTTTTCCCTCATCATGGTTCCTATATGCTCCATTGCCGCCTCTCCTTCTAACCGAGTACCTTGAGCTGTTACTATATACCTCTGCTCTAGGCTTGTCCTATTACCCAAGGAGTTCAGATGTTGCCAGAATTTTCTAGCAGCCTGTTTATCTTTTTTATTGCTTATTTTTGACAGCCATTCGGACCCTTTTGTCTTGATTTTCTCGTTGATCAAATAAGATGCTTCCCTTTTGCATTTTATGTAGTTTACCCATTTCCTCTCTACTTCTGCTTCAGGTTCTCCCTTACTTTTGGAATACCTGTGTTCCCTGGAGGCTTCCTGACGTTTCTTTATGGCCTTCTTAACCTCTTCATCCCACCAGCTCTTGAGTTTTCGTATCCCTTGCCTTGTTTTCCTGACTCGCGCCTTACCTAGCTCACGCTCAAATAGTCTCATTAACTTTGGGTAAGTCCAATCAGTTTCAGTACTCTCTGATATTTCCTCTTCAATTTGTTTGGCCGCTATTTCCATTTCGTCTTCTGAGTAAAAAATCACGTCTGGCGTTTCCTCGCGCGTCGTTCGTGCTTTAGTTTCCCTCTTAAAACTCAACTTGATACGTTTGTGGTCGCTACCCATACTTCTGGAGCCCTGTTCATCTATAATCATCGCTCCTAATCTATCGTACATCCTATGTGACATCAACGCATAATCTATTGTCGAGTGTCGACCCCCTACCTCCCATGTTATGATCCCGTCACACTTTTCAGTAGAGTTACAGACAACTAAGTTAAGCCTCTCACACATATCCAGCAGCATGTTACCTGCGGAGTCTGTGTACCCATCCATATCTTCAACATGCGCATTCATGTCTCCTAATACAATTACTTCACATCCTTTTCCTAGCTCATTGATGTCCGCTGCTATACAGTCCAACATTTTTTTGTTTTCCTCTTTAGCATTTGATCCTGTCCAAAGGTATACAAAGCCCAGAAGTGTTTTCGCCCCTGCTACTTTTCCTTCTAGCCATAAATGCTCCTTGCATTCCTGTTTGACCCTTTGCCAATTTGTATTTTTATGAATGAATGCTCCAATTCCCCCACCCTTCCTGCTACCCTGCACTCTGTTGCAGTATTCCCATGCATAATCAGGGTTACAGGGCGGTTGTTCCATGTCCCTAAGATGTGTCTCTACAAACCCATAAACCATTAAGTTCTCCTGCCTTAGTTGTTCTTCGATTTCCTCCCATTTTAGCCTATTTCTGCCACCTTGCATGTTAATGAACCCTATGTCTGACTTAATTTGGCTCTTGCGCTTATTCCTGTCACCTCTCCTACAGTACCGATGTTCGCGTGTTTGTGGCTCCTGCCTCGAATCTTCCACGCCTACACTGCTTCTTTCAGGGCTCTGGGTCCCCCTAAAAAAGCTGTTGCCTGGCGACCCATCCTGCCCCCTATCCTTTTGCCAGTGGCACCACTGTAGTGAATACCATCCTGCACAAAAGGTCGGAAGCCGGTTCCGTACACGTCCCTGTTGACCTCCATCACGCTGTACCCGAGTCGTCCGCTCAGACTCCTAATGACCCGATTGGCCTCAACCACCCTCCTTTCTACCTGGTAAGCCTGGCCCTGGACCTCTGGGATAGTGCATATGGTCACATGCACCCTCCCGGAGGCCTCTCTAAGCTTACTCAGCCCAGTCTCAATGTGCCTCTCAAGGTCCTGGCTTCTCCCCTTAAGCACGTCATTGAGCCCAGAATGCATAATGACCAAGCTGTCGCTCTCCGTGCTGACCCCAATTACTTCCCGCGCCTTGGTCATTGCTTCCGCCATACCCTTGCCCGCTTGCACCTCCACCTGTACTCGCCCGTCCGCCTTCACTCTCGCTATCACGCCCTGTTCGGCCCTCCCCACATTGGAGTCCCCTATCACCAGGACCCTTCTACGTGCAAACCGTTCGACTGCAGCCTGTGCCTGCTGCCCCTCCCTTTGCGCCCGCTGGCGCCCCTGTGGCTGCAGCGTCGCCTCACTCGGGGCGCGTTGTGCAGCTTCACTATAACTACGCCATTTCACCGGCGGCGAGCTGACGACGGCTTGCTTTGGCTCCCTGCCTCCCACTTCGCCTGTAGGGTCTACCCTAATTTCCGAGTTTTTGCCAACACTTTGTTGTCCCGACCCGACCTTCTCCGCTGCCCGCGTCTCCAGCGCGTCGAGCCGCCTTTCCAGTTCGGCGCTCCTTTCTTTTTCTGCCTCAAGCTCGGCCACGGTCCTTACTAACTGCGCGGCCTGGGCCGCCTCCACCTTGACAAAATTGTCAACTTTCGCCTGCAGTGCTACCCGCTTCTCCTGTTCCTCCCTCAGTTCTGCCTTAAGCTCGTCGAACTTAGCCGCCCAATTCCCTTCCAGTTTTTGGACGGCTTCCCTGACGCCCTCGCACGACCTGCACGTGAAGCTAGACCCCTCCGCGTCTGCTAAATTCTGGAACTTAGTTTCGTCGAGGAAGCACCATCGCAGGCACTCGTCGCACTGCACTTGCTCCCCGTCCCCCGCGGCCTTCGCGTTCTTCGATTTCATCGCTAGGCCTACGTCCCGAGGCCCAACGAGGAACTTCGCCAAATCACTCAAGCAAAGCCGACCTCGACCGCTATCCCAAACTAAAATAAAGAATTGTCACTCCCTACCCCATGCAAGAATCTGAGGAGCTAGCTGAAATAATTAACGAGGCCTATCAATAGGTCCCTCCTACCAACTAGGCCTAACGGGGGAGCCGCCAGACCTAGACAAAGCCGGTGCGTTCGCTACTCCCACCAAGAATTCAAAATTTGCGCCCCTACTCCATGCAACAGAAAATATTTCAAAACACTAGCTAATAAAGATAAAAAGGTACTTAGCTACGAACGAAGTCGCTGAAGCCTCGACCACAGGAGCGTCCGTACCGCCGTCCGCACTATACCTGATCTACCGCCGGCGCAGCAGCGCCGCTCTCGGTGCCGTTCTTGTCTATAGAACCATAATTTTAACAGCGGCACATGTGCATACTACACAATGCTCGGAGCAGATTTTTTAATTTCGCTTTTGTGAATTTTAAAATCTGGCTACTGATTGGACCACATGACTGCCATGTCTGGAGATCGAACTTTAAATTGCTATAAAATTGGTAATACGTGCAATACAAAAGAAGTAGTCCTACAGTTGTGTTGCTTACACTTTGTTGTATCCAGCCATATGTCTTTATAAACATTCTGGCTGATACTCTTGTTACAGTTGTTCAGATAAACAATAGGCAAATAATTTTAATTATATCTGGAACCACTCAGTCAATTTAAAATGTAATTATATTTTCGAAATCGGCATGAAAAAGTCTGTCTGAGTGACAATTTTTATTAAATGTAGTCAAAAAATAAAGTTTGTAAACCCCGCTTCCCAGACCCTTAAGTAAATTAGAAATAAGGGTAAATGATTATTTAAATAGATTGGGAAATTGGTTGATGGCAAATAAGCTAAGCATGAATGCTAATAAAACTACACACATAATATTTAGGCCAATCAACACTACTGAACGAAGTAGTGTAGTTATTAAATATAAGAACAATCTCATATAACAAGTTGCCAATCATAAGCTTGTAGGTGTTTGGTTTAATGAAAACCTTTCATGGAATGTTCATGTTTTTAATTTAGTAAAAGATTTGAGTAATGCTATAGGATGTCTTTATAAAGTTACTAATTTAATACCCACATGGCTCAAAATTTATGTACTGCGCTCTTTTTTATTCCAAAATATCATATTGTACTCTTGTGTGGGGAAACACTTCATCTGGAAACTTAAATAGGTTGTTTGTTCTGAAAAAAAAAAAAAAAAAAGCCTTTAGAGCCATTGAAGGTTATCATGGCAGACAGTGGGATTTGCCTACAGAGCCCTTATTCAGGAAATATACAATTCTACCAGCACATCACATTTCTTACTATCATCTACTCCAATATATTCCCCAAAACAAATTTTACACCGCTCTACCCGACAGGCTTGCCGTAACATACCATCTGAGAACACACAGAAAATTAGTATGTATCACCCAGACAAGCTACGGGAAACAAAGACTAACCTTTCAGGTATTATTTGTCATCATTCAAACTTCACTAGATGTAGAATTCTCAACTTCAGCAAAGGTGTTTAAAAATAATATCAAGCAATATTCGAATGAATACCCTAATTAGTTGCACTCACTGTGGTATTGTACATGGTTTAGGACAAGGTTTTTTTGTGTGTATGATCTTTTCTATGTATATTCAGTTATTGTATGGATGCCTCATCATAGTTGTTTTCTATGTACATAACCAATGTATTTTCTTGCTTTTTTATGTGAAATTGTGTATTTGATTTACACGCATATATTGTTATATATGCAGCGGATGTGTGTGCTGCTGTCAGTAGCACGGAGCCAAGTCAGGCCTACCACCTTTTACCTTGGCTTCCCCAATCATGTGAAAGAAATAAACATAAAATCAAATAAAAAAGTCTAGCCATATTGAGGTGAAAAGCACAGAGCATACAGTGCACGATAACAATGGTGTCTGCAAAGTATTACATGGCTACGCACAGCGGAAAGGTCTGAAATTTCAAATCGAATGCCATTTTTCCTTCTCCTCGCGGCCGCCGTGCTACAAGCCGGGGGATGGCAAACGTGTGCTAGTTTGCCTATGTACACGTGTTCGTGCTGTGACGTCATTCACGGTGACTTGTGACTTCGAGAATTATTCAAGGCAACATCTGTTGTTTGTGTAATGTGTTGCTAGAATAGACGAATTAAAACTTCAAATAATGGAACACGCAAACCAAATGTCTGCATGTTTTTGTATTACTTCACACCGCAGAATGAAAAATGTACTTTTGTTGCGTCTGCTGGTTCCCTCGTCGTGCAGTTGAACGCGCAGACACCGAAAATAGGTCATTTTCTACTGTGTTCCAGCACGGGATCATGCTCCGTGATCTACTTGTGTCTGCCTCAGTATTCGTGTAGCACAGGCTTAACCCGCTAGTCAGTTGACCTCATGCGCGGCGTGAAAAATCATGCGCAGCGCAAAACGAGACAATTGCAACTGTTTGCCTGCAACGGCATCAGCGGAAGTGCGCCGCAGTGCAACAAAGCAAGGAGAAAAAAAGAAATGAAGGCGGGGCCCGTGACGTATGCGTCACGCGATCCCTGAGGTCCGGTATGGGAGAACACAGGGAAGCAATTTCGCTTGCAGGGGCTAGGCAGTGCAAGTGGAGAGAGCGTCTATGTTTGCAGTGAAGCTCGCCTCCTGAAATCGTGGGTTCACAGCGCTGAAATATTTCAATCTCAGCCATTAATGAGCCCATTTGAAAAATTTTTGCGGCAGAAGGCACCCTAGAGGATGCGTAACAACTTCCGGCATGTAACCGAAGTTTGCTGTGTGGCCTGGTGAGGGGCCCTTTAAAGTACCCTAAGCATACTGATGCTATAACACAATAAGAATACCTTTTTTTAATGCATTAGCATGCACTTTCCGGGGCTGTGTGTGTGTGTGTGCACACACCTAACCAATTTCTTGCCTACCTTGGTCACTGGATAGTCCATAGTCGAATGAGTTGCACATTGGGCTGCTGTGCTGAGGTTTGAAACCACCCGTCGAACCAACTTGGGTGACTGAGCATGGGGCAATGTGTAAGTATGTGCACTCCTCAATGAACTTATTTCATGCCAACATGGGTCTCTGTGGATGCGAGCTTTTTTACACCAACTTGGGTCATTCGGTATATGCCAGTAGGTGTGTGCAAATCTTCAATGACGAAGAAGGTCTCTTACGCCAACATGGGTCTCTGTAGATTCGGGACTGTGTAAGTACCGCTGTTCAATGGAGCTTTTTTACACCAACTTGGGTGACTGGGTATGAGCCTGTAGGTGTGTGCCAATCTTCAGTGACGAAGAAGGTCTTAAATCCCTTCTCTGTTGTATGGAATCAAACCATGCCACGAGGGTGTTTCTCAAGCACAGCAACCTGTTGCTTTAGCAGGCTGGGCCCCAAATGGCCCAAGTATGAACTGCTTTCCAATGTGTCTGTCACACCAATGTTTTAGCAAGCTGTGCCATAAATGCACTGGGTATGTGCCACTCTCCAGTGAACCTCTCGCCAACTTGGGTCACTGCCACTGGGCTTGTGGCAACCTAGCAGCCATTCGCAGGTGCATCATGCTTCTCATCTTGGAGGCTGTGTGCAGACTTCTTGGCAGTGCCACTAGACGGCGCAGCAAGTCAGAGAAGCGTAAGAGCTTGGTTGCCGCATGATGCGCTTCTCAGCATTCGTAGGCACTGGAGCGCCATGTACTTCGGACACCATGCACAAGCTTTGCAGTGGCACCACAAGGTGGTACAGAGCATTCTTGGGGAAGCGCGAAAGAGGAGTCCCACTACAGTGCATGCCTCACACAGCTTGTGTCGACGGTGGCGGTACATTGTGTCGCTGTCTTGAGTCAATGCTAAACGCATTACTGTAGACAGTTTCTGTAACATGGGTTCTGCCAAAATTCTTTTAATTGTTGATATGACGAATTCGTTTACTCTCAAGGACATTTGCTATTAATTGCACGGCTATTTGTAAACAAACTTCAATGCCTTGTTAATTACTATTTTATGATTGCCTGTCACGAAGTGCTGGTCACAGAAACACTTCAGCACAATGCGTTGGCGGGCTAGTTGGTGCAAATCCATGAATACTTTGTTTAGCGCAAAACAACAGACACAAGAAGCACCTTGTCCTGTCGTCTTTCTTGTGTCTGTTGTTTTGCACTAAACAAAGTATTCACAGAAACACTTCCTTGTTCCATTGATGTTGGACTTTGCAGTACTTATCTGAACAAACTGCGGTCGATTAGATAAATAATCCTTTATTCATTGTACGATGTGGCGCTAAACTATTCATGGCGCTAAACAGTCTTTCTTTAATGCCGAACTATCCAAGATCCTCAACAGTGACACAAGAAAGTTCTGGAAAATAATAAGCCCTAGGAGCACTTATGCTATTACCCTTACTAACACAGTGAGCGAGGAAGTCAGTGACGCTCATTATGCTGAATATTTTAATGTTGCTTTTTCATCCGTATTCACAAATTAACCTGGCATCACATCAGCTCCTCCAACCACTGCACTTCCACCCTTTCCCTCTATAACATTCTCCAGTTGGTGTCCCAACCCTAATCGAAAATATTTATTTATTTATTTATTTTATGATACTGTCAATCCCATCAGGGATTTTACAGGAGTGGGTTAGAAGGGTCTGTAGACATTGTAGTACAGGCATTTACATAAGAATACAAAAGGGTATTTAGTAAGTGTGGAGTTTCATGGACCTATGTTAACAGCAATAAGTATGGCAAAAACATAATGCACGAAGAGCTTATTTCAATTACATATGATGTTTTTCAAAGAGACAAAAAGGAAGAAAAGAAGGATAAGCATATGGTTATACAATTGATAGCATCATCCATTATTTCACATCACACATTTCCAAAAAACATTTGGTAACTAATACAATGATAAAGACAATGTTGACAACATCATTTAGTTGTGATTGACAGTACTGTTGGGCCAACAAATTCAACAAATTTGCCAACAGTGGGCTGTGCAACTACCGTCTGGGCTAAAGCATTCCAAATTCCAATCGCGAACAACTCGTGGAAAGAACTAAAAGCTGAATGTATAGTTAGTGCAAGAATATTCTTGGAGTGTAGGTGATGCTTGTGATGGGTTTCTCTGGATGTGTTATAGGAAATATAGGTGTTAGAATCCACATGAACCTTATTATGCAGGATGAGATACAAAAATTTGAGTCGGTACAGCATCGCACGACTGCTTAGTGTGTGAAGGCCGATCTCGGATAGCATCTGAGTAGGCGAGTTGGTGCGTCGAAATCGGTTACAGCTAAACCGTGCGGCTTTTCGCTGGACACCCTCAACAGTAGTGATTTGATTTTGGGCAAAGGGAAACCACGCCACGTTCGCATATTCTAAGACAGGACGTATGATTGTAACATAGGCCAAGAGCTTGGCTTCCATCGTAGAGTATCACAGGGCCCGTTTTAAGAACATAAGCTTTCGCATCGCTTTGCTTTGCTACGTGCTCTACATGAGCCGACCATCCTAAGTCTGATGATATGATAACGCCCAAGTACTTGTACTGAGTGACAGTGTTAAGTATAGTGTTATCACAGCCGTATGAAAAAGTAAGCTTGGATTTCTTTTTTGTTACTGACATTGAAACTGTTTTATCGAAGTTGATGGCCATTTACCAGTTTTCACATCATTGGACTATCAAAGAAAAATCCTTGTTAAGACTAATTTGGTCTTTTCGGTTTAGTACTTCTCTATACAGGACGCAGTCGTCTGCAAATAACCTAATTTTGGATTCAGTCTGATTAGTTATGTCATTTATGAACAAAAGAAACAGGATAGGGGCCAAAACGGAACCCTGGGGTACACCAGAAAGTACTGGTACAGTTTCAGAAGCGTGGGAGCCTAACTGAACAAACTGGCGGCGGTCAGATAAGTAATTGCTAATCCAACGAAAAATTGGCCCACCTCC
This sequence comes from Dermacentor variabilis, assembly GCF_050947875.1. Lineage (NCBI taxonomy): Eukaryota > Metazoa > Arthropoda > Arachnida > Ixodida > Ixodidae > Dermacentor > Dermacentor variabilis. Next base: position 4,158,266 of record NC_134576.1, on the reverse strand, counting down.
TAGTATATGTTTAAGCTTTAGAAGTAGTTTAGCATGGCAGACACGATCAAAGGCCTTTGAGAAGTCTAGGTAAATTACATCTATTTGTTTCTGGTCGTTAAGTGCTTTGGCGAAATCGTGTAGTATCTCAACGAGTTGGGTAACGGTAGACAGACCAGTTCTGAAGCCAAGTTGGCATGGATGGAGGACATTGTTTGCCTCAATGAACTGTGTAACGGATTTTAAGATAATATGTTCCAAGATTTTACAGCATGTACATGTGAGAGAAATAGGCCTATAGTTGACTGACAAGAAATATTGCCCGATTTGTAGACGGGCACTATTTTGGCAATTTTCCATTCTACTGGGATACATTGTTCAGAGATTGATTTATTGTAAATAAGGCATAAGTATTTGCTTACAGGCTTGGCATAACGTTTCAGGAAACAGTTCGGGATTCCGTCAGGACTGTTGCACTTTTTATCGTCTAAATTTAATAATAGTGCGAACACGTCTGCTTCAGTTACGACTAGAGCACTCAGTGTTTCGTTGTGCTTTTAATTTTCTGGCGTGTAAGCATGCGTAATGCCATTGTCGGGGGCAAATACGGAATGGAAGAATGTGTTAAACGCTTCCGCTTGTTTCTTTTCTTCTGTCGGCAATAATGGCTTTGTACGGTTATCGTTGTGCCTGACATAACGCCAGGATTTCTGGGGTGAGTCTTTGATAAAACTGCTTAGCGTTGTACTGCAGAAGCGCTGTTTTCCTACCTTTGTTGCTTCCTTTAGTAGTCTGTTTAACGAATTTATTTTTTGACAGAAGTCTGGAACTGGGCATAATTCGTTAGATTTCTGCAACCTTTTTATTCTACGTTTTAAATGAATTACGTCACATGTAATCCATGGGTTGTGCTTATTGGTGTTCTTTTGTATTTGTGGGACAAATTGCCTTAAGCAGTGCATAACATGTGCTTTGAACAGCAACCAAATTTCGTCGATGTTGGCCGAGCCCTTTCAGATTAGCTTGTTAAAGTCGTAGTACTCGTGGGCAAGGTAGGTCATAATGGCGTCATCGTCTGCTTTGTTAAATGCGTACACGTGCTTTCTAGGTTACGTTGGCAGATTCAGTTTGGAATGGTGAACATGCAAAAAACCATGTGATGATCCGATAGTCCTTCAAGAATATCGACTTTGTTATCTTCTTTGGAAAATAAATCGCCTACGAAAATAGGGTCTAAAATGGAGCTTGAAGTGCCCTGGACACGGGTGGGCTCGGATACCACTTGGGTCAGGTTGAAGGTAAACAGAAAGCTCAGCAAGGTATCGTTTGTTACATTGGATGGGCTCAGAGAGTCCCAGTTAATCTCTGGAAGTATAAAGTCTCCTCCCATTATTATGGATTCCCCAGCATGTGTTGATACATGTACTCTAGAAGCTGCTCGAGATACGAGACTTCGGCTTGGGGCGGTCTGTAGGGGGTGCCAGCATAGTTGTGGGCCTGGCCCAGCTGAATTCTACGCCAGACCGCCTCCACACCAGGGATATCTGGCATCACTGAGTAATTTATGCCTTGGCCTATGAGCAAAGCAACACCACCACCTCTGGTTGTTCTGTCTTTTCGGGCGATGGAGTAGCCCGGAGGGGCTACTTCATGTCTCATTCACACAGATAATGTCAGGTTCAAGAGCGATCAGAATCGCTTCTAGCTGTTCGATTTGTTCAAAAGGCTGCGCGCATTAACATTGAGAACAACTAGGGTCGACGGCGGTTTCGAGTTCGCGTGGCTGGTCCGTTGTGCATGCTTTTGTTTTTTGCAACTTCCACTATGTCTTTCGCTTGATCATCCCAGGTGTTCAGGCGATTATTTATTTTGACTTTATCGTTGGACAAAAAAACTATCTCTTTCTGGTCTCGATTAACTTTCGTTTTTTCCCATAGCTTCTTTCTAATTTGTCTTTCTGCAGGCGAATAATCCTCACTAATTGAATATTCAGTTCTTTTTAGCTTTCTGCAATTGCTCAGTATGTTAGCTTTATCCTGGTACTAGTCAAATAACTTCAAAATGACAGGTCTGTGCTTGGGATTATCAATTGTTTGTTTTCGCCCAAGACGGTGGATTCTTTCGATGCCAGCCGTTTTTATTCCTATTGTATCTTCAAAGATTGTTTTCTCAACAGCATCGAGCAGATCTTGGTGGCTCTCATTTTCGATTTCCTTAACACCGTATACAACAAGGTTACACCTGCGGCCTCTGTTATCTAATTCGTCAACTTTCTAAGTCAAGGACAGTACCAGGTGATCGAGTTTGTCAACCCTTTCCACGCATTCCAAGATCTGCTTTTCCATTTTGCCTATTTTTTCCAGCTTTTTATCTATCGCTCCAAGTTTTTGATTGGTCACCAGTTTTTCATTCTTTATCTCTTGGATGTCTTTTGCAATCATTTTGAGCTGCTCTTCAATTGTAATGTCACTGGGCCCAGGATTAGTCTCGACGTCCCCTGCCAGCAACCACAGGAACTGCAAGGAATTCGACAGATCACAGAACCACTCAAGCAAAACGTGTGGGCACGGCAGCAAAACAAGGCAAACATTACTGCTATGAAAGGATTTGCCAAACCGCTTCCTCACCTGGATGGCAAACAAGAATGGATTTGACCAATGCATCTCGGCACTGCTGCTGCACCCACTGAAGGATCCCTCGCAGAAGCAGGTCCTTAAATAGCATTCCCGTAGCGTCATGGTCTTGTCCTCTGATAGGGTTGAACTGGTCGGGGGCAAGTAGCCTCTGGCACCATCTGGTGTCCGACGATAAGGCCAGTCACGTACCGGGATATCAGGTAGGCGGAACAGTTGCGTCGACGAATTCCCTGGTGAAAGTCCGGTTACAGTGAGCAGCAAAAACCACGCGTAACCTGGATGGCAAACAAGAATGGATTTGACCAATGCATCTCGGCACTGCTGCCGCACCCACTGAAGGATCCCTCGCAGAAGCAGGTCCTTAAATAGCATTCCCGTAGCGTCATGGTCTTGTCCTCTGATAGGGTTGAACTGGTCGGGGGCAAGTAGCCTCTGGCACCATCTGGTGTCCGACGATAAGGCCAGTCACGTACCGGGATATCAGGTAGGCGGAACAATTGCATCGACGAATTCCCTGGTGAAGGTCCGGTTACAGTGAGCAGCAAAAACCACGCGTAACCTGGATGGCAAACAAGAATGGATTTGACCGATGCATCTCGGCACTGCTGCCGCGCCCACACAATATGAAGTTCTTGTCATCAGCTGGCGTTGATGAGATCAATACCAAACTGGTAAACAACACTAAACGCATCACTATTGAATATTTGTCATTGTTGTTCATGCAGTCAATTTCTACAGGTATCCTGCCAAACCAGTGGAAAGTGGGGAAGGTCGTTCCAACATACAAATCAGGTGACAAACAATCTCCCCTTATCTATCGCCCCATTTCTTCAACCAGTGTGCCATGTAAAACCATGGAGCATGTCATTTACTCCCAAATCATGAACTTCTTGGATGCTAACAATTTTTTTCATCCTTCACAACATGGCTTCTGCAAAGGCTTCTCCTGCTAAACCCAGCGTGCACTTTTCGTCCATGATCTACATGCTAAACTTGATCGTATTATCCAAATGATGCCATTTTCTTAGATTTTGCAAAAGCATTTGACACTGTACTTCATGCGCGTCTAATACTAAAGCTGGAGAGGCTAAATTTCCTCCCTAACGTCCTCGCATGGATCAAGAAGTTTCTAATTGTTTGCAGTTTGTTTCTGTTAACAACCAAATTTTACCATCCTCGCCGTAACTTCAGGCGTCCCTCAAGGATCTGTCCTTGGACCATTGTTGTTTCTTATCTATATTAATGACTTACCAGAGCATCTAACATGTAATGTTCGCATGTTTGCCGACGATTGTGTCATTTATCGTACTGTGACTAAAAAAATCTCAAAAAGCAGCTCTTCAAAATGATCTTAATCGCGTTCAGGAGTGGTGTGAACAATGGCTCATCAAACTTAATGTTAATAAATCTAGACTTGTCTCCTTTCACCGTCGCCAACAACGCCTCGTATTTAACTACGTTATAATGTCCTCCATTGGTGAGCTTGTATAGTCTTATAGATACCTTGGCATAACTGTTAGCAGCCATCTTTCTTGGTGTACTCATATCACTAACGTCATATCATCGGCAAACAGATCTCTAGGATTTCTGAAATGTCACCTACAACATGCACCAAAGCTCGAGTATGCATCTCTAATCTGGCAGCCACATCAAACTTATATAGGTAACGTGCTTAAGAGGAAGCTTTAGCTCGAGTGCTCCTATCTAAATACATGTAAAAGGAGAATTCGTTTTTCTCGGCAACCACTGCACCAAATTTGACGAGGTTTGTTGCATTTAAAAGAAAAACTTAAAATCTAGTGACTGTTGGTTTCGAATTTTTGAGTTAGGTCGTCAATCGTTTATTAAAAATTGGCAAAAATCAAAAATTTTCAAAAAACGAAACTATCAATTTTACAACTCTGTAACTCAACCAGTAAGAATGATAATACAATTCTGTGAATTGCATCTAAAAGTACATCCATAGCGGACAAAATTGATATGTTACACATGAATATAAAAAAATGTAATCATAGGGAAAAACAACTTTTGTAAAACCGTTGTAACCAACGTAACAAATTCATGTAAGATGTAAGATGACATATTGAATTTGTCCGCTTTGAATGATCTAATGGATGCCGTTTACAGAACCGCGATATCAGTTCTTGATGCATAGCTATCAATTTGTAAACTTCGTGCTTCTATTTTTTTCAAACGGTCAAATATTTGAAAATCGTTTTAAGAAAATTCAAGCCCTAAATCGAAATTCCACTTCCAACAGTCACTAGAATTTAACTTTATCTTTCAGATGCAACAAATTTCATCAAAATCGGTGCATGGGTTATCTCATAAAAACGTTTTTGCGTTTTACATGTATTTGAATAGGCCGCGTCGGAGTTGGGCCCGAGCTAAAGCTTCCTCTTAAAGCCTTGCAGAATCGCGCTGTCAGATTCATCCATCATGACTGCTTATTTAATTCCAGCGTAACTGCATTAAAACTTCCATCAGAACTTTTGAACTTCGCCACTCGTTGTCGGATCGCTAGCCTTTGCCTCTTTCATAAGGTATTTCACAGTTCACTAAATCCTCCCCATACATAATCCCATTGTGATGCATATCCCACCACACTTTACATCCTTTTCATACTGCTGGCCACTAACCAGAACAGCTACGTTTACAGGCTCATTTTTTCCCCCTGAACAGCTATAGACTGGAACGGCCTTCCTCACAACGTTGCCACCATCACCTGCCCCTCGACGTTTGCAAGTACCATGAGTTTCATATGCAAGAGTTGTGATTGGCCTTTACATGGTTACCCCACCCTTTTATTTCCTTAACCCTTTGAGGGTCGATTTTTTTTTGCCATATGTGACCGCCCAGGGCCGATTTTTTTATTGCAGATTCCGATTCTTCTTAGGGACTTATTTTGGAAAAAAATTACCGTAATTTTTCTAGGGTGACCGTAAAGTGAGAAAAAAATATTTTGCGATGGTATATATGCACCCTTCATTCATGAATAACCACAATAAAAAAGGAAATAAACTTATCAGAATTAAAAATTTCATGCATTTTTATGCACATAGTTCAAGGCTTTGAAAATCCACACACGAGAATATTTCACAAGCCTATATTTCAGATGTTCCTGCTCTTACAGTAATATATATGTACATAGCGTAATCGAACTGCGTAGGTGCGCACACTCAAGAAAACTGTTTGGTTGTGTGCCCATCAAAAAAAGCAACACATGTGATGAACTTCTGCTAATCTTGATCTTATCGGCAACCAGCTAGGGCAATTAGTTTTCGCAGGTCTTAAAAAAAAGAAAAGAAACGGAAACGCATGCACGGCGGCATCTTTCCTATCCACATCCCTGTGAGCACTGAACGAGCGAGAAACAAGCGGTCGCCCTTTGAGCGATTAGGAACAAGATAGCCATCAGTTTTGCAAGCACAGAAAGCCGAAACCGCCTGCGAAACAAAAACCAAACGATCGCGAGCGGTAGTATATAGATGCGCAGGAGCAAACTAGCGCTAAAACAAACTATGCAACGAAAAATGAGAGAGGGAGGCAGGTGAAAAAAATTCCCTGTATCCCCACATAGTGGCAGCACATGACAGAAAAATAATTCAAATGAAACGCAGAATAAAAAGATTGTGCAAAAATAAAAGGTTCCCGATAGAAATATCTCGTGCAAAAGAAAACTTGAAGGCAAAGATGGCACAGTCTAAAAAACAATTTTTTAATAACACCCTCACTAACTTTCTGAAGAGCTCGCCACGAAAGTTCTGGCTGTTTTTTAAGGAAACGAATGAAGGAATTGAACAGATTGTAGAAGGAACGGAAGTAATTACAGAAAAGTCTGATATCGCTGACAGATTATATCGATACTTCCAGTCAGTGTTCTGTACGGACCAGAATGACAACAAAGAATATGAATCAGCTCCTACATTGCCACTTCAAGCAGATAATATTAACATTAACCGAGAAGGCATATTTGATGAGCTGCTCCTTCTGGACATGAAAAAGTCATGTGGGCCTGGCGGTATACCGAATGAATCTCTGCGATGATTCGCGGAGTGGTTGTTGTATTACCTAGTAATTGTATTTCAGAAGTGTTTAAAATGCCACTCGTTACCTCGAGATTGGCGTAGACCAATTGTGGTTCCAATTTTTAAAGGCGGCAATAGAACATTGTTTAGCCTATGTCTCTCACATCGGTGTGTTGTAAAATATTTGAGCAGATAGTGGCAAAATACATTGGACAATTTTTGGAACAAAATGACTTATTATGTCAATTTCAGCATGGATTCTGCAGCGGCCTTTCAACTGTAACGCAGTTGATCAAAACGATTCATGATTTCTGTGTTGCTATAGATGCCTGTGTACAAGTCAATGTTATATGCATAGATTTTGCGAAGGCTTTTGACAATGTGTCACACCGTAAACTGCTTTTCAAGCTTTGCAATGTCGGTCTTAGTGCGGATGTTCTCGATTGGATAGGTGTGTATTTAAATGATCGCCAACAAGCTGTCAGAGTGGCAGATACTATGTCCGGAAATCGTGAGGTGTATTCGGGCATGCTGCAGGGTTCCGTACTAGGGCCCCTACTTTTTCTGCTGTACATTGATGATATCTCAGCGGTTGTCCAATCACCTGTAAAAATTAAGCTTTTCGCAGATGATTGCCTAATTTATTGTCCGGTAACATGCAGGGAAGGTCAATTTAAACTTAATCAGTACCTTCAAAACTTAAGCTCGTGGTGTCAAAAATGGGGTGTGGAAATTAATTTAAAAAAAAAACTTACACACACATAACAAAAAGAAAGTGCTCTCATTCACATATAATATTGCTGATAATATAGTGGTAAAAGTATGTAGTTTCATATATTTGGGTATAACCATAACAGATAAATTGAACTGGTGTCCTCATGTTGGAAATATTTGTCAATCAACATATCAGAAGTGCTACCTGCAAAGGAAATTGCGCCAGGCGACGAAAGAAGTCAAGTTGATTGCATACAAGACATATATCCATCCGAGCCTAGAATACGCTGGTGCTGTGTGGAGCCCCCATGAAAAGGTTTCAAACATAAACTAGAACGAATTCAAAGAATGTCAGTTCGCTTTATCTGCTCTAAATATCAACGACATGACTTGGTAACTTAAATGTTAAAAAATATGTAACTTGGGATCAAGAAGACAGAAGCAGCGATTGAAATTGCTTTTTCAAATACTGCACGCAGATGTGAAAATAAACAAGGATGATTATCTAACGCTCTTTCACAAAAGGTTACTATGAACAACACGCAGTACATTCGTGCAACCAATAATAGCTCAAACAGACTTATTCCGCCTTTCTTTCTTTCCTGACACTATTAAAATGTGGAATGAATTACCGAATGATTTAATACAAAAAAATGCTATGAGTGATTTTGAGGTTGGTCTTGAGAAGTATTTCGCTCAAACTGTATAGCTTATTATTTGTTCCTTGCATGTAGCTGTGTTTTTTTTTCTACAAATGTTCTATGTCTTTCAAGTGTTCTCCTATAGATGATCTTCAATGTTTGTTCTATGTACAATTCAATTACTGACCCTTCCTGTAACGACCCCCAAGTGAGGGTTAACAGTATGACTAAATAAATAAATAAATAAAGAAAAGAAAAAGTTAGGAAATTGGCGCGCTTTTTAAACGTACAGACAGCGCCGTAAATATACGGCAGCGACCATTTTCGGACGTGTTCACAGCGCCGTATATTTACGTGATTGACTGTCAAAGGGTTAAAGACCCTGAAAGGTGTCCTTAAGGAAATAAAACGAAACAGAACATCACCTAGTATCAAGCGAAATTTTGAGTTTACTTCTTTATGGGGATAAGCAGTCAGATGCCTTTGAGAAATCTTGGAGTAAAGGTTCTAGTACTTGTTTGTCTGTGGTCATGGATATAGTATCGTGCTGGGTTACCATAGACCATCACAAACTGCTTTGGGATGGAGACAGAATTTATTTTATTTTATTTCATAATACAGTAGGCCTGGAATGAAAACTGACCCTTGCAACCTTTCACACCTGAACTCTTTTGAGTGAGGCTAACTAAGCAGGAATCTTTGAGGAACTATCAGGCATTGTTTGGGATAATATTGGCCTTAGTGAGGTTAGAACTGGTGAGGCTTATATAGTGCCGATTAATGGCCACATCCTCTGCTATAGAGTTCTCCCAGGTTGGAAGCAATGCTGGGTAGGATTCCTGATACATAAGGACATAGCGGGCAACATTAACGAATTCTACAGCATTAATGAGAGGGTAGCAGTAGTCCTAATGAAACTTAAAAGAAGGTATATATTGCTCCAACCTCCAGTCATGATGATGACGAAGTAGATCAGTTTGATGAAGATGTGGAATTAGCCATGAGAAAAGTGTAAACTTATTATACTGTAGTAATGGGCGACTTCAATGCAAAAGTGGGGGAAAAAGCAGGCTGGTGAACAAGCAATTGGCAACTACAGCGTCGATTCTAGGAATGCTAGAGGAGAGATGCTGATAGAATTCGTAGAAAGGAATAAGCTGAGAATAATGAACGCCTTTTTCAGGAAGTGTAGTAACAGAAAGTGGACTTGGAAAAGCCCTAATGGTGAAACAAGAAATGGAATTGATTTCATACTTTCTGCCGGTCCCAGGTCCCAGCATAATGCAGGATGTAGAAGTGTTAGGTAGATTTAAGTGCAGGGATCATAGGTTAGTGAGGGCTAAGATTAACCTGAATTTGAAGAGCGAAAGAGTAAAATTGGTCAAGAATAAACAAGGTAATCTAGATGTAGTAAATATAAAGGTGGACCAATTCAAGCTGGTACTTGCAAACAAATATGCAGCCTTAGAACAGCGAGATGTAGAGGACATAGAAGTAATGAATGAAACCGTAACTAGGTTGGCTTCAGGTGCAGCAATTGAAGTGGGAGGCAATGCGCCAAGGGAACCAGTAGATAAGCTCTCTCAAGCAACGAAGGACCTAAATAAAGAAACTACAAAGAATGAAACAATCCAACTCAAAAGATCAGATGGAATTCATGGAATTGTCAAAATTTATCAACAGGGAGAAAATAAAGGATATTCAAAATTATGACATAAGAAAGACTGAGGAAGCAGTAATAAATGGACGCAGCATAAAATCAGTGAGAAGAAAACTTGGCATAGGACAAGCCAAAATGTATGCACTGAAAGATAAGCAGGGTAATATCATCAGCAATCTCGGGGAAGATATAGTAAAAGCAGCAGAAGAATTCTTTACTGACCTGTACAATACCCAGAGCAGCCAGGATACCTACATTGAAAGTGGTAATGAACAGATTACAGAGGCTATAAGTTGCGATAAATTTAGAAGGGCTTTAGAATACATGAAACAAGGAAATGCGGCAGGAGAAGATGGAATAACAGTCGATTTAATCAAAGATGGAGGAGACATCATGCTTTAAAAGCTTGCGGCACTTTATATGAAGTGGTTCACGACCTCAAGGGTCGCAGAGAACTGGAAGAATGCTAACATTACACTAATCCGCAAAAAGGGAGGCGTTAAGAAATTGAAAAATTTTAGGCCCATTAGCTTGCTTCCAGTATTATATAAAATATTCACCAAGATAATTTTCAATAAAATAAGGGCAACACTTCAGTCAACCAAGGGAACAGGTTGGCTTCAGGAAGGGATACTGTACAGTGGGTCACATCCATGTAATCAATCAGGTAATCGAGAAATCTGCAGAGTACCATCAGCCTATCTACATGGCATTCATAGATTACGAAAAGGCATTTGATTCACTAGAGATACCAGCAGTCATAGAGGCATTACGTAATCAAGAAGTACAGAACGCTTACGTGAATACCTTGGAAAATATCTACAGAGTTTCTACAGCTGCCTTAATTTTCCACAAGAAAAGTAGGAAGATACCTATAAAGAAGGGGGTCAGACAGGGAGACACAATCTCTCCAATGCTATTCACTGCATGCTTGGAAGAAGTATTCAAGCTATTAAATTGGGATGGCTTAGGAGTAAAGATTAACGGCGAATATCTTGGCAACCTTTGGTTTGCAGGTGACATTGTCCTGTTCAGCAACACTGAGGAGGAGTTAGAACAAATGATTGAGGATCTTAACAGAGAGAGTGTAAGAGTGGGGTTGGAAGATTAATATGCAGAAAACAGATAATTATCAATAGCCTGGCAAGGGAACAAGAGTTCAGGATTGCCAGTCAGCCTCTAGAGTATGCAAAGGAATATGTTTACCTAAGACAATTACTCACAGGGGACCCTGATCATAAGCAGGAAATTTACAGAAGAATAAAATTGGGTTGGAATGCATATGGCAGACATACTCAGATGATTACTGGAAGCTTTCCATTATCACTAAAAAGAAAGGTGTACAATCGGTGCATTCTACCTGTGCTAACATATGGGGCAGAAACTTGGAGACTGGCAAAGAAGCTCGAAAGCGAGTTATGACTGCTCAAAGAGTGATGGAACAAAGAACGATCGGCATAATTTTAAGAGACCAGAAGAGAGCGGTGTGGATCAGAGAGCACATGGGCATAGCCGATATTCTACTTGACATTAAGAGAAAGAAATGGAGCTGGGCAGGTCATGTAATGTGTAGGTTAGATAACCGGTGTGCCGTTAGAGTTACAGAATGGGCGCCAAGAGAAGGGAAACGCAGTCGAGGACAGCAAAAGACTACGTGGGGTGATGAAATTAAGAAATTCGCAGGCGCAAGTTGGACTAGGTTGGCGCAACACAGGGGTAATTGGAGATCGGAGGGAGAGGGCTTTGTCCTGCAGTGGACTTAAAATAGGTTGATGATCTGCAGAAGCGTACTGTGATGCCTCTAATATGGGGCAAAGGTTCGTGTGCTCAATGGTTCGGTTAGTTCTCTTAGGCGGAGCCTCCGAGAACCCAATTGAGGACAAAGCCGTTGGTTTGAACACACACACAAACTTTTAATGAAACAAAAGAAAGCTTAGAATAAGTAGAAGAAAATAGCAAACATAAAAGAAACACTCAAATAGACATAATCGCAGAAAGAAACACACATGGCGCTTGCATGCGGTTAACGAGTACGCGAGTCCGGGCTTGCCACGAGAGCAGGGACGCGTAACAGTCTCGACACGGCGACGCGGCGGCAGGCTAGCGAAAGGAGTGGCGCCGGTCTCACCATAGGTCGCGGTACAAGCTGATCGACTGGGCGAGCGACATGAGCGCGCCAGCTCTGGCTAGGCGAGGTAAAGCGGGCGGCTTGGTGGCAGGAGTAGACGGTGGCGGCGTTCTGGCCGGGCCGCTGGATGTAGATCTCGGGCCCGTAGCCCGACTGCTCTTGTCTCGCCCACGGGCGCAGAAGCTCGAACGCCGGCCTCGGGCAGCAGGCGGCACGACAGACGGGGGTGGCGTTCTGGCCGGGCAGCTGGCGTAGAACTCTGGCCCGTAGCCCGACTGTTCTCGTCCTGCCCACTGGCACAGAAGCTCACCGGCCTTGAGGAGCTGGCGGCACGCTCAGGTAGACGGGCGACGCACAGGAACAGGTTGGCAGGAGGCCCCGGTCGGGTGAAGTCCTGGTGGGCTCGGGTCCGGAACCCTACGGCCCGTCTTCAACGCCCGCTCCGGTGGTTGACCTCCTCCTCGCGTCGCTTCCTAGGACTCTCCTGGCGCCTCCCCTGCGTCTCAATCAATCAATCAATCAATCTTTATTTAGCATTCATTCATTTACAAAAAATGAACACTAGGACAAGAACTAAAAGCTGCTTTTTTGCAGCTTGACAAGGTTCTTGCCCCTATCTATGACAACGGGGACAGAATAATGTTTGTACACTTTAGTGTGTGCAATGCACAAATGTATAAGTGAAAAACTTGTGAGGCTCAATGTACAATCAGTGATACAAGATGATACAGTACAAATGACATATATGAATATACACTATATAACAGAAATACATATTTATTTTCAACTGCTGTAAAATTCATCATAGAACGTTTTCTTGACATGCAGAAACATAGATAGCAAATGAAGATGTGCGTAAATTTCTTGCAGGTTACATCCTATATGCGAAAATGCCATCAAAATGAAAAACTACCTAATTTAAAGGAGCCAAGTAGTGACTTCCCCTAGCCAAAGTAACGTTAAAAAAAAATAATAATTACTCAGTTTGAATTAGGAAGTCTCGTAATGTTTTCCTAGTAGTGTCAGTTATCTCTATACCGTTTTCATGAAGTTTATTTAATAAGGATGGGACGCGACTGGCGTGTCTCCTTGCGTGTCCTCTGCGTCTCCTTGCGTGTCCTCTCATTCTGCCAGCGCACCATGCTTTTTCTTCTTTCTGGCCGATTAGGCATTCTCGGATTGGCTACCTGACGCCCCGTGGTCTTTTCTAATTGGTTTGCTTTTCTTTTTGTTGTTTTTCATGCGCCGCGCGTTCTCGTGCCGGACGCTCTTCGGCGTCGTTGTTTTCCTTCTTCCAGCACGGAATCTGCCTCGGCGCGCATGCACTCATTGTCGTCTGCCCCTGACCGTCCCAATCACCGCACCGTGTCGCGCACCACACGTACGCATTTTGCTGGTTGGTTCATGATTGTTAGCAGAAAACAGCACTAAACAACAGGACGAAGAGAAGGACACAGACCACAGTGCTGACTAACAGCCAAGTGTCTTTATTCTTTCAGTCAGCATATATATACGAAGAAAAATCGCGAAGAAAAAACAAAACACAAAAGGCCTTAGACACAAACAAGCTTTAAAAAGAAAGCATTTGGCAGCTGCTCAATCTGAGAATCATTCACGGCAAATGGTTGCTGTTACCCCATATGTGCACCAGGTTGTGCATAACCTCAAAAAGGTTATCAGCAGAGCAGGCGTTAGGTTGTTCACTGCCAGAAGGTAGCCTGTGCCACCAAGTCATTCGGGTGGCTGACAACAAAAAAAGTTGCATAAAGCAGCACTGGCAGAGGTTTGTTGTGGATTCTTGTGAATGTGTGGTTTACAAGATTCCTCTTTCATGCAAGCATTTCTATATCAGTCAAACGGGGCGTACATCAATGACTGCATGCGCGAGCACTCAAAGTTCAAGAACAAGCTAGAGACAGTCAATTGTCACTGCATTGTAATAAATGTGGCTGCAAGCCGTCTTTTAAAATTCCACTCACCAGGCCTCATAGTAAATTTTGGTTAAATGCTGGAAGTTGTTACATGTCCTCCACGGAGCCTTCTGCCACAAAAATTTTCAAATCGACTCATTAATAGCCGAGATAAAAATATTTCAGTGCTGCGAACCCATGATTTCAGCAGGCGGGCTCCACTGCTTGGCGAGACTCCCCTCTCCACTCGTCCTGTCTAGCCTTTGCAAGCGAACATTCTCCCATGCTGGACCTCGAGGATTGCGTGACATATATGTCATGGGCCCTGCCTTCACTTGTTTTTTTCTTCTCCTTTTTTTTTTCTTGGTGATGCGCACTTCAGTTGGTTTATCTGCTGGCTGCGTTGCGCGTGAACTGTTATCGTTTCACACAGCGCACGATTTTGCGCGCTGTGCACAAGGACATGTGACTAGCGGTATAATTCAGCGCAACACGAATACTGAGGCAGAACAAGCAGATTGCAGAGCATGACCATGCGCTGGAACGTGGTAAAAAATGGCATAGTTTCGATACCTGTGCACGTGATTGCATGACCGTGGGAACAAGCAGACGAAACGGAAGTACATTCCTCTTTCTTCGGTGCGAAGTAAAACAAAAAAACAGACAGACATTCCATTTGTGTATTTTATTATTTCTCTAAACCTCAATTAGTCAATTCAAGCAACGGATCACACACTAATAACAGATGTTGCCTTGAATAATTCTTGAAGTCATGTGTCACCACGAGCTACGTCACACTGCGGGCATGATTACGTAGGCGCAGGAGCCCAACTATGTCACCGTCCGTCTCCGGGCGGATTCGCCGTGAGTGAAGAGGGAAACGGCGCCCAATGGAAATTTCATGCCTTTCCGCGGTGCGTAAAAATGTAATTCTTTGCAAACATGATCGTTGGTGTGCATTGTATGCTATGCGCTTGTCAGCTCAAAATGGCCAGACCTGGTGAGGGGCCCTTTAAAGATGTGACCTGTGCCAAAATACTGCGATGACCGCGCACATCTTATTTCCGAAGCCTTTCACATTCATAACAGCGGCGAAGCATGTGTAAGCCTCCCCTCCATTTCTCTCCTTCCAAAAGAGATAGCCTTCCTATCTCATTGATTGCAATTTATTGCCCCTGTGCATGCTGAATTTCTCTTCCTTTTGCGTTTTTTTTTCTTCTGCGTGATAGCAGTGGAGTATATAAATGCTGACTGAAAGAATAAGGACACTTGGTCCCTCTCTTTGTCCTGTTGTTCAGCACTGTTTTCTGCTCGCAAGGTTGTTGATGAGACAGAACCAGGCTACCACAAAACACCATGTTCTATCACCAAACCACACAATGGCAATATCAATGTTACCATGGTGAGCTAAAAATGACAATACTGCCAGCAATCAATAGATCAAAAAAATGACGTGCTTCTGATATATGTATAGAGAATAAAAATATACAGGGAGGTACAATACACGGCATACCTTGCACAAGTTTAAAAACATTATGGTCATTAAAAAAAAAATTCTTATGCGCATGCATAAATCATTGCACTGGGAGAACAGTATTTTGCTCCAAGGATGTGGTTATGTGTTTCAGGACTATAGTCTTGTTCTCTGTCATGATGTTGTCAAATTAACTTATAGCGACGAAGGCTCACTGGCATGTACGGATGGGCAAGCTGTAAAATTGATGCTTGGTAATTTCCTGGTGGTGCAATGCCTTAGCTACTTTTTTTGACAAAAACAAGAAAACATGTGAGCAACAAATGGGAGTTTTAAGTCCTGTGAATGGGTACTGCATGCTTACAGCTTTACAGTTACTGGCTTTAAGAGCAACGCTCGTGTTCCTTTTTATATTGGTGTAGTCTAGCACAAGACCCCTTGTTGCTTTCTCAAAGTGAGATGCCAGAAAAGCATTTTTTCTTCTCGCAGGATCTGAAACCAAGCAATATTGCGGTGAATGAGGACTGTGAATTGAAGGTATGTGACAAACAGGTGCTTCTTGGAAAGGCAACTGCTGCATGCATCTAGGCATTTGTTGACCTATGGCTCTGTTCCAAGCTGGGGCTTACTTTTCCCTTGTGGAATGTGGGACACTGTATATGTTTGCTTTAATTATAGAGAAATAATATGGGGGCTGCCTTGTTTGGTGGTCCTCACTGCGGGCTTCTAAAGAAAACTCGTGCCTGCACCATTCAAGATGGGACTTGTGATGTGCCAAGCCTAAACCGAGGGTCACACACTCCAATAAAATAGGATTTAAACATTTATTAACTCTCATAGCTGAGAGAAAGTGCTCCTTCTTGCCCTCGCTGTGTGATGGCTGGAATCGCATTGTACTCCTGCACCACCTGTGTCAGCAAATGTTTCACAGCTCAACCTAGCTGTTGACAAACCACACGGGGTGTGAGTGTGCCATCGATCGAGCAGGCGTTGTATGGCATGGCTGGCGCACAGTTCTTTGCACACATTTGACTGGCACCTCAATGCTGCTGTCGAGAAAAAAACGACTTCAATTAAAAAAAGATGTTAGTCTGTGCCTTTAAATTTACCTTTATTTATGCATTACCTGCTCAACAATGGTATTCACAAAAATTTCGACTGGGAGCACCACTAGATGTTTTGGTGAATTAATCTGCTAGCTCTGTAGTTTTCTTCTTATTGTACATGTTGGCAATATTTTTTTCACTCCAAAAATTTTTTCCTTTCTTTAAGCAAGCTCTTATTTTTCATCTGCATAGAGCTGCCACTCAAGAACACACATTGTCAAAGTTGTTTTGCAATTAGATATTGTGTAGGTGGTGCACGATGACACTCGAAAAACCAGTTAAGAGGAAGCTTTAGCTTGGGCCCAACTCCAACGCGGCCTATTCAAATTAGATGTAAAACGCAAATATGTTTTTTTGAGAGAATCCCTGGAATGATTTTAATGAAATTTGTTGCATTTGAGAGAGCTAGTTAAATTCTAGTGGCTGTTGGAAGTGGAATTTCGATTTAGGGCCTGAATTTTCTTTAAATTTTCAAATATTCGACAGTTTGAAAAAGATAGAAGCACAAAGTTTACACATTCATAGCTCTGCATCCAGTACAGATATCGCAGTTCTGTAATGCGCATCCATTAGATCATTGAAAGCGGACAAATTCGATATTTCATTTTACATCTTATGTGAATTTGATACATTGTTTACAAGGGTTCTGCAAAAGCTGTATTTCCAACAGTCACCAGATATTAAGTTTTTCTTTTAAATGCAACAAACCTCGTTAAATTTGGGGCAGTGGTTACTGAGAAAAACGAATTTTGTCTGCTTTAGATGTACTATTAGGTGCAAGTCACAGAATTGTAATATCATTTTTCATTGCTGACTTAGAGAGCTTTAAACTGGATAGTTCGTTTTTGAAAATTTTCTATTTTTGCCAATTTTTAATAAAAAATTGACGACCTAAATAAAATATTCGAAACCAACAGTCACTAGATATTAAGTTTTTCTTTTAAATGCAACAAACCTCATTAAATTTGGTGCAGTGGTTACTGAGAAAAACGAATTCTCATTTTTCATGTCTTTAGATAAGAGCACCCGAGCTAAAGCTTCCTTCTAAAAGTTGAGGCAAGCTTTTCGTGCCATGCAGCAGACGCAGAGCCTTCTGTGGCCTCTATGAATTCCGGGCTAATAATAGTTAGTGAATATTGTATTTACATGAAATAGAGAATGTCAGTTGCACCTTTCAAATCATGCGTTGTGTGAAATAAAAAATAAAGATGATGCAGACATCATAACGGCAACAATGTTGCCTCTCCCTAGTTGTGAACAAAATGCTGTTCAGCATTTACCAAGTCAAGGCGTTCTTTTAAGCGAAGCCAAGCTAAGTTTCTGAAAATGACATTACACTTTTACACGTGATGCACAGTTCAAAGCATGTTGTCACACAGCCACGTGTTCATCCTTGATTTCGGTCGCATGGCACTTCTCGTGGCAGACCACAGAGAGTGCGGTTACTAACTCGCAAGCTGGCACACATGCCAAGTGCCGTGCAGTGAGGAGAGATGGTCTGCCATTCCACTCGTTGCTGCAATGCCACTGGTTAGTGTGAACCGCATAATGCTCGTAGAATAAAATGCAAACACCTATGTAAAGTAAAGAGCTGCAATTTAGCCTGCAATTTTAAACAATACACGATCAACAGCCAACTTACATACTGTAATCTGTGTGCATCCATCTCTAGTAGCAAGGTTTCCCTACAATTTGGCACCAGCATACCATTTTACACTACTTTTTGTGACAATTTAAAATTTTAATTCCTACTGAAATCGCAGAATTCGATCATGAATTCAATCATATCACTGCAAATAATGGTCTCTTCATTCCCACCAATGTCTTGTGACACTTTCTGGGCAGCTGGTGGTCCCCTTAATTAAGGGACAATAAATGATGATGATGGCAACATGGTAGCCACTGTATGTTTTGCGAACCCAGTTTGGTGTGTCTTTTTAAAGGATCTTTTCTCTGCGGAGCAGAATAATTGGCCAACATCCTATTCAACTCATCTCTAAGCTTCAGCACGGTTCTTAGCATGAACACCTTGTGTAGGGCATCTTGATGGGGTCCTGTGTTCTTTCCCATCCTTCATTGTTTGTGCTGCCAACATGTCTTCGAACTGTGCCGTCCAGATCCTGGACTTTGGCCTGGCGCGCCATGCGGAGGTGGAGATGACTGGCTATGTGGCCACACGGTGGTATCGAGCACCCGAAATCATGCTCAACTGGATGCACTACAACCAGACAGGTGCGTTGGTTTAGTTTGAATTGGTAGATGTTTTTTGACAACATGGGTTTTGTATTTGACTTGGTTCGAGCCACGTGAACAAGTCCTCTGCGTTCAGGCTGGGCTAATGCAGTGCACCTGTGCCTTCTCGTTTTTTGCTCTACCTGTGCTCATCGTTGGCTTTTTTTTACTGACGACCCTTGTTCTTGCTGACGTAAGACTAGCATGCAGAGGTAAAGTAAATGGACGTAGTGCCATCTACTGCACAGTTTCAAACCTGTTCGAACAAAGAGACTGCGTTAGACCGAATGTGTTTTGCCTACAGATGACAGAAACTTTAACGGTCACAACATGCTATTCTAGTATTCTGGAGAGGCATTCGCCATTTGTTGGCGATCATTGAGAGTGCTGCTAGTTACCATCTTGTGCCAATTAGCCCAACCTTCCTGGAGAGTGGAGCCATTTTTAAATTATGTAAAGCTCAACAAACGAAGGGGTGAATTTAGCTCGCCATACAATGTACAAGCACAGTAAGTTTAGCCCAGTGTACATAGGCTGCAGATGCCTGGCATGTGTATTGAAGAGAATGCTATTTACTTATGTGTTTAGGGCCTTCATGTTTGCTTGTGTCTAAATATATCTCATGACGGCTACCAATTCACGCCTTTGCAACACATTTTAATGTGAAACTGTTGAGGGACACCCAGCACTGGCAGTCTTGATGTGCGCTCTTTGTACCAGCTGACCACAGTCTCGAGCATTTTGTAGAAACTCTGCTCAGCTCTTGTGAAAATTTCTTGGCAGGAAACAATAATGGCACTTGGTGAGGAAGGAGGAGGCATCATGTACTATGATTGCTTGAGGCTGTGACAATGGGCAAACGAGAAGTGTGTTTAGCATGATGAAACTAGTGCTGTGAGCACCGTGTTTTATGAGAGCTTGGATTTTCAAAGAGGCCAAACCATGCATATCCCACAACCTGTAGAGTAACTGTCCCTGTCATTGTATACTCGTAAGCTTTCCTCTCATATTTGCCTGTTTAGCCTTTATAAGGATGTGCTCATAGGTTCCATTCCTGGCCGCTTGTCTACCAAGCTTTTGAACTCCAGGTAGACAAAAATGATTCTCCCAAGTCCCGCATGACCAGACTAGCGCTTAAACCTTAGTTTTCTTCACTAGAGTCTTGCCAACCATTTACTTAACTCTGTTTCAAATCCTGCATTGTTGTACTGACCTTTTGACTTGCAAATGAGTGTAGAGATTGAGAAACATTTAAGATTAAAACAGCACTAGTTGCCGAAGCACTGTGATGTGCTTGAGTATGACACCCTTTATTGCATCTCCCCGATGTCTGAAGCCGACAGTCACCACGTGGAACTGTCTCAACATTGCCTGAGGCGATCTGGTGCACAAGTCCCGAGTATCTGCGGTAGTGGCATCCTAGCGGAAGCTGGATGTGGTGGGTGGGATGTGGCGGGTGGGTGGGTGGGTAAAGCGTGGAACACATCACAGAACAAAATGTGTGCTCCTCGTCTGGCAGTCCCGCTCCTGGCCTTCAGTCCAGTAATTACAGCATTAGGGTTAATGTCACGTTATTTTCTATACTGCTGACCCTAAGCAGTGCGGAGGGATGACGAATACGCAGGCGCCGTACTGAGGTATTTTGGACAAAAAAAAGAAACAGGTGGGACCATCTGCAAATTTTACGCTGAAACTTTCTGCTCCCTGCAAGTTAGATAGATTACGTTATTTACTTGAATCTAGGCCGACCTCGATTCTACGCCGACCCCTTAAAGTCCGAAGCCAAATATATATATATATATATATATATATATATATATATATATATATATATATATATATATATATATATATATATATATATATATATATACATATATATATATATATACATATATATATATGTTACCTCGAATGTACGCTGAACAAAAAAAAAACGAGGACAGTGTTCACAAAATGCAAACAGCATTTATTGAATTTGAATGTACAGAGCTCATTCAATGGCGTCGTCACTGCTAGACTCGTTGCTGTGTTCCTTGTCACTGTCACCTTCGAACAGTGCACTATCTTCGGTACCGTCAAGCGCATTAGATATGCTGCACTTTTTAAAGGCGCGCACAATCAAAGTACCTGGGATGTCGTCCCACGCTGCAGCTACCCAGCCCGCCAGCTGCGATAGCGATGCACATTTGATGCGGCCCGTTGCCGTGAGCATGTGGTCTTCGTCAGTAAACCAGTCCTTGTAATATTTCCGCAGACGATCTTTGAAAGGTTTGTTGATGCAGACATCAAGTGGCTGCAACTTGCCCGTCATGCCGCCCGGTATGACAGCGAGGTCCGTGTTCGCTTGGGCGAGCACAGCCTTCACGTTGTCGGTCAAGTGCCCACGGTAAGAGTCGATGACAAGGAGCGAGTTCTTTGTCAAAAGGGCTCCTGGATGCCGTCGCCACACAATCTTAGCCCACTCTTCCACCATCGCACTCATTTTCATTTGCCCGCACAATGACATTTCTTGGGAAAGTTTCTCGAGCAGGCAGTGTCTTCCTTTTAAATATCATATAAGGAGGGAGTTTATGTCCATCAGCTGTGCAGCACAGCATCACAGTTGCGCGCTGCTTCTCGTAGTCGCAGAGCGCACCTTCACCTCCTTGGCACCCTTTTCGTTCACGGTGTACGCCACTGGCATATCAAAATACACAGCCGTCTGGTCCGCGTTGCCAATTTGCCCTGGGTTGTAGCCTGCCGCTTCTCTCTTTCGCAGCACGTAGTGCTGAAAAGCTATCAGCTTTTTTTCGAAATCGCTTAGCAGCTTCGGGGTGATTGAAGTGCGACGTCGGAGGCTGAAGCCGAAGCGCTTCATGAATTTCTGAAGCCAGTCCCGGCTGGCTTTGAAATCCTCTGGCATTAGGCCTCGTTCCCTCGAAAGTTCCCTAGCTTTCGCTTGGAGCACTTCTGTTGTCACTGGAAGGGCAGCTGCTCTCTGCACCCGAACAAAGTCGGCCAAAACTGTTTCCACTTCATGGTGACGGCCTTTCTTTGGTCTGCTAAGTGCCATCCTCGTTGCGGCGCATGCAGAAAGCTACTATCGTTGTCCCCTCCAACAACAGACGTTTTTCTCGTCGATGCCGAAATCCCGCCCGGCTTAAAGGTTCAATGATGCCTCTGCGGCTATCACAACTTTTTGCTTGAAAGCGGCACTGTAGTGGCATCTCCTGCTTGGTGCCATAGTGATAACACCACGCCGCACACCGATATGGCCGGCGCGACACAGGTCAAAATGGCGACCTCGCTTGTGTACGGTTGGCTACTGGCATGGCTACTAGCAGCATGCGACAACCGCTGAACATCTGGCGAGTCGTCAGAGGCATTCGCAAAGAGCCACAACAGCTTTATCCTTTTATCACCCTCTCATTACATGAGCGTGCATCCCTGAAAGAGGTGGCAGAGCAGTACTGCAGGCGCCTTTTCAACGGGGCACAACCTCTTTGGCAAATTGCAAGTCATCAGCCTAGTCCACCTCGAGCTACCCATCCTGACTTAGAATTACCATTCACGATCGAAGAGCTCACGGCAGCAATTGGCGACGTAAACAAGCGATCATCACCTGGCCATGACGGTGTGAGTTATGAAGCGCTCGCAAATCTATGCCACACATCTCACCTATGCCTTCTGGAGTACTACAACATCTCATGTGGGGAGGGTGATAACTGGGGAGGTTCCTACGAAATGGAAGTTTGCGAAAGTTATTTTTATATTGAAGCCAGAGAAGAAGCCAAAAAATAACGCCTCCTTCAGACCCATATCTCTGCTTAGCTGCGTAGGGAAGCTATTCGAAAAAAATGATCTACAAACGACTAAATTGGTTCCTGGAAACTACAAAAGTTTACCCAGAGGAAATGAATGACTTCCGGCAAAATAGGTTCACAATTGATAATGTCATTGCCTTGGTCTCATCAATTGAAGAGGAATTGGTCTCTGGAAACATACCTACTGCATTATTTTTGGACATTAAGGCAGCATATGATTCGGTCTATCATAAAGCAATACTTGACGCTTTGGAAACCCTTGGTCTTGGAGGATGGCTTTACGCATGGATTGAAGATTATCTTCAAGGACGCCAACTTTTCATGGGTACCCCGGATGGCCCCACAGCGCTTTATGCCGTCGAAAAGGGCGTGCCACAAGGACTGTGTTAAACCCGGGATTATTTAATTTAGTCCTCATCCATCTGAGAAGAAACCTGCCCCGCGTCGTCAAAATCACACTGTATGCGGACGACATCTGCATTTGGAGTGCGGCGCGTTCCCACAGTACCACCCAACAACTTCTCCAGAGAGCGCTAGCAAATATATCAGCCTACCTAAGTCCAAGGGGTCTGAAATTGTCCCTTGACAAAAGCGGTGCCATGGCTTTCACGCCGAGGTGTATAGAAAAATACCCACTAGTGTTGGGTGGTCGTGCCCTTCCATACGTCAAGATGCAAAGGTTTCTTGGAGTGACGATGGATAGGAAACTCACGTGGTCGTCCCAAGTGAAAAAGCTGAGTGAGATGATTTCCTTGGTGTCGCACATATTCTGATTTTTAGCCGGATCACAGTGGGGCAGCAACTGTCGATCAATGGTGCTCCTCCATAAGGCCTACATCGACGGAACACTACAATATTACTTCCCGATCCTGCACAAAATGTCTCCCACAAGCAAGAGAAAACTTGAGGCAGCACGAAACAACTGCCTTCGCATATGTCTTGGCCTTCCGAAGGGGTTGTCCTGCTCGAGAACTGTAGCAGAAGCTGGATGCTTGCCTCTCGAAGTGCTATCTTCGCAGGAGACACTTCGGATTCACCTCCGCCGCGTCATTCTTACAAAGGCTCACTTTTTAAAGGATATTTCTAGAACCCATGCTACATCTAGGTTTGGGCAGGCCGTCGGAAGCATATCTATTTTTTGATTCCTGCTCAGGCGTCACAAATTATGCCACGAAACATTTCACCATAGACACTGTCCCCACTGGAAATCGTGCCATATATTCCTGGAATCAGTGCGAAAAAGAAAATGCCTCAAGCAGCGACTTATCAGATAGCTTTGGAATATATGCACAAAGAATATGCAGCCTTAACGCACATTTTCACAGATGGCTCTACAACTCCACATTGTTCATCATGCGCACTTTTTGTTCCCTCTAGAGGGCAACGATTCTCGTTTTGTCTTGAGTGAGCGACATCATCTACTTCAGCGGAACTATATGGCATTAAGGAGGCCCTTGTATATGTACTTCGACAGCAGCTGCCAAAGACATGGGTGATTTTCACAGATTCAAAAGCAGCCCTACAAAGTATATGGAACCGACACAAGCGTTGCAATTATCATGCTGCAGCATTTGACATTGCTTATCTTCACCACAGGGCTAAGATTGCTGGGCATTGCATAAAGTACCAGTGGATACCTGGAGATGCCGGCATTTCGGGATATGAAAGAGCGGATGAAGCTGCCATAAATGGACTCCAATACCGCAAGTTCAAAAAAACATCTTTTACAAAATCCGACGCTTCAAACATGGCAAAAAAATATGCCTATCAAGAAAAAGATCGCATCTGGAATCTGCCGCTTCACCAAGATAACTTCCTGCGTTACATCGACCCAGAAATGAGACCGAAAATTCCACGACCACTTCCTCGACACTTAGACACATTGTATCATCGTCTTCGACTGAACGTGGCATACACAAACAATTATCTGTATCGCATAGGGCTTACCACTAACCCATTCTGTGATAACTGTTGCAACTTAGAGACAATGGAGCACATATTACTAGAATGCCCCGTGTACTGCGACGAGAGACAATTTTTTGAGCAACAAATGGACATGATTTGCCACGAACCGTTAATGTTACTGAGCATCTTAGGTCCAATGCCTGGCCCTTCAAAACAGCGACGGGTTTTGGATCTATTGTTCAAATACCTGTCAGAAATTGGTCTAATAGGAAAGCTTTAAAGATTGCACACGTCATATACAAAAGCCAAAATTTACCCGCCATGTCACCTGTAAATATTAGTATCAGGTCCACTCGGACATTTCATATTTATTTTTATCCTCTTTTCCTCGCATTCTCTTCTGGAATCTTTTAATCCCATTCCCCATTCCTATATAGAGTAGCATGCCAGCGGTTATATACGCGCTGGCAAAATCCTCTGTTTTTCTAATAAAGAGCTCTCCCTCTCTCTCCCTCTCTCTACTAGTGGCTCCGATACTGACTTTTCTAGATGGTGCTAGCTATGCACCATATTTAGCAGTTTCAATGAAAAACCGGCGTGTTTTTTCAAATCCTCGACTCTAAGCCAACCCTAGAGTTTGGAATGTGATAATTTGAAAAAAATTATCGGCCTAGACTCGAATAAATACGGTATGTAGAATCAGTAACTTCACCACTGATAGAAGAATTGTAACAAACATCATAGAACATACTTTGTAAACTGCAGAGATTGTGTTGTGTATAAATTCCTCTTTCATGCAGAATGTTCTAAGGAATACTTATTCTCTCTCTTGAATCTACTCTTATGAAGTTGTGCCCTCACGCCATGCAAGCTAGTTTTCATAGCCACTTGCTGAGGATTATTCCAGCCAGCCCCTCCAAAAGATGAAGGGCACCCAGCGAAGAGTGGCCAGCTCTCCCTCCAAGAAACATGCAAGGCTGCTGTAATGCCGCATGTCCACAAGCTTTCCCACAACCTTAAAAAAGTCGCAAGTAGATATGGTGTGACTGTTGGCTTCTCAACGCCACGCAAGTTATCTGGACTGTGTCCGTGCATCAACTGTGTTGACAAGAAGCTCACATGCCAGGAGAAGCATGGTAGACCTTGTGTAAAATGTACGACAGGCATTATATACGAAGCGCCGCTATCCTGTGGGAAGAGCTATAGACAAACTGGATGCTGTGTTAATGGCCAAGCTTTGAGAAGTCAAGGCAGGAGTAGTATAACATGTTCGCACGAGAGTTGTTGCAGGCATTCCATATCAAGAAGAGAGGCGCGAACTGCATTAGCAATACTTCTGTTTATCTATTTTGGAATTGGATGCACTTGTTTGACACATTACTATGAAATTTTGAAAGGACCATTGCATGCATGTGCATTTATTATAATGTTTGGACACTTCTCTCAGAATAAAGCAGTTGAAGTTTAGTGCCAACTGTGTTTCTTTCTTCTTCCTTAAAGTCTTTCTTTCCTCGTAGCATTAGTATGCATTCTTTTGTAAAGAACGAACTCGCCCTGCAACAAGCTTTAGTGAACTCTATACTTTTGCATATAATTTCTAAGAGAACATTGTGACTGTTTGATTCAATAAGAGTTTGATATATCAGCGTTTGATATATCCAAGATAGACTCTATTTGCATACTGACACATTTATTTGGACACAGCCTGGAAATGGACGCAGCCTGAAATCATTGAGAAAGAAACTTGGCATAGGACAAACCAAGATATATGCACTGAAAGATAAGCAGGGTAATATCATCAGCAATCTTGAAGATATAGTAAAAGCAGTGGAAGAATTCTATACTGCCCTGTACAGTACCCAGAGTAGTCAGGATACCTCAATTAGAAACAGTAATGAACAGGGTACAGGAACTTCTCCTATAACTAGCGATGAGGTCACAAGGGCCTTGTAAGGCAGAAAACAAGGAAGAGCGGCCAGAGAAGATGGAATAACAGTCTATTTAATCAAAGATGGAGGAGACATAATGCTTGAAAAACTGGCGGCTCTTTATACAAAGTGTCTATCGACTGAAGGGTCCCAGAAAACTGGAAGAATGCAAACGTTATACTAATCCACAAAAAGGGAGACGTTAAAGAACTGAAAAGTTATAGGCCCATTAGCTTACTCCCAGTGTTATATAAAATATTTACCAAAATAATCTCCAATAGAATAGGGGCAACACTGGAATTCAGCCAACCAGTGGAACAGGTGGGCTTCAGGAAGGGATAGTCTACAATGGATCACATCCATGTCATTAATCAGGTTATCGAGAAATCCACAGAGTATAATAAGCCTCTCTATATGGCTTTCATAGATTACAAAAAGGCATTTGATTCAGTAGAGATACCAACAGTCATAGTGGCATTATGTAATCAAGGAGTACAGAACGCTTACGTGAATACTTTGGAAAATATCTACAGAGGTTCTACAGCTACCTTAATTCTACACAAGAAAAGCAGGAAGATACCTATAAAGAAAGGGGTCAGACAGGGAGACACAATCTCTCCAATGCTATTCACTGCGTGCTTGTATTCAAGTATTCAAGCTATTAAACTGGGAAGGCTTACGAGTAAAGATCGATGGCAAATATCTCAGCAACCTTCGGTTTGCCGATGACATTGTTCTATTCAGCAACAATGCCGACGAGTTACAACAAATGGTTGAGGACCTTAACAGAGAGAGTGTAAGAGTGGGGTTGAAGATTAATATGCTGAAGACAAAGATAATGATAAATAGCCGGGCAAAGGAACAAAAGTGCAGGATAGCCACTCGGCCTCTAGAGTCTGTGAAGGAGTATGTTTACCTAGGCCAATTAATTACAATTAATTACAGGGAACCCTGATCATGAGAAGGAAACTCACAGAAGAATAAAAATGGGTTGGATCGCATATGGCAGACGTTGCCACCTCCTGACTGGAAGCTTACCATTATCATTGAAAAGGAAGGTGTACAATCAGTGCATTTTGCCAGTGCTGACATATGGGGCAGAGACTTCGAGACTAATGAAGAAGCTGGAGAACAAGTTAAGGACCGCGCAAAGAGCGATGGAACGAAGATTGCTAGGCATAAAGCTAAGAGACAGAAAGAGAGCGGTTTGGATCAGAGAGCAAACGGGTACAGACGATATTCTAATTGACATCAAGAGTAAAAAATGGTGCTGGGCAGGTCATGTGATGCACCCGTTAGATAACCGTTGGACCATTAGGGTTACAGAATGGGTACCAAGAGAAGGAAAACGCAATCGAGGATGACAGAAGGCTAGGTGGAGCGATGAAATTCGGAAATTCGCGGGCGCTAGTTGGAATCAGTTGACGCAGGACAGGGGTAATTGGAGATCGCAGGGAGAGCCCTTCATCCTGCAGTGGACATAAAACAGGCTGCTGCTGCTGCCTTTTAGTCTTTGTGACCTCGGACTTTTCAGTCTTTGTGACCTCGAGGATGCTTTTTTCAGGTTTGATAAGGTTAGGCCCACTGTGTGGATGAATCTATGAACTAATAATAATAGAAGGGAAATATCACGGCGAGTAGGTAGTGAATATCATAATGACCGCAAATAAAGATGGGGACAGCGGAAGAGAACACAAAAACAACATGGGCGGTAACATTAAACGAGTTTATTCACGACCACCCGTGGGCATATATAGACAAATAGAACATGTGCAGAAAACAGCAAGCAAGAACACTCATCAGCCTAGCCGAGCAACGAATTATAAAAAAAAAGTCTATCTCTGATTGAAACAACCTAATGGAAGTGTCACTAACAAAGTCTTGGCCTTTCTTTTTTATGTGATATGCCTCCACCAGTTCGTGTGCAGTCTGGTCCTGGCTTCTCCCCAAAATCTTTATCTCCTTTAAAAGTGGTGCACAGGGGCAGGCATTGCAATGTGCAGGCAAGTGCTCCACTTCGTCTTTCACCCGCCATGGTTGCTCAGAGGCTATAGTGTTGGGCTGCTGAGCAAGAGGTCGCGGGATCGAATCCCGGCCATGGCGGCGGTATTTCGATGGGGGCGAAATGCGAAAACGCCCGTGTACTTAGATTTAGGTGCACGTTAAAGAACCCCAGGTAGTCGAAATTTCCGGAGTCCTCCACTACGGCGTGCCTCATAATGAGAAAGTGGTTTTAGCACGTTAAATCCCATAATTTAATTTTTTTTTAACTTCATCTTT
Organism: Dermacentor variabilis; assembly: GCF_050947875.1. Lineage (NCBI taxonomy): Eukaryota > Metazoa > Arthropoda > Arachnida > Ixodida > Ixodidae > Dermacentor > Dermacentor variabilis. The sequence goes on along the minus strand of NC_134576.1, from coordinate 4,129,839 downwards.
CGTTAACTTTTGTTCATGTACTGTGGCTCTACCATTCAGGCACCGTCCTGTCTGCAGTATGTAGGACTTAAACGAGAAGAAAGGGGGTTAACCGAGGGGCCCGATTTTTATTAGTCACATCATAAGAAGCCAACAAACACTGACACTAAGAACAACATAGGTGAAATTACTTGCGCTTAATAAATGAAATAAAGAAACGATAACTAAATGGAACTGAAAGTCGATGAAAAAACAGACGATGATGGGGAACGATCCTACAACCTTTGCATTCCTGTGCGATGCTCTGCCAATCTATCTACAGTGGCGCCGTGTTCCCATCCACTTCCTTGGGTATTTTATGTTCGTTGTCGAACTGTGGGAGTGTTAGCCAGCACCACCACTTACAGACCTTGACGGTGGACGTAGAACGTCCTTTCTTCTGCAGGTGTCACGAGAATGTGATCGTTTTGGGTGAAAGCAACTGGTCAATAAACCCACACATGTTGCCTCAAAGCATCAATGTTGCCGGATTCGAGACCCTCATTATGTAATAAATGAGAAGAAAGGGGTTAACCGAGGGGCCTAATTTTTATTAGTCACATTATAAGAAGCCGACATGCTCGGCAATGTGCACTGCAGTGACCATAGGATGGTAAGATCTCAAATTAGCCTAGACTTGAGGAGGGAACGGAAGAAAGTGGTACATAAGCCGATCAATGAGTTAGCAGTAAGAGTAAAAATAAAGGAATTCTGGATCAAGCGACAGAACAGGTATTCGGCTTTAACTCAGGAAGAGAACCTTAATGTTGAAGCAATGAACAACAATCTTATGGGCATCATTAAGGAGTCTGCAATAGAAGTCGGCGGTAACTTTGTTAGACAGAATACCCGTAAGCTATCGCAGGAGATGAAGGATCTGATTAAGAAATGCTAATATATGAAATCCTCTAACCCTACAGCTAGAATAGAACTGGCAGAACTTTCCAAGTTAATCAACAAGTGCAAGGTAGCTGACATAAGGAAGTGTAATATGGATAGAAATGAGTGTGCTCTCAGGAACAGAGGAAGCCTAAAAGCAGGGAAGAAGAAACTAGGAATAGGCAAGAATCAGATGTATGCGTTAAGAGACAAAGCCGGTAATATCATTACTAATATAGGTGAGATCGTTCAAGTGGCTGGGGAGTTCTATAGAGATTTATACAGTACCAGTGGCACCCACGACGATAATGGAAGAGAGAATAGTCTAGAGGAATTCGAAATCCCACAGGTAATGCCGGAAGAAGTAAAGAAAGCCTTGGGAGACATGCAAAGGGGGAAGGCAGCTGGGGAGGATCAGGTAACAGCAGATTTGTTGAAAGATGGTGGCAGATTGTTCTAGAAAAACTGGCCACCCTGTATATGCAATGCCTCATGACCTCGTGCGTACCGGAATCTTGGAAAAACACCAACATAATCTTAATTCATAAGAAAGGGGACGCCAAAGACTTGGAAAATTAGACCGATTAGCTTACTGTCTGTTGCCTACAAAGAATTTACTAAGGTAATCGCAAATAGAATCAGGAACGCCTGAGACTTCTGTCAATCAAAGGACCAAGCAGGATTTCATAATGGCTATAGCTCAACAATAGACCATATTCACACTATCAATCAGGTGATAAAGAAATGTGCGAAATATAGCCAATCCTTATATGTAGCTTTCATTGATTACGAGAACGCGTTTGATTCAGTCAACACCTCAGCAGCCATGCAGGCATTACGGAATCAGGGTGTAGAGGAGTTGTTTGTAAAAATGCTGAAAGATATCTATAGCGGCTCCACAGCAACCGTAGTCCTCCATAAAGAAAGCAACAAAATCCTAATAAAGAAGGGCGTCAGGCAGGGCAGATACGATAGAGATACGCAGGGCAGGCGTCAGGCAAGTACAACTCTGAAATGCTATTCACAGCGTGTTTACAGGAGGTATTCAGAGACCTGGATTGGGGAGAATTGGGGACAAGAGTTAATGGAGAATATCTTAGTAACTTGCGATTCACTGATGATATTGCCTTGCTTAGTAACTCAGGGGACCAATTGCAATGCATGCTCACTGACCTGGAGAGGCAAAGCAGAAGGGTGGGTCCAAAAATGAATCGGCAGAAAATTAAAGTAATGTTTAACCGTCTTGGAAGAGAACTGCAGTTTATGATAGGTAGTGAGGCACTGGAATTGGTAAGGAAATATACCTACTTATGGTAGGTAGTGACCGCGGATCCGGATCAAGAGACTGAAATAAGCAGAAGAATAAGAATGGGCTGGGGTGCGTTTGCCAGGCATTCTCAGATGATCAGCAGCAGCTTGCCATTATCCCTCAAAAAAAAGTGTATAAATCTGTGTCTTACCAATACTTACCTATGGGGCAGAAACCTGGAAGCTTACGAAAAGGGTTCTACTAAAATTGAGGACGACGCAACGAGCTATGGAAAAAAGAATGATGGGTGTAACGTTAAGGGATAAGAAAAGACCCCTAGCAAAGGGGTCTTTAAAGGGAAGCTGAAACACTTTTAGAAAAAAATGAGTTCCCTGCGGCATTCTACAGTTTTGAGTCCACTGAACACGAATATCTCGTTTAAAAAGGGCGGAAACAAACGCAAGCTTCTGTTTTTTGGAAGAAAACGCGCACCAGCGGCTCAGGGCATCGCGCGAACGCCGCTGTTGCCCGTGATTGGTCGGGACCGCTTTGACGTCATTCACGGGGATCGTTGGTCGGCGCCGCCATTTCAGAGCGTAGCACGCTGTTCTGTTCTGGCTTCACAGCTGAGTTGTAAGCATTATGGAACGTTCTCGTTGTCTCGGAGAGCTTGTATTTTCGCCGTACATGTTCGAGCCGGCAGCCGATACAGAAAACGATGGCGGCATCGGGGGCAACAACGATGTTGAGTGTGCCAACAGCGAGAGCGATGTGTGCACCTTCTCGCGCGTTGGAAAACTTAGTTGGTACATATGTCTTTTCATGTAGCTGCACGTTCTAATGACGGGAGAAAAAAACTCGCTAAAGTGTCACTGGGAACTTGCTGCTGGAAGAATGCCGAAGCACTAACATCTCATTAGATGGTAAACACGGGTGCAATTCCACGATGTCATGCACCTTGCCGCTGCTTGTCTAAAGTTCCGTGGTTTTGTGCGTGTTGATACACGATCGCGAACATAAGTGCCATGTTTGGCTACTTCAAACTCTTCAACATTATCTGCCTGTGTCACACTGGCTGCTACAAACTCTTCAATTGGTGATGGTAGTGGAACAGTTTCATCAGGGGCTCGGTTCTCAAGGTGCTCTGCTAGAACCTGAAATAGTGCAAGGCATGGATGTCATGAATTTCAGCATATCATTTACATACTTACAGTAATTGAAATACTTTTTTAGTAATTTATGTGATAGATTAGTTGTCTAGTGATTTAGTAATGTGAATTATTTTGCATCTGTAATTTCATGGCTAAAGTAATCTATTAATTGCGTTAAATATGCACCAGTTAGATGTGTACGGCACCAGAACGTCGGTAGTGTCATAGGTGGTCGTGGAGGCACATGGCGGGAGGGCATGAAATGTTGGCAATTGTATGTTACCTTGAAGAAAGGTTGGCGTCCATTTATACTTTGCTTTTTGCTTCTTGTGTGCCTGAAAACTTTTTGGAAGCAATCGTAAAGTAATACCATTACATTTTTGAAAGCAGTAATTGGTAATGTAGTTCAAATCGATGAGCGTAATAAGAAAGTAATGAGTAATGTATTATATTTACTTTCAAATAATAATTTTGCCATGCGTGATGCATAGCTAGTTAAAGGCAAGAAAACATTTTTTGTGCAGCAGCGATGCCTGTGTTGGGCTAGACCACGTCGAACGTTGACAAGTTCAACACCTCACAACGTTGCTTCATTATTTGAGGCCGTTCGCCTTGCCACGGGCGCGGCTGTGCCGACGCTCGTTTTTGCGGCACTTCGCTGCTGGTAGCAAGCTGTGAGTGCGAAATCTACGGAACTAGGTTTTTACATGACGAGTTCAACTACTCTAACGCGAGCATGAAAATATTACTGTAACGCCGTATGTCATGCGATTTGAACACGAATGCTGAACAGCTAAACCTGCAGGCACTGCGTGGTAGGACGAATAACAAATATCACTGAATGCGCAAGCGTAACCCCGGCCTGTTATTTCACCGTACCAAAACAGCGCCGAACAAACAGCTGTAGTACAGTGTGCCATGACAAAGCGGAGTGGAAAAACAGGATGAAAACGGCAAGCACTTTGCACGCATGTGCATATTCCCGGCTGTGCCTCCACCTCGCTTCATCATAGACCGCTGTAAGGCCGTTTGTTCGGCACTGAGGTGATCATCCGTTTAAAAAATTGCCCGTGTGCACATTAAAACCCTTACCTCACCCTTTCTCCTCTTGGCGAAGGCCGCTCTTGGAAGTGGCGAGGTGTTTCTCTTGTGGTAGTCGGTGGTAACTCCGTTAGACAGGATACCAGTAAGCTATCGCAGGAGACGAAAGATCTGATCAAAAAACGCCAATGTATAAAAGCCTCTAACCCTACAGCTAGAGTAGAACTGGCAGAACTTTCGAAGTTAATCAACAAGCGTAAGACAGCTGACATAAGGAAGTATAATATGGATAGAATTGAACATGCTCTCAGTAATGGAGGAAGCCTAAAAGCAGTGAAGAAGAAACTAGGAATTGGCAAGAATCAGATGTATGCATTAAGAGACAAAGCTGGCAATATCATTACTAATATGGATGAGATAGTTCAAGTGGCTGAGGAGTTCTATAGAGATTTATGCAGTACCAGTGGCACCCACGATGATAATGGAAGAGAGAATAGTCTAGAGGAATTGGAAATCCCACAGGTAACGCCGGAAGTACTAAAGAAAGCCTTGGGAGCTATGCAAAGGGGGAAGGCAGCTGGGGAGGATCAGGTAACAGCAGATTTGTTGAAAGATGGTGGCAGATTGTTCTAGAGAAACTGGCCACCTTGTACACGCAATGCCTCATGGCCTCGAGCGTACCGGAATCTTGGAAGAACGCTAACATAATCCTAATCCATAAAAAAGGGGACGCCAAAGACTTGAAAAATTATAGACCGATCAGCTTACTGTCAGTTGCCTACAAACTATTTACTAAGGTAATCGCAAATAGAATCGGGAGCATCTTAGACCTCTGTCAAGCAAAGGACCAGGCAGGATTCCGTAAAGGCTACTCAACAATAGACCATATTCACACTATCAATCAGGTGATAGAGAAATGTGCGGAATATAACCAACCCTTATATATAGCTTTCATTGATTATGTGAAAGCGTTTGATTCAGCCGAAACCTCAGCAGTCATGGAGGCATTACGGAATCAGGGTGTAGATGAGCCATATGTAAAAATACTGAACGATATCTATAGCGGCTCCACACCCACCGTAGTCCTCTACAAAGAAAGCAACAAAATCCCAATAAAGAAAGGCGTCAGACAGGGAGATACGATCTCTCCAATGCTATTCACAGCATGTTTACAGGAGGTATTCAGAGACCTGGAGTGGGAAGAATTGGGGATAAAAGTTGATGGAGAATAGCTTAGCAACTTGCGATTCGCTGATGATATTGCCTTGCTTAGTAACTCAGGGGACCAATTGCAATGCATGCTCACTGATCTGGAGAGGCAAAGCAGAAGAGTGGGTCTAAAAATTAATCTGCAGAAAACTAAAGTAATGTTTAACAGTCTCGGAAGGGAACAGCAATTTACATTAGGTAGCGAGGCACTGGAAGTTCAAAAGGATAGACAGTTGGGCGAGTTGGTACGGTAACATGATCTTGGCTTGTAGCGCGAAGTGAACACGGACACAGAAATGAGCAGACAGGACGAGTGCTATCTTGGCTTGTCTAGCGCTCGTCCTGTCTGCTCCTTTCTGTGTCCGTGTTGATTTCGCGCTACAAGCCAAGATCATGACTGGAAGTGGTAAGGGAATACATCTACTTAGAGCAGGTAGTGACGGCGGATCCAGATCATGAGACGGAAATAATCAGAAGAATAAGAATGGGCTGGAGTGCATTTGGCAGGCATTCTCAGATCGTGAACAGTAGGCTGCCATTATCCCTCTAGAGAAAAGTCTATAATAGCTGTGTCTTACCAGTGCTCACCTACGGGGCAGAAACCTGGAGGCTTACGAAAAGGGTTCTACTTAAACTGAGGACGACTCAGCGAGCTAGAAAGAAGAATGATAGGTGTAACGTCAAGGGATAAGGAAAGAGCAGATTGGGTGATGGAACAAACGCGAGTTAATGACATCTTAATTGAAATCAAGAAAAAGAAATGGGCATGGACAGGACATGTAATGAGGAGGGAAGATAACCGATGGTCATTAAGGGTTACGGACTGGATTCCAAGGGAAGGGAAGCATAGCAGGGGGCGGCAGGAAGTTAGGTGGGCGGATGAGATTAAGAAGTTTGCAGGGACGACATGGCCACAATTAGTACATGACCGGAGTCATTGGAGAAGTATGGGAGAGGCCTTTGCCCTGCAGTGGGCGTAATGAGGCTGATGATGATGATAACAGTTCTAGTTCTGTGGGTATATTTCAGATTCACTAATGCTTCAGTTTAAGAGAATTGAACCAAACACAGGAAAATATGCAATTTAGATACCTGTTGATGCTGTACATTTAGGCTTTGCAGGACACATTTATCTGCCGCACCCCACTTGTCCTATTTTTGCCAGCACCATGATAGACTTGTAAAGAAGCACGAGTGTCGTGCAGAGCACTTCTCAAGAGATTACGAACCTCTCCCGCATAACTCATTAATAAGCAGATGCCAGCTCCTAACAAAGTATTCATGCTCTGCACTGTAATACTCAGAAGTCCCTCTCTAACATATTGTGATAAAGGTAGCTGGTTTCAAGAATCTGCTGCAACATTTCTAACACCATATTTGCTCAGCACAACTGCAGCCCACAGGCATGAATGGGACTGTGCTGTTCAGTATGTGTGTTGGGCTTATTGTACAGTTCAATAGGTAATGGCGCCTCTCTGAGACAGGTGAGCATCACATTGTCGCTAATTTATCACTTAAGGGTGTACCATCATGGAACTGCTGAGTTTATGTCATGTGACACTATGCCAGGTACTCCCAGGTAGACATGTTCCAAAGAGCAATGAAGAATAAGCCATTTTATTGAAGATGCAAACTGGACACGTGCATGCATCACAAAGTTTCATGTCCTAGGGCCAACTCACTGTCAATGAAAACTTATAGTAACTTCCTGCACCGTTTATTGATCATGGATTTCTCTTTAAGATGCAAGTGTCTCAAAATCTCACTAACATGATGCATTGCAGCAGGGAGAACGTATTCGGGAGTACTAGGACCACATGCTTTTCGTTCAGCCATCATCATTAAAAACGATTTCATAACTTGAGAGGATTGTCAGACAAAATGCCTATATTTTCCTGGCACCCTTATCATGCCTGCTTTATAAGCACAAACTATTGGTATGTAAACAAGTTAATTTTGCATTTATCATGCCTACAAATGCCTCTTTTGATATTTGTACCTATATTGCCTTTTCAGCACCTAAAAATTCCTTTTTTCGTTGTTTTCTCATGGCTCCATTTTGTTTATGCTGTTGACATGGAAGCAAACAAACCACTTCTTCATCTGAACAGTAATGACGAAAGCATCATGTGAAAACCTGCAAGGTGGAGCGAAGTAAACAAGAAATGTAAAATGAGTCGTCCACCTGGCTGTAGCAAACTGCTACAAAGGAAACCCACACAGGCTTTCTGGAACATTTTGACAGACTGAACACATGCCTCAGACTGCCCCCATGATTCAGATGAGTCTGGGATAACATGCAAAAATAGGTTGTCACATCGCAATCTATACTGTACTTCATGAAGTCTTGATTCCAGAGAGCCATGCCATGTCAAACACTATAAGACTTGATAAAGGCAGCTTTTAACGACTGGAGCCACTTCCTGCCACCATCGCTCTTATCCCGGAGTCTGCCAAATTTAAACCTGCTGTTCACAATGCCTTTTCTTGAACAAATTGCATATGTATCTTTTTCTCTCCCACTCCTCTCTGTAAAGTGATCTGGCTTCGAGAGTATTTGACATAAATTTTATTTCATCCAATTATTTAGTTTACTTATTCTTCAAGAATATCTAGCTTTTTCTGAAGGCTGCTAACTGTTGCTTCATTATTGTCCACACTGCTGACCGATATGCAGGTATCATCCATGTGCTAGACAGTGTGGTCAGCAGGCTTTCCTTTTCTATGTCAACCAATCTTTCTCTCTCTCCACTTTTACAATCAAGTCTGCCTGACCCTTAGTGTACTGTATAGAACGAGAACAATTTTTTTTTAGGAAATGGACAAGCACTTGCATCTCTTGGAAAGGATGTCCAACTAAATTTTTGAATTCCTGCAGTCACAATGAACATGCATCTCTGTCCCAGTTTCCAGGTTTCTAAAACATGCCATTAGGAAGATCAACACAAAGCAGCTATACTTTCAGACAGTACTTGTGGCTAAGGGAGCATATCAAGACATATTAAAGGTGGTCTCTTTTTTTTTTTTTTTAGATGCAAGAAGCACTGTGCACACACCTCTCAAGCTTAAAGGGGCCATGTGTGAGCCATGATGCTTCAGTGGCTTGCATGCACAATTGCCCAAAAGAAGGCAGGCCTTGTGTAAAATTCTCTTTTTGGAAATTTAGTTTGTTATACAGTCGAACCCGTTTACATCGAATTATTCTATATATCGAACAATTTCTGGTCACGGTATAGTTACAATGAGTATATATAGCAAAAATTACGCTTACATCGAACAAAAACAGCAGCGACTCCCGATATATCGAACGTCACGCGGCGGAAAGTGCCCCCAGAAGTTGGCTTTCCCTCGCAGTTGCGGGAAAACTCGACTGCATGGCTCCATCCAACCACTCTCCCTACGGTGACTGCGCTCCCTCGGACGAGCCGTCGACACCCCCTATAAAGAATGGTCCTGGCCCGCCCGCAGCGCCTGCTCAGACTGCAAATCAGAGGCTCTTGTGCCCTCGTCGTGCAAGATGGCGAAAGTGCGAGTTATCTCGCTGCTGTTCTGGTTCATTGTGTGTGCGCGTTATGGGCCTTCTCCCGCAGTGTTGCCCTGATGAGCGGCAGAATTCGCCTTTTGTCGTAAAGCTCAAAATCGTAAATTGGGTCAAACGCGGTGAGAAGTTGGATGCCCCCACAGCGTACAAGATTCCGAGGAGCACTCTCAGCACGATATTGAGGAATAAGGGAAACATTAAGGCTAAAGTGGGCAAACTCGTGACCTGGTGCCCGTCGCACCCGACGCATACGCATGGCCGTGTACAAGTGGTTTATCCGAAATTGCTTCAGCCGTGCAGACTTCCACATGCTCGGTGGTGACTGTAAATTCCGATGAATGCGACAAAGCCATTGCCGGTGTTGCCGAAGTTTGGAGCGAGCTGTCAGAATTTCCGAAAGCCATTGAAGAATCAACGGTGGACAAGTTTGTGAGCGGAAATGATGGTGTCGCGACCACGGGAGAGCCCAAAAACGAAGACTACACTCCTGACATCGTATCGAGCACAAGTGAAAGTGGGTACAATGAGGAAAGCGACGACAGTCCTTTCTTAAGTGATTGGTGCGCTCGCACTAGTCCAGTGCTTCTGCACGAATGCGGAAGGTTGCGGCCTCACCTGCTCTGACTCCTTAGACAATGTGGAGAATTGCGTGCGTCGCAACCAGCGAAATTGCCCAAGCAGAATAAAATGCAGGACTATTTCGTGCGAAACTAAGCTAGTTTCATCAATAAAGTGATTTTATAAATGTTATGTGCTTTTATGACATCCAAATCTTTAGCAGGCTTATATTGAATTATGCTCTATATCGAACTAATAGGCATTTTTTTGCGAGTTCGATATAGCCGTGTTTGACTGTAGTTATTTTATTTTGAAACACTTCATTGCAAAACCATGCAACTTCTGGCAGTGTCTTGCAGAGCACAAAAACTTTAAAAGAGAGTACTAAATTGAAATGGCAACACGAACAAAACATTGGCATCCACCTTCTGCAATGTAGGAGAGAGTGACACTGGACTCGGTAATCTAAAGTTTAGGCCATACTTATGCATAGTCTACATGCTCAGTGCTGATGCCTTAACTTTAATTGGAACTAAAGCATGGCATCCACTACTCTGCTGTGTCATCAAAGACCATTTCATATTGCCACAGGCTCTTTATCCGCTACCTGAAAAGAAGACATCATTGCGTGATGATGACAAAGCTGAGATGCAACGGAGGAAAATTGGTCTGCCACCTTATTGGCCAGCCACTGTATCTCCGCACGGCTTTGGCCAATACCTGTAATTAGTGCAAATATACAATGTCTTTGCACTGTTTCCCACAACATCTTTGGTGAAGGTACTGGGTAACAATATCTCACTCACTAACAAATTCTGCAAATTATTGTTATTTTTTAAAACAAACAACATTTCTAAAGTGAAGCTTTCTTTGCCTCTTTCTTCGACTTTCCCACTGCTGCTGCTGCAATGGGCTGCTGTCGCGCACACCGCCTGCCTTGGGAAGGGGGGTTCAGAGCCTGTATATATATGACAAGCGCGAGTAAGGGAGGAAAGGTGACAACTTGTTTTCACCCCACGGCGTCGAATGTGCACAATGCCCTCTGGAGCTCCCTCGCCATCACCACATTAGCCACTTGACAGCTGTAATTATCCATGACTCCCCTCAGAAGCATTGCAGAAACTGCAGTACTTCCCTTTCTACTAATCTGTGTGGCCAGAGGGGATGCAGATAGAACTATAGAGAGCAGAACCCGAGAAGAAGGATAGCGAGGAGAAGAGGCAGTTCCCATATAAAAGAGGGGGAGGAGGTAATGTGAGAAGACAAGGAAACCCCACTACTATACGACAGCAGTTGCATGGAAACAGGACAAGCTTAAGTTCAAGGTATGTGCAGTACGTTGCTGCTATTTCTGGAAAATAAACGCCCTGCTAATTTGTCAAGCGGGCTACTTACGCAGGGCATGCAGAAGCAGAGCCGCATTAACTAAAGCGCACTGCAGGGTCCAGGAGACACTAGGAAGCAGTTGACCATCAAATCAACACTTCTGTGCCCGCCGCATTAGCCTTGCAGCTATGGCATTGCTAGAAGCCGTGGATTTGATCCCAACCGCGGCAGCCGCATTTCGACAGGGGCAAAATAGAAAATGCAGCACGACCACTTAGACCACAGTGTCAAAATTAATCCGGAGTCCGCCACTACAGCTTGCCTCTTAATCTGAGTGTGATTTTGGCATGTGCAGCCCCATAATCCAATTCCAGTTTAATACTTCTGCCACAATGTGATGTGCCATGTGAGAAAATGACAATGCTCAACCCTCTCAGAGGTTATAAAATATAGCGCACAACAATGCCTCACGCAAACATCTCTCCCTGTGTGTTCTGTGTACTACGCAGACAAATGCATGCGAGGTAACGTTTAACATCAACTCACCACTTTCGTGTTAGCCTAAATAATGAAGAAATTAAGCTTTAGCCATCAGCATCACCGCTGATTATTGTCAATCAAAGCATCCAGCACAGAAAGCTTCGCTTACATCGAGTCCCACAGTGCGTGGGACCTGCTTAATTTTTGTACCTATTTCACCCAGTGCTTTCACCAAAGGTGTTTGAACACTTCCTCGCCGGAGTACAAATGCCATCATTGCTTTCACATTGACCACGTGACAAAAACATACGTATGACGACGGCTGTGCACACTGTCGCTGTTCTCGTCACAATCACGCATTCCTCTAGTTAACGTCCATTCAGCACCCGTGTAGAACGAAACAATAGAGTCGCACAGCCGCAGTAGAAAACGATGGTCTTCAACGGGGCTGTCGTCATGCTGTTCGGGCTCAAAAACGCATGACACGCACAAGTCGAATGACACGAACACGTTGTTCCACTTGTATTGCTTCATTTGATCCCAAACAATGCTAGGCACGAAAAATTCGTCACACACACAGGTCGATTTGCAGAAACGTGTTCTACCTTTTATCGCTTCGTTCATCGTCCTGTTTTCGCAATCACAAACAAGGCGCGCACACAACTCTATTTACATATACAAGCTTTGAAGAAATAAAACGAAGGACACCGACCAACATAGAAGTGCTAAAAAATGAAAAAAATTTAAAAGACGTTTCGGCTTCGCTACGGAAGCCTTGTTCACAATGGGATGACGGAAGGTTCATGGAAGCTTATGTATGCTTTAGAATGTGACGTAAGCAGCGCGTGTATGACGGGGGGAGGGTTCCCTCATTTCGATTAAGCGTGTGACGTGTTTTTTGGATCTCCAGTGATTCCAGATACAGACGCGATTTTTGGTTTCTTTCTTGGCCGATAATTCTCGAGCGATCCCAGTCTATATTGTCATCCCATTGTGAACAAGGCTTCCGTAGCGAAGCCGAAACGTCTTTTAAATTTTTTTTTTTCATTTTTTAGCACTTCTATGTTGGTCGGTGTCCTTCGTTTTATTTCTTCAATGCTTCATCCCGACCAGACGGGCTTCCGTCGAACCCTCGATTTCACATATACAAGCTGTTCCATCACGCATCGCTTCCTTTGATTTCGAAACTGCTAGGCGTTGCGTGGGCCACGCGGGCGACGTCTGCGACGTTTCTCTGGGGGCTCGACTGGCTCAACGGAGCTAGGTACGTTTCGCACGACCTAGGAACCCCTAGGGCGGAAAGTACCTATATGAGCAGTTCCAATAGGTGACGCACGGGCCGCTGCAGTCAACCGGCTGTACGGGCATGCCAATGTAAATGCACACAGCAGGCAGGCGTTGAATGCTGCATATTTTGTAAAGTTGGTCGGACCAGCGTGTGTGCGATACAAGAAGTTGCGTCTGTGCAGCAGTGTCGACTCGTATGCGCTACAGCAGGGAACAGACAACGATTGACATTTCTGTGTTTCCGGATGTTTCACACGGTGACATATTGAATTATGTAGTGTTCAGCACCAGTTTTGTTAATAAAGGCTACAAGGCACTAGAGGTGCACAACTACTTCACCAGTGGCTGGGTGAAGTAAATGGAAAACCAGAAAGTCATCCTCCTCGAAGAGGTAAGCAAAAGAGCTTTTTGCTAGCTAGTTCCTTTCTTACCCAGGCATGCACTGTCAAACTGCCAACGGCCCTAAGGTCCTGGCTGAGGCAAAATTCGCTCGTGATTGGGCTTAGCTACCAGAAGTGTGTAGCGAGATTTTTATACGGTCATTTCCTACTTTTCACGACGCCTCCAACCATACCTCACACATACTTACTCAGATATCTCGTGTACGCATCGCGCCGTAGGTATGTTTGAATGCATGCACATTTCTATGCAGCCTCTGTAGCATGTTCGTCAAAAGCATCTCTGCTCACTTTTAAACCCTTCATGGCAGATTGACATTGAGTTTGTTTAAATGAAGATATAAAATTAAACCAAGTGTGATTTAGAACCATTTGGCCGTATTGCAGGGCAGTTGCTTAAATCAAATATTTTACACCATTTTCTGCCATGTTTCAGGTGAACTACTCTCAGAGGAAGAGGGATTGACCCCTTTATGTGTGCCACAAAATAAAACAGTTCTTGTAGCCCATTGTATGTCCATGGAAGGAACAGGCAAAGCATGTTCCCACCTTGGCACTTGCCTGTTTGCTGTCAGCATGGGCATCCAAATGCAGAAAACAAAAGCTGTACAGAAAAGCAGAATGTTTGGCTTCCTGCTTATGTTGGAAAGGTTTAGTACAAGCGGATCAAAGGCATTGATTTTACCTACCCGAATGGAAAGAAGCTGCAAATGGAGTAGGGGATTGTGAACAACTCATTGGCAGTGCTGCAGAACAAGTGGGATGAAATTGCAAGACCATCACCAGGCGAGCAGAGAGAATTCATCACCCCGCTTGAGAACAGCTCAACAGTATTCTTCTCTGCTACCAGAGTACAGCGATAAGCCCGTACAAACACTACCGGCCCATCTAAGAAGGCTTTGCAATGAAGAGATGCTTGCAGCTTAGAGACACTTAGCACAAAGGCCAGCAAGTCCATGACCACTTACAACATTAGTGAGGCCACTGTTAATTTGGAGTCATTAACAAGGCCAACTGCATGGACTGGTTTCATTACAGGACTTGCACTGGCGAGGAGTATGTGTCACACTAATGCTGACCAGCCAAGTGTGTCATTACTCAAAAGCAATCTGCTGCCATCCATCCACCACTGGGGCTTGACACACGAGGCAGATGCTTTGAGGGCCTGTGAAGCCAAAGAATTGGCAAGGCACCAAGGTTTTCAGTGTAAAAGGCTCCACCTCTGTTCTAGGCATGTTGGGGGGACACCCGATGCCCTTGTCTCGGACTGTGGCAAGGGTGTTGTAGTGTTGAAATGCCCATACCTCCTCTGGGATGCCCATGATGTTACTGCCATGAAGATGTCTCACAAATGGTGTGCTGAAATTGCAGAAAGAGCATGCCTACTACTAGTATCTGATACAGACGCAGATGCCTGTCTGCAACGTGGAGTCTTGTGACTTCATTATGTGGGCACCAAAGTTCTACCACAGAAAGAGCATGCCTTCCAACAAGATAAATTTTGCAATGAAATTTTTGGTGTTGCATGAGAGTTTTTTGTAAAGGCCATGCTGCCCAAGCTCTTCAGCTGTTACTTCACTAGGCAATGAGAAGTTGAGAGAGACAACAAACCAGACAGTGCAGTTTACTGCTTTTGTAAGGGCCCAGAGACTGGGAAGATTGTTGCATGTGACAACAGTGCATGCTCCTATAAGTGTGTTCACTTCTCGTGTGTTTCATTGAGATGAGCACCAAAAGCCAAGCACTGGTATTTCCCAGACTGTAGAAAAGCCAAGGAGAATTAAACACTGTTATGGTTAGGCTGAAATTCAGTGTCGCAAGTCCGAGCATCGTTCCAGCTCACCCGCCTTTGTTGAGCTAATTGCCCTCCTCTTCAAGAAAATGTCACCCCTATGGCCCCTGTTGCACACTGGGCAGACCCGGGCAATCAAGCAAGCCATGAAGGCCAGGAGGCCATTGACGTGACAGGTCGCCAGCAGAACCAAAAGCCTGAGGCGAACACTCGGGCACTTCCATGGGCTTGCACACAGCTGACTTTAACAACGATCAAACCACAAGAGGTAAACAACACTTTTAGTGGAGAGCAATTGGCGGAGGATAGCTATAGGGGCTTGTTGGTACGGCATATCTTATTTTGTTGTAGCGCAAGCTGAATGACAACAGAAAGGCACATCTGAGACACACAGCACTAACTTTCAACAGTAGATTTATTTCCAGTTCTTGTCGCTATATATATACACGCCCAAACGTCATACAACACATGTAAAACCTCGGTAAACATGAACAAAAACCAGGGAATCACATGCAAGCACTTTTTTGCCACACAGATTGATAGACATGTACACGTTCAACGTGAACAAAGATAATGAGCTCTTTTGTGGATAATGGAATGGAAGGCTCACTGACGCATGCATCACCAAGTGTTAATATGTGTGTAGCTTGTGTTACCAAGCGTGTTATCTCGCTCCTCCTTCTACTCATGATGACTGTTTCTTTAAATCTTCGTTTGCAATGTATGGCAAGAAAGCCGTCGGCAGCCACGTTGTTTACTTCGTTATTGTGTTTTCGTAGCTTGTCATTTATGCATCTACCTGTTTGACCAATGCAGGATCACCCACACCCAAGAGGAATGCAGTATACCACACCCATGATGCAATTAATGAATTTGTTTTTATGTTCCTTTTCGCGCGCAGTACGTGTGATTCTCTCTGGCCTTGTGTTTCTACACAGGCTCGCCAATTTATTAGTCACTGAAAAGACAACATTGATGCTGCTCCGAGATTTTACATATGTTTTGAGGTTGTATCTATAGCAACGAGAACTGGAAATAAATCTATTGTTGAAAGTTAGCGCTGTGTGTCAGATATGCCTTTTTGTTGTCCTTGTCGTTCAGCTTGCGCTGCAACAAAATAAGGTATACTTGGGAGATTACTTAAGGCCATCCTGGCTCCCAAGTTAACCAGGACCACTCGGGACTCTGGTGAAGCCACTACCTTGTACAAATAATGTAAATGTATTTCGTTTCATTTTTAACCTCATGATACCCGGCTTCGTGATCATCTCCTGATTCCTGTAGTGAAACCTACCTCACCCGGTCTAGATCGTATTGACACCAAGGGAGTGAAACACTCAAGGGAGTGAAAATCACTGTGCCATTTCTTGAAATAAAATAATGAAAACATGTTATTGGAATAAGAAACCACATTGTGTATTTTGCCACATTCTCAACACTAATTAGGCTGCATGTTTGTAGCATGAATCCACAGATTGGTGAGCTTTCTTGTTGTTTAACTTTTACTTCTGGCAACCACACTCTTGTGAATGCTTTCTAAAATGAATATGTGCGAGTTCCTGTTAAACTCATCTAGAGTTTCTACAAAGTTTTCGTATTTTAGTTTGTGATAATGAGTTTTCGTTTGCTGTAACTCATTATCACAAATAGGAGACAGAATGAAAAACATGCAACTTAAGCTATCAGAAGTTAGCACCTTCATTAAATAAAATTTGGAGTTTTAGGTGTCAAAATTACGATGGCTATAAGGCACGCTTTAGTGGGAGATCAACTGGGCTTCTTTAGAGCTCACCACAAAGCATGGTACACTGTTATTTTTACATTTGGCTTCCATCGAAATGTGGCTGGTATTTGATCCTGCACCCTTGGAGTTAGCTTTGCAACACCAAAGCCACCATAATAGGCTATAACACCCTCATTAACGTCTGCAAGAGGGGACCCAAGCTCAGCACTGGTCACCCTCTGTGTTGCAGCAATACATATTTGACAGAGCAAAGCACACAGTCACTATTTCGTCCAATGGCACAACTATGTCTGCATTTCACATAGTTGCCCAGTACAACTGATTTCAGATAGAGAAACTTATTTCTTATGAAGCCGATAACTCTCTCAGCATGAATTTGCACATTGGCAAATTTTCTTGTGCTTTCAACTTCTATTGCTGACAACTGCTTTTTGCCTTTCATGAAAACTGGTATGTGCAGATCTGCACACTAGAAACTAATGCTTCCTGCCACATTAAGGGGGGTGAGGGTCATGAAAACTTTTTTTTTTAATTTTAAACATATGTTGCTTAAATTTTGTGTGCAGATATATGTTGTAGAATGCTGATTTCAAATATGTATTTAGATTTCAAATATCTCATTTGAAAGAAAAGATATGACAGAATGCAGTAGTCCTAATTAGGTCATTTCTTAAGGCCCTTTGTAGTAATTTCTCATTAAAATAAAGTGTTTTTAAAAATATGCAGACATTTCCAAAGGCCCACTGCACATCCTAAAAGCAAAGCAAATACCAATAAATTAATTCTGATTATCAGAAATAAATACCAAAGTTGGGAAGAAAAAACAATATGGCAATAATTAGCCTACATTTGATCTAATTAATAATCTATCACATTTAAGAAAAAACTGAAAGCTTTAGGATGTAGCTGATATATTACTAAAAAATATATCTAGTTCACTGAAATCAGTTGATGCAAACATTATCAAAACTTCCTGAAGGCAAAAGCACTTGGCAAAAAAAAAAAAGAAAGTTGAGAAAATTGCATTTAAAGTTTTACTGCCTCTACCTCTTTTGTCTATTAAACATATGGAAAACCTTTAGGCTCTAGCATGGTGCCCAGGTGAAGCTGAGCACAAGAACACCAAATTTACTGAAATCGATTCATGAAAACTTTATCAATCCTTTCTTAAAGGGCCCCTGAAATAGTTCGGGCAAATTTTGTAGACGCGTAGGGTACAGCTTAAGTAGAACATTCGCACCACAATTTAAGTGAAGCGTTACGTATTTATGGAGCTACCAGCGATTAGAAGTTACCCTCCTCCCTAGCCATGCTTTTCCTCCTCAACTCGTTCGCCGAGCGAGCGGGTCTAAGCTCAGCCTTCACTGGTTCAGCGTCACGATGCGACATCACATCGTCCACTTTATGTTTTGGAGCCAGCCCCCGCCCGCGCGAGACCGCTCCGCTAGCCGCTTGGCCGTCGACCCCAAGCGAGAGCTATCGAAGCAGCGTGCGTTGCGAGCATTCTGTCGTAGCGCCGAACGTGTCTTGTATTCCGGTAACCACAGGCAAGCTGGTCATTTCGGCAAATGACTGTAGGCATAAACTCAAGCTGATGAAGGAACTTTAGCGTAGACGTACGTGAGCGGCCTGATCGGTCTGCACGGTCCATACACTTGTTGGTGCAGAGCTTTACCAGCCAAAGAAAGCGCTAATATTGCTCTAACCAAGTGTAAGACATTTTAAACATTTATAAAAACAACCGTGTTCATGATTACACTCCTGCGAAAAATACACACCAGCAGCAAAGAAGAATACACTTCGTTGCTGCAACTGTGTATGGTTGAGCTCTGTGCCACCAGGTGGCTGCACCATGCAGACCATTCGCATTTGTCCTTCTGCTGATCTCATGGCTCATCCCGTTACGGCAAAGTCAAGCGGCCAGACTCTGTCCTCTTGCGCTTTCGTTTTCCCTAATACCGGACTCGGGAAGCGCTATTGCGTTAGTATTCTTCCGGTGTAAAGTGACGGCCACAAACGCGCAAATCCTGGTGCCGATTGGATAGCGGCAGTCCGGTGCGCAGCAGCCAGTTCGCTCGTACGCTGCCTTGCAGAGGGACACGATGTCGCAGCTTGACATATTGCCAGTCGCTACATTTGCAGTCCACAAGGCAACAAAGTCGAATCATAGTGCTTGTGAAAAGACTGAGACCAACTCTCACCGCGGAGCTCTCTTCAAAATGGAGTACGTTGTAACACAAGCAGACGACACACGCTGTGTGCTGGAAGTGCTTAAGTGTACTGAAAAATTATTCTTGTGCATCCTCTTTATGTTACTTTCTTTTCATAAAAACAAATTAACTAACATTCCAACTATTACGAAGATCATTTGTTTATCATAAAACTGGAAAAATTATCGATCACGCGCCCTTGTCAGCCAATCGGATAGCTCGCCCCACTGACGTCGTATGGGTGATTTCGGTCATATGGGTAGGGGCGGCTTAAAATTCCGCCGAGCAGTGTGCTGCGATCGGCAGCGATGTGCATATTTAAAACCTTATAATAAATTACACGCTTTACGCGGAGCACTTAGATGTGTCAATTAATGATCAGAAGGACCTACTCTAACGACTCAATACGTTTGTAGAAAATCGTCAAAAGCGTTTCAGGGTCCCTTTAAGGCAAAGGCACTTGACGAAAAAACATATCAAGAAAGTCACAAGTTTTCGAACACTCCCACGAGTTCACACAAGACCTGGGCAGTAGTCTCGCGTCCTGTGAGGCTTGTGCTTCTTGGCCATTCCCTTAATCTGTTCAATCTCTTTGTGACCCTTGTTAGACCTGTAGAGCCTTTGTCCTTCTCAAGGCTCCTTCAAATGAGAGAGCTGCCAGGACTATAGCCAAGCTGCACTACAACAGCCTTGCTGGTTTGTGTCGTTCCCTGATTGTAGCGGGACACTGCTTCAGCAACAGCCCTTCAGCAACAGCAATGAGTCATGACTGTATTTGGAGCTTTGGGTGCAGATCACAGAGTGCAGGCACTCAATGGCATTTTGTCTCATGCCATCACTGCAGTGCTGTAAGAGGGCCTGGTCACTTAGCCTCGCAGAGTGGCTTTAGTGCACTGCGAATAAACCTTGGAAGAGGGTTTTTACATGGTGGTGGCTCCTCTTTGTTGGCCAGGGAGGGGCACGGTTGAAGAGGCACCACGAGTCCCAGGAGTCGTCACCTTCAGGACAGGGACAGAATCGGGGGATTCGTCCGTTAAAGTCATGTGCAACAGTGTGGCCTGCACTGCCTTATTCAGTGCAGGAGCGTCATGCCTGTGGCTCCTCAGAGCATACCCATAATAGTTTTATCTTTTTTATTTTATCCTGGGTAAGTCTCCCTTTCCCACCAAAATACTCTCCTTGGGCTTTCTTTTTCCCCACCAAGGTGCAACAAGCTGTCCCCATTCGCTTATGGACATGGTTCAGACAGTCTTTTCTTTTTTTTTTTCAATATTTAAGTATCCGAAGATGCCGTCTTGAGTCAGGGCATAAAAAGTGCTGCTCTCGCCATCAGACGGAATCATTGTGCAGTGCAGTCCATTCTTCTGCATGGACTGCCTGAACAGGATTGGTGGTGCTTCTGTCTCCATCCGTCCAGCATTGCAGACAATGCTTTTTTTTGACATTTGTGGGTCATAGCCCAGTCACCGCAGCCATCATTATCATCATCGGGGTCTTCTTGGCAGCCATGGCAGTACCGAGAAAGGACAACGTGGTCCAGCACCAGGCCTGTTCAATAATGTATTACACAGCTATGCTTGAATTGTGGCCGCGGGTTTTCCAGGTGCCATTAAAAATGATGTCCATGTTTCCTACAGGGTTGAGGAAGTCCTTGTAGAGGATTTTGACTACTTCCACGCTTGCTGCCTCTGTGGCTGTAGCTGCTGCCTGGCAAGTTCGCACCAGGGTGTTCATGTGTCCCCTGAAGGTCTTGTGGTGAAGACGTTGGTGGGAGAGGTTCAGGGTGGCACGAAAGTTCGCTGGGGCTGTCATTCCCTTTCCAATGCTTTGTATGCCCTTCATTGCCCTGAGGTTGACCTCAAAAAGCATGGTGTTTGATGCTCTGGTGACTCGTGGTGATGAAACGTGCTGCTCTGCGAAATTGCAACTTGAGCACGTAGCAGTAGCCTCACTGCTATGCCGTACTGTCTCCCATTGCACTTTGTAAGCTCAATAGTAGCCATCCTGCACTTGCTACACGTTGCGGATGCAAAAAGCATCTGCAAAACTTTCATGTCCACGGTGATGTACTCCGTGCCGCGATTGTTGTCGTCACTCACCGTGCTGATGCCTAAAAGCTCAAACTTCCACGAAGTCGCACGCTTTTTTGTCAAGGAAGACGTTGTGTTGTGTGTGCGTTCTTTGCGCTCCAGGTACACTCAGCCTCCGTGTAAAATGGCATGTGTTGATGCGATGTGCACGCAAGCTCGATCCAGCTGCGCCCACCGGCGATGCCGAAGTTGAGTGTCTCGAGCAGCTTGAAGCAGCTGCGTCGACCTGCAGTGCCATGGCTTGCAGCAACACCGAAGTTCTCAAGGAGCTTGGAACAGCTGCGTCAATCCGTGATACGATAGCTTGCAGCAACACCAAGCTTGACATTCTCTATGAGTTTGGTGCAGCCCCGGCGGCCCACGGTACTTTATAACACTGAATAGGACATTCTGAATGAGCGTGGCGAAGCCGCTTTGATAGGTGCTACTATGGCTTGTGATGACACTGAAGCTGCCGTAGTTGTTTTCGATGATGTAGTGATCTTGTGCTAAGCACGTCTCCTTTTGCTGGCCGCTTTCCGCATGCTTGCTTTCAAATGTGAGTCCCACACCATCAAAATATACAGCACAAAAATATGCATGCATATACGCATGGCACGCCAGCCTGGCAAATAAATGTAGGAACGAAAATGCAAGCTGAAAGGGAGTGAATTAACAATGAAAATATTTACACGAACGATGCAAAAAGAGGCTGTGGGGTTCGAAATACTGTACAACAAAGAGAGGCATCAAGCACACGCAGACAACGCGAAGGCACCACACCGTCAGCAGGTGGCCGCACCGGCTCGGCAAGAAGAGGAGGCGCGTGCTGGGGCCAATTAGAGGGCTGCACCTTGGAGAAGTGCGTGCTTCACCCAATCAGCGTCACTCTTACGGAATTGCACCCCTGGAATATGCCGCCGATGCTGTCGCTCCCAGGATGCCTTTGTCATGTTCTAAGGCGCCGAAATGAAGCACGGGAAACCAGCTTTCAAATGAGATCAAGATGGTGGTAATCGACTTGCATCATCCAGAGCTTTGGCGGCTTGAAATTGGAGCAAATTTTCTAGCTTGACGTTCAATTCAGGCCTACCGACGCTTACAGATTGCCATTTTTTTAATACTTAGAGAAGGAATTGAGCAGTAATCCTTTGCAGGGTAATACTTTTGACAATGAAGACTTCGAAATTGCATTTTTTTTTAAATTTGCATTTTTTGTGTGTGTGTGTTTTGCGATTTCAAGACTCGCATCTCCCCTACTATCCGTCAGCACAACATCCCCAGGAATGTAGCGAGTGTCACACGAACTTGTCGCCGGGACCTTCTCGGGCAGGTGGCAGATGAAGCAGCGGCACTTGCTCTCTACGCATGTCCCGTAGCTGTGTGGTCTGTCGTGCAGATTGAACCCACTTGTCATAAAAGTTGAGATACCCCTTCTGTACTTTGGAGAAAAACTGGAAAGCAAGCTTTCTATGCGTTAAGTAAAAGATGACGAAAAACACAGATCCACCATACAATAGAGAACCTCATTGATATTTGGTACGATGGAACATTGCTAATTCATTAGTTGAAGAGGAAAATAAGCACTTGATTATATGCAACATAAATTCTATTGATAAATAACAATATTTTGTAGGCCTTCATATACTAGAACTGAGCTGTAATCAGTGCTGGCATACTATTTGGTGTTTCCGGAAAGTAGATTGTGCTGTATATCTTAATTTCTGTGTACATAAGTTACTGATAGCATGCTACATTCTTCTTATGCACTGCTAGGACACTACTGAACATATGCAGCACTGTTCTTTCTTTCCCAAAATTTCTATGCAATAAATTTCGTGAAAATTTTTCTCGTACTCAATATTTGGCTTTCTTTTCTTGATTCGATACGATATTCAGTTCGAGATCTACTATTCTGTTTTTGCACACCTTTTCTCGAGAGTTGTAGCATGTTGCGTCCAGAGCTGTCAAGGCCAACCCTATTGCGATAGGCGTCTTTATTCGTTATCAAGCTCGTTGACTACATGTGCGGTGCAGTGCCATTAGAAGCATACTGCACGCATTCAAAAGGCGATAACCGAGACACACCGCTGTTCCCTGCTGCAGGCAGCACAAAGTGATCTTTCGCTCTGGCGGCTTCGCATTCTGGCCTTGTCCAGCATCTCTTATTCATTTCAGCTAACTGTTGCCATTGCGAAATAGAAAAGCGACAAAGTGCACGTCGGGTTGCTCAGGCTCCACCAGATCAATGCGGGCGGCTGTCGCTCTCCAAGCAAGTGCGTCAAAGCATTCTTGCCAGAATTTTGGGCTGAATTCGAGGAGTGCAAATGCAAGCTCTGCCAACGCCACAAAATTAACTGTGCCGGGCTGTGCGGGCCCCGCCAGCTTGGCGTGCGTCTATATCTCGTGCTGCAATGCTTCACTGTATATAGATATCGAGTACACTTCTTTTTTTCCTTTGGATCGTAGGTTTTACAGGTTAGTACGTTTTTCTCACATATTTTTTTCCCAAAATGTGGTTCTACCGTATTGGTACACAATGCTAGAAGAGCATTCAGTTTGGTCTGTTTTGTATTTGTGCCTGCTTGTGCTGATACAGTAGACTTTATTTGTTTGAGCTTTCTCGTGATTTTTTGGTTAATTTGATCCTAAACGAAGGTCTCTGCTGGCGACTATGGGCCAAAACTAACATTATTTCGATACTGAAATCGGCCCCTGCCAGGTGATTCTACTTGTGTTTGCAAGCCTTCCTTTCAGAACCACAACAGATTCGAGAGATTTCCTGCTAAGCTAGTAGTAACAAGGTCACATCAAGGGTCCCCAATAATTTTGTTTGTTGTAGGATGAAGTTGCCAAGTAGCTAGTCTAGATGTGGGGGCCACTGTCCCATTTGCAATTGTTGCAGTGTCGTTTGACAAATTCAGAATATCAAACACACTGTGGACCGTACGGAGGTGGACTTGGTGTCCATAGACAGCGATAAGGTGCTGTAAAGATGACAAAGTGCCGATGACGGGCTTTGAGTGTAAATAAATTCCCGTTCTCATTTTAGTGGTTTCGTTTGTTTCTGATTGTCATGATCAGAGGTATGCTGCATTTTTCTTTATTAGGGTGTGTGTGTTAGTTTCCTGCCTGCTCGAAAACATAAGGAGTTGGTGTGCATTAGGTCTGGGCAGACACTTCTAAAAGTGTCTGGGCATTTTTTCTGCTTCAACTCAACCCGACAGATAACTGGATCTATTTTGTTGGTCAAGTGTATGGAATTTTAAGTGTATTTCATTGTTAGAATATGTTTTAATTTTTATTCAGAAACATAGCTGTCATCCCTGTTTTGAATATATGACTTCATATAAGCTGAGCTAGGGTTGGTAATGCATGTGCCTTCTCTTGCCTTGTCCAATAAAGAATTTCTGCCTGTGAGTTGAGACTAAAAAAGAGAGTTTCAGCATCTTCTTTTGTTTTTCTATCCTTATAGATATGTTCCGTGGTGTGTGAGGTTGTCATAATCTTGTACACTCGTGGTATACTTAAAGCTGACAGAAGCCTTGTAGTTGACCTTCCTCTAGGTGTATTGCCAAAACCAACAGAAAAATGACTCTTCCCTCAGTCTTTCAATTCATGCTTATTCACGTGTATCCCCCACAAACTTGAACAACGAAAACAGCTGAAATGACTGCAGCAACGAAACAACTTATTGAGTGAGCAAGTTGCAAAGCAAAATAAAAATGAGAAAAGCTACTGACATTGCAGAATAAAGGGAATGTGAACTTGAAACTAATTGGCAATGTTAATTTGTCAATGGCAAGCCTAGGTCAGTGAACAGAAAAGAAGGCTGCAAGCATGCAGAACTTATCTTGACAGTGAGAGCAGCTTCCCCTTGGGATACTAGTATAGTAATATCCCAAATAAAATGGATGTAAAACATACATACAGCACACACTGTCTTAGCCTTGCTTTGTCCAGCGTGTAAAGTATTTGTGCTGCAGGTAAAGTGCAGCAAGAGTCGTGTGGAATTCAACAACCACTGAATCTCTGTTGTGTTTTCAATAAAAAGTTATTTCTCCAAGTGCCCCAAAAAAGAATAGTAGGCTGTTTGTGTGAACCATTCCTCTGTATTGGATATGTGTAAATAAAAATTTTGCTTGTCCAATAAGCTTGTGTAAAAATATTGTAAAGATATTCAGTTTGAGGGTGTCAAGTAATTTTTTTACTGCCCATATTAGCTGTGCACTTAGGTGTTGATCCGGTTCCAGTTAAAAGTTGCACTATGGCACTTGCAGTGGACATTTGGTCAGTGGGCTGCATCATGGCTGAGCTCATCACAGGCAAGACACTGTTTCCTGGCAATGACCGTATCCTTTGACGCTTTATATTTTGGTAAAAGAGTTTTTTCTCTGAAGCCACTGCTTTGTGTTGATCTTCACAAGTGTGAAGCAGGTGTTGCAGGCAGAGAGAATGTTGCCTCTCTGATGCCTAAGAAGAAAGGCGGGCATTTGCTGAGCAGGGCTCAGTGCGTTTTGGCAGCAGTGGCATGATGTGGCAGATTTTATGGCCTTCTACAAAACAAGGCAAAAAAAGAAGAATGTGAATGTTACTATTTAGGTTGAGGCCACAGTAGACGCCATGACTAAGTAGTTGTTGCCGCTGTAGTTGGTGCAGGCATGTTTACACTTTCTCGGCCCTCGAGAGGTGTGATCTTAAGATAGGGTGCTGCAGGACACAAACAGCTTTGCATGAACATGACGAAAGACACGGTGCCCCAGTCAGCCCCTGGCTGTGCCAGTCGGATGTGGTCATATCTGTGGTCTGCTCAGCAGCACGAGCCCAGCACCTCTGGATGTAGAGCAGAGCAGCAGTTTGGGAACTAAACTGTGCAAAATGCTGGCCGTCCCCTGCTCACTTGCTATTGCCACCATTGTGAGAAATGTGTTCCAGTAAGGTGTCGGCGATCATTTCACCCGAGACAGAAACAAGGTGTGGCCGAGGCTGTGTACACAATAGCCGTGAGTGCAGGCCATTGGTGGTGACAGCTTGAGGAACAAAGGTGGACCACTTCCACTGAGGAAGTGCTTTGCTTCCTCGCAGATGTCACACGAGTGACAACTAGATGCCCCGAATGGCCTCACTCCAGTGAGAGGGCAGCCCAGAGAGTGTGGTACAGTTATTAGAGGCATCTCTTATAGCAGGTGCAGTGTCCTACCTACAAACTAGGCTGTTGAGACTGGCCTGCCCTATTGGGGCAGGCCCTGGAATAGAGCATGTGCAGCAGAATAGAGCATAGAGCATGGAATCTTGTCCTGGACAGGCATTCTTGAAAACCCTGCAGGTAAAGACTGGTAAGGAATTCGACAAAGGACGAATGCAGACTTGCTACTGAAATTATTGAAGTGAAACATACAAAATATGTAGGATGGCAGTACCTCGTATGTACACCACTGGGTCACTTGTGAACAGAAGAAAAAGCAGCAAACAGTACGATTGTTAATCACTTATGTGACACGTGCTTCAAAGATGCAGAAATTTCTTGTCTGTTAGTGATAATGATGGCTTGCCTGTGCCTCCAAGTATTCCTATATGAAATTTCATTTCATTTTATTTATTTCCTGCTTCAAAGAGCAGTGGACCTCGGGAAAAAAAGCCGTAGCTTGACAAGCTCCTGAGGCCTACAAGGTTCGTTGACAATGACACCATCGAGCATGTCGTACAAAGGTGGGATGCAGAAACATAATTCACATTCTAGTAAAAAACAGTACTTCTGCGTTACTAAACATAAAACACCAAGTAAGGCAGCAGCATAAGATACACACAAAACAACAAATAAAATACAAAATTTAAGGGCTTGAAGAACACAACTTTAGAAGAATATATGCAGGAATAACAGCACTAATTTCATTGTAACAAATACATTGGCTCTGAGTTTAGGTAAAAAAGAAAACGATGACAAGGTTTAATGCACACAAGTGTAAAAAACGAAGACAGTATACAAAAGCATAACGAGATGCTCCCAACTCATGCTGCATTGCAATGCAGCCCGATTTGTTAGCACACATGATCAAGATGTGATGTTTACCTACTGGCATGAAGAAAAAAATTGTGAGCATAAATAATCAAGATATGATGTTTACTCACAGGAAGGTTTCACTACATATTTCCGCAAGCTACATATTTCACTTTTAACCGGTACTTCCGCAAGGATCAGTGAAACCATACAGAAAGTGAAAAAAGAAAACACTTATCAAAAGAATGCACAGAGGTTGATATTGCTTCACCTGTTGATATCAAAGGACATGCATAAAGGCGGTTCAATAACACTGGAAGACAATATTTAAGCATCTGTTGCCCATAGTTAGTCTGTGGTGTGTTAACAGTGTAGTGCCTTGGATTGCGTAACAGGTATGCCGGCAATAGCAGTTCTAAATTAGCTAATTCTGACAGAGTTGAAACGTTGTCCGGAATTTCCTGCTTGTAGTGTAAGCACAGACGTATATCGAAAATACTGAATATTCACAGTATATTGCTGTCGTGGAAGAGGTCTGTGGAGGGGTGATCATAAGGCTGGTTGAAGGCAACTATTAAAGCCTTTTTCTGAAGGAGGTAGACTTTTTGTGGTGTACGGAGCAGTTCCCCACTCTAGGTTATAGTAATGCAGATGCGACATGAAAAGCATTTGAAACAGAAGCAGTTTAATTTTAGGCAAGAAAAAAATGGCGATAACGAGCGAGTATGCCGACCGCACGAGCAACCTTAAGGCTTACATGATCTACGTGGGTATCCCAAAGCAGTTTTTCCGTAAAGCAGATTTCTAAAGATTTAAAACTCTTAGCAATTTCTATTGTACTCGAGGCATAGCAGAGTTTTATGGAGAAGCTTAGTGGCTTTCCTTTTGGTCGAAAGAACATTGCTATCGTTTTTGAAATGTTTATTTGTAAAGCATTAAATTTTACCCAGTGGGCAAGCACTGAAAGAGTTTCATTTGCAAGGGTAATGAGGTCGTATGGGCGGTCCCCGCTAAAGAAAATGCTTGTGTCATCCCCATATATAATAAAATATGCATTCTTATTAACAATAATGATATTAATGTATAAATTAAATAGAAGTGGGCCCAAAATACTTCCTTGTGAGACGCCAGCCTTAATTTGTGTTATGCCCGAGTAACTCTCATTGATATCGACGTACTGATATCTGTGTAATAAATAAGAGCATATTAGCTCCAGAAAATGACCTCTGATACCGTATTTCTGAATTTTCGCAAGAAGAGTGTCATGGCTAATGCTATCAAATGCCTTTTTGAAATCTATTCTTTTGCTTCAAAGTTTTGTAAAATAAGTTCTTTCTGGGCTACTAATGCAGTTTCGGTGGAAAATCATTTGTGAAAGCCGTGTTGAGAACGAGTGATACAGTGTAATACTTTAGAAGAGTTAACTGCCGGGCTAGTTGGTGATCTTGCATACTAAAAAGACATGATTTTGGCTTCTAGCGCGAAGTGAAACACGGACACAGAAAGGAGCAGACGGGACGAGCGCTAACTCTCAACTAAATTTTTATTAAATCGAAGAACATATATATAGCTGATTGCGAAAAACGTAGCATAAGAACATGACAAGGTAAAAAGCATCAGTTAAACATATCAGGGGGTATGGAAGTCAAAGAACAAAAATTACTTCAGATTAGTACACGTATTGCGAAGGTACTGAAATTCGCAATCTAACAGAGACAACGAAGCATGACTGACGCAAGTGTCTCCTAATCTTTTTATGTGGAATGCCTCGATATTTTCCCGCGTGGTTTGGCATCTGTGTCTAGAAAGAATTTTTGTGTCTTCAAAGAAAGGTTTGCAACCACAATCGAAACAATGTGCCACTAAATGTAATGCATTACGGTTGTTTAATGAATGTTCGTGTTCTTTTAGTCTAATGTTAATGCACCTGCCACTCTGTCCAATGTAAGCTTTCCCACACTCGAGTGGAATCTGATAAACTATACCCGTGTTGCAAGGCACTAAAGGGGACACATGTTTAACTCCGCAATCATGTTTTCTTTTTTTGCCTTCCTGTTCAAGTCTCCTATTTATCAAAGGGCACATGTTAGACAACTTGCGTGGGGCCGAGAAAATGGTACTGACGTCATACCTATTGGCGAAATTCCTTAAACCATGGGATAATCTGTGTATGTAGGGTACTACGGCAAACTTTGTTTCTTTTTTCTGTTTTTCTTGTTTCTTACCGGGGCTTTTTACCCATTTTACAAGTTTTTTGCAGGTTAGTGATAATAAATGCACGGGATAGCTAGCCTTTCGAAGCCTTTCTATCTGTTGTGAAAAACTTTGTTGCATATTGTGCGGACATGATTTAGTAATGGCAGACCTAAGAGTTGAATAAGCTATCCCCTGTTTAACAAGTTTAGAATGGCAAGAAGAAAATTCTAGCAGTGGCTTCTTGGCCCTAGGCGAATAATGCCAACAGACATGCTCATCCTGGAACGTTAAGCACAGATCTAGAAACTGTAATTTGTTGCCCTGGATAATCTCTAGCGTGAAACCTAGGCCCCCACCACATTCCCTAAAAACTTTTAAAATATCCGTAGCTTTTTTGGTGTAGTTATCGCGAGAACAAAACACCAGATAGTCGTCTACGTATCTAAACACATGCACAGCCAATTCCTTAAGATTGTTTTGTAGTTTTCTATTAACGCGACTTAGATAAATGTCACTCAAAACTGGCGCAACTTTAGAACCAGTACAAACTCCCGATTTTTGTACATACATAGAACTACCCCATTTTACAACGGTATTCCCTATGTAAAACAACAAAAGTTCTAAAAAATATTCCACTAGCATCCCACAGTCCTGAGTAAACCGGAACTCATCATTGTTGAGCGTCAGTGCTTCTTTAACACTACACAGTAGTTCCGATTGCGGAAGCGAATAAAAAGGTCTTTAACATCAACACTGATCGCTGAGCATTTACCTGGATTATTTTCTGTTAGGACGGCTACAATTTCTTCCGAATGTCTTATCAGGAAGGGGTCATTAAGACGAACTGAAGACAATACATTATGCAAAAAAGTTGAGACTGTGTACTGCCACGTTCCTTTTTCAGATGTAATGGCTCGAGAAGGAACTTCCGGCTCATGTGTCTTAGCACTAAAAAATATGTCGAGGTGCAGACCCTTGGAATGTTTAACTCCCGACGCGAGGCGCTCCAGACCAATTTTTCAGGCAAATCAATTGCAGTTTTTTTCACTTTCTTTAAATTGGTAATTTTTGGAACAAAATTTTTGTCAATAGGGGTTTTAGCTTTTTGTGCGTACAATTCTTCAGGAACAACAACAAAGAAACCTTCTTTGTCCGCAGTAACCAACCTAAGCTCATGCTTGACGAAAAAACACGACACAACAGTTAGGTTGTCTGACTTACTGGACTGAGGTACAGTCCTCGCGATCACATCAACACACTCAGTCACACACCTTGGTCGAAAGTCTTCATTGACCCAACGAGAAATGGATCTAGACAAGCTGACCTTTTCCGGAGGTGACAGTTCAGGTTCACAGGCAAACTTTGGTCCCTTGCGCAGAGTGCTTTCGATGTTAGCTGGGAGTTGTTGACCGCCGAGCACAAGCACTTTTTCTTGGTCCCGTGTAGTCTTATCCTTCTTCGGTAACGAAAGACGAGCATCGGCCCATAGGAGTTCCGTGGCCTGCTCTGCGATCCTAATCCATTCCCGAAAACATCGTCTTTGGCCTTCCGCAGATGGGGCTTTCCCGCACAAAACCAGTAGCCTGTCCCTGAAGAAACGGACCTGCCGCCAGAGTTCCGAGTTCAGGATCCGGGCCATCCTTCGGGAGTGTCCTGTTGAAGGTTTCATGCTTCCAAAGAAGCTTGAATATCCGGAGGACAAATGCCGGTTCTGCTGTACCATGATATTCAAGCAATCTTTGCTTTTCAAGCCCCATCTGCAGAAGGCCAACGAAGATGTTTTCGGGAATGGATTAGGATCGCAGAGCAGGCCACGGAACTCCTATGGGCCGATGCTCGTCTTTCGTTACCGAAGAAGGATAAGACTACGCGGGACCAAGGAAAAGTGCTTGTGCTCGGCGGTCAACAACTCCCAGCTAACATCGAAAGCACTCTGCGCAAGGGACCAAAGTTTGCCCGTGAACCTGAACTGTCACCTCTGGAAAAGGTCAGCTTGTCTAGATCCATTTCTCGTTGGGTCAATGAAGACTTTCGACCAAGGTGTGTGACTGAGTGCGTTGATGTGACCGCGAGAACTGTACCTCAGTCCAGTAAGTCAGACAACCTAACTGGTGTGTCGCGTTTTTTCGTCAAGCATGAGCTTAGGTTGGTTACTGCGGACGAAGAAGGTTTCTTTGTTGTTGTTCCTGAAGAATTGTACGCACAAAAAGCTAAAACCGCTATTGACAAAAATTTTGTTCCGAAAATTACCAATTTAAAGAAAGTGAAAAGAACTGCTATTTATTTGCTTGAGAAATTTGGTCTGGAGCGCCTCACGTAGGGAGTTAAACATTCCAAGGGTCTGCACCTCGACATATTTTTTAGTGCTAAGACACATAAGCCGGAAGTTCCTTCTCGAGCCATGATATCTGAAAAAGGAACGTGGCAGTACACAGTCTCAACTTTTTTGCATAATGTATTGTCTTCAGTTCGTCTTAATGACCCCTTCCTGATAAGACATTCGGAAGAAATTGTAGCCTTCCTAACAGAAAATAATCCAGGTAAATGCTCAGCGATCAGTGTTGATGTTAAAGACCTTTTTTATTTGCTTCCGCAATCGGAACTACTGTGTAGTGTTAAAGAAGCACTGATGCTCAACAATGATGAGTTCTGGTTTACTCAGGACTGTGGGATGCTAGTGGAGTCTTTTTTAGAACTTTTGTTGTTTTACATAGGGAATACCGTTGTAAAATGTGGTAGTTCTATGTATGTACAAAAATCGGGAGTTTGTACTGGTTCTAAAGTTGCGCCAGTTTTGAGTGACATTTATCTAAGTCGCGTTAATAGAAAACTACAAAACAATTTTAAGGAATTGGCTGTGCATGCATTTAGATACGTAGACGACTATCTGGTGTTTTGTTCTCGCGATAAATACACCAAGAAAGCTACGGATATTTTAAAAGTTTTTAGGGAATGTGGTGGGGGCCTAGGTTTCACGCTAGAGATTATCCAGGGCAACAAATTACAGTTTCTAGATCTGTGCTTAACGTTCCAGGATGAGCATGTCTGTTGACATTATTCGCCTAGGGCCATGAAGCCACTGCTAGAATTTTCTTCTTGCCATTCTAAACTTGTTAAACAGGGGATAGCTTATTCAACTCTTAGGTCTGCCATTACTAAGTCATGTCCGCACAATATGCAACAAAGTTTTTCACAACAGATAGAAAGGCTTCGAAAGGCTAGCTATCCCGTGCATTTATTATCACTAACCTGCGAAAAACTTGTAAAATGGGTAAAAAGCCCCGGTAAGAAACAAGAAAAAAAAGAAAAAAGAAACAAAGTTTGCCGTAGTACCCTACATACACAGATTATCCCATGGTTTAAGGAATTTCGCCAATAGGTATGATGTCAGTACCATTTTCTCGGCCCCACGCAAGTTGTCTAACATGTGCCCTTTGATAAATAGGAGACTTGAACAGGAAGGCAAGAAAAGAAAACATGATTGCGGAGTTAAACATGTGTCCCCTTTAGTGCCTTGCAACACGGGTATAGTTTATCAGATTCCACTCGAGTGTGGGAAAGCTTACATTGGACAGAGTGGCAGGTGCATTAACATTAGACTAAAAAAACACAAGCATTCACTAAACAACCCTAATGCATCACATTTAGTGGCACATTGTTTCAATTGTGGTTGCAAACCTTTCTTTGAAGACACAAAAATTCTTTCTAGACACAGATGCCAAACGACGCGGGAAATTATCGAGGCATTCCACATAAAAAGATTAGGAGACACTTGTGTCAGTCATGCTTCGTTGTCTCTGTTAGATTGCGAATTTCAGTACCTTCGCAATACGTGTACTAATCTGTGTTGTATGTGTGGTTTCGGTTCCGGTTTGGGGATCACCTGCCGCCAGAGGCACCAGTGTAGCTATGTGTATATATATGACTGTATGTGGCTATAAACCGGGGATTGTTTGGTTGCTAGCAGTTCGTGTACTTGGGTGGCACACGCCGCTACAACATTGGCGACGAGGATGGGATCATTTCGGGGGGCGTGACTTTCGCCGCTTGCTTTCCGGCGCCATGAGCATTTCTGGACTCGCGCCGCCGCCCCCGTTCCTGCCTGTGCCTGGTCGATCTGCTGTTGCGTGGCCGCAATGGTTCCGCATCTTCGAGAACTACCTGCTTGCTTCGGGGGTCTCTGACTGCACGCCGGATCGTCGCAAAGCACTACTTCTTCAAAGCCTCGGCGTAGAAGGTCGGCGCATATTTTATACATTACCACTTCCATCGTTGGACAACGTCAAGCTCGGTGAGCAAACTGCTACTGAGAAAATGTCGGAAGATAGCAAGGGCACAGGCGACACAAGGCCTGAAGTATCGTCGTACGATATCGCAGTCGCCGCTCTGCACGCTCATTTTTCCGCAACAAGCAATGTTGTTGCCGAACGGCATCGTTTCAGTAGGCTAGTTCAGCAAGCTGGTGAATCAGTGAATGAGTACATTACTGCATTGCGGGAGCTTTCTGCTACATGCTCTTTTCCTGTCGAAGAAGATTCGCTGCGTGACCAGTTCGTTGCTGGTATTTCGTCTCGGAGCTTGCGCGAGCGTCTTCTGCTTGAAGGATCGTCTCTCTCGTTCGCTAGAGCAGTACTACTGGCAAGGCAGTTTGAGCAGGTGTACAATGATCTGCAAGAATTTCCTTCTGTAGATGTTGGACGCATAAATACTCGTGGAAATACGCCTAAGCAAACACCAGAATCCGACGAGAGCTCGAAGCGGTCGCACAACCGCCAGTCTCATTGTTACCGCTGCGGTTCATCCCAGCACAATGCAGCATCAGTTCGCTGTCCAGCCAAAAGCAAGCGTTGTCACCATTGCGGTGTCGTGGGTCACTTCCGCTCTGTTTGCCAGAAACGAGGCTCCGCTCCGGTGCGTGAGGTAGACAGTCAAGACTCTCCGAGCGAGGAAGTTTTGAGCATTCTGGCTGTGACGACGGCCGTTTGCTCCGCTGTTCACATCACAGTTTCGATTGGCCGTGCGGACATAACTTTCCTTGTAGATTCTGGGTCGTCAGTTTCCATTGTTGCACACGATCTTTTTAAGCAGTATTTGGAAGGCCAAGTACTTTTGGCCCCGACTGTTCGGTTACTGGACTATTCAAAACAGCCAATTCCGGTTCGTGGCTGTTTCTTCGCTGACGTTACGTACAAAGCTAGCACAACAAGCCTTCTTTTCTACGTCGTAGAACAAGGCACCTCACTCTTGGGTATCGATGCCATCAAGGCCCTCGGTCTACAGATTGATGGGTCATCTCTGCAATGCCTTGAAACGACGCTAACTCCTAATTCTCGAAGGGAACAGCACCCTGACCCGACGAAAGCCGTGCAGGATAGTAACCTCCCAAAGGAATTAGTTGGCGAGTTTGGATCTCTTTTCGATCCAGGCCTTGGCCTCGCGAAAGGTTTTGTGCATCACGTCAAAACGCGATCCACGGTGCAGCCAGTGCAATCCAAACTTCGGCGCCTTCCGCTCTCGCTACGACCATTGGTCTCGGAAGAGCTCCATCGGTTGGAAAATCTGGACGTGACAGAGAGGGTGGAGGCATCTGAATGGGTGTCACCCATTGTGGTCGTTAAGAAGAAAGAGGGAGGTATTCGCCTCTGTGTAGACCTTCAACAAGCAAACAAAGCTGTCGTAATAGACAGCTTTCCCCTTCCTCATACAGAAGAGCTATTGCATAGTTTAATGGGGGCTACAAATTTTTCTAAGCTAGACCTCGCATCAGCTTACCACCAGGTCATGCTTCACCCTGCGAGTCGCGATTTGACCGCATTTATAACTCACGAAGGCCTCTTTCGTTTTAAATGAGTGTGCTTCGGACTGGCTTCCGCGCCTTCTGCATTTCAGAGTATGATGTCCAAAGTCCTGCAAGGATGTAAGGGCATGCTCTTCTATATAGATGACATTATAGTCTTCGGGCGGGGCCGGCAGGAGCACATAGATAACCTTGCAGTAGTACTTCAACGCATTAAAGAGGCAGGACTCAAACTGAACAGCAAATGTATCTTCGATACGCAGGAACTTTCATTTTTGGGTCACAGGATCACAGCAAGTGGTATTGTTCCGCTGGAGGAAAAGGTTGCTTCCATCAAGGATACACCGGCACCCACCAATACAGCCAGCCTTCGATCGTTCCTGGGACTGGTCGAATACTACTCTAGGTTCGTTCCCAACTTTGCCGATATGGTTGAACCGATGCGCGTTCTGCTTCGAAAGGGGCAACCATTTGTTTGGTCTGGCGAGGTAGACTCCAGTTTTCGAAAGATCAAAGAGGCACTTGCATCCAACATAGTCCTGCGGATGTTCGATGCATCTCTTCCAGTTGTTGTTTCCACTGATGCTTCAGACTGTGGGCTTAGAGCGGTTCTCCAACAGGTGGAGAGAGAGAAACTACACTCTGTCGCCTTTGCTTCTCGAGCGCTTTCATCTGCAGAAAGGAGATATTCAGTAGGAGAACGCGAAGCGCTTGCGTGTGTTTGGGCGTGCGAGAAGTGGCATGTTTACTTGTGGGGACGTCATTTCACGTTGCTTACTGACCATCAAGCCTTGGTCGCATTGCTGTCTACTCAAGGGCCAGGAAGGCGTCCTTTGCGGATAGCACGGTGGGCGGAGCGCCTACTGCAGTAGAACTATACAGTAAAGTACCGGAAGGGTTCGCAAAATTGAGTAGCAGATGTGCTCTCTCGTCTCCCTGCGTCACCTCCTCAGGAAGAAGAGACTTTACCAGATGAAACTGTATCAGTTGCCCTTATATCTTCTTGCATTACCAGGGAAGAGTTTGAACAGGCCCATTCGGAAGACAGCACACTGCAACGAACCAAGGCCTGCATTGAATCGTCCTGGCCTGCGCAAAAATCTCTGCCGGGTGAGCTTCAACCTTTCCTCAAACTCCGCGATGAACTGTCAGTGGTGGACAATTTGATTTTGCGTGGTGAACGCCTTGTGGTTACCGCATCACTTACAGCGCGGATAATTACCGCTGCTCATGAGGCTCACCCTGGAATTGTACGAACGAAAGCACGTCTGTGAGAAAAATTTTGGTGGCCAGCCATGGACAGGCAAGTCGAGCTAGCTATTCAAACGTGTAGTATATGCCAGGCAGCGGACAAGAGCACGAAGGTTATGGCTGCACCATTGAACCCGGTCCCCTTACCAAAGGAACCGTGGCTAAAGCTTGGCATGGACATTGTTGGCCCATTTGAGAGAGCACCACACGATTGTCGATATGCGATCACGCTGGTCGACTACTTTTCTAAGTGGCCTGAAGTATACTTTTGCAACCAAGCCACAACACGCACAGTAACAGGCTTCTTGGTGTCAGTGTTCGCACGTGAAGGCTACCCAGAGGAAATTGTTTGTGATAACGGGCCACAGTTTGCATCTCGAGAGTTCCAAGCTCTTCTGCAGGATCGCGGCATCCGCTTGCGGCATTCGTCCGTATACTACCCGCAAGCAAACGGACAGGTAGAATGGTTCAACAGAGTTTTTAAAAGCTTTGTTCAAGTGGCTACACTCGAGCAGCATCCCTTACGCCAAACGGTAACAGAATACTTGGGCATTTACTGTTGTACGCCACATGCCACAACTGGAGTTGCTCCAGCACTTCTCCTGCATGGACGTCTGCCAAGGACTCGGCTCGATGTCGTTGGGTATCCGTCAGCAATATTTGCAACTGACCCTACTTCAGAGCTCCACCGCCTATGCGAGCGGGTGAAGCAAAAGCAGCAATCCAGTAAACTATACACAGACGCTCGCAGGGCCGCAAGGGAAACCAAAGTGAATGTTGGTGACCTTGTACGAGTACGCAGACAAACAACTGCTTTTAAAGGTGACCTGGCTTTTAGCCGCCCAAGAAAAGTGATAAGAAAGCAGGGGCAATCGTCTCCTACTTGATGATGGAAAAACGTGGAACGCTTCAAAGTTGTCAAGGATGCCGCGAGCTTCTGCATCTATCTGTGGGTGGGGGGAAAGGAGTGATACAAATGACACCGCTAGGGAAAGCAGCTCACCGCCTACCTTGGAGAGACCCGTTTCAGAAGCGCCAACCGGAACTTCAGCTGTGGCTGCTGCGAAGCAGCCGCCTATGCCACCAGTGACCGGCTGTGAGCCGGAAGAGACTTCGCCTGCCGCCAGTGGTTTCTCAGAAGCATCGGGACCTCAGCGTAGGGTACAGCCATCAAGGAATAGACGACCTCCAGACCGCTATGGACACTAAGTACAGAAAGACACGTTTTGCAGTGAACATGAACCTGTCACAATCTGCACGAGTGTTGAGTTTGCTGACGTTGTGAAATATGGACATAAATGGAGTTGTATCTTGTTTTCCTCTTTTTGTTTTATATTTTTGTATTAAGTGCATAAGACAAGCACATTGTTGTTACTGGAAATATAATTCTGTAAAAGAGCATTAACGTACTACCACTACTAAATCACTAACCCACGTAGCTGTCTTTTTTTTTTTATAAGAAAGGGAATATGTTGTATATGTGGTTTCGGTTCCGGTTTGGGGATCACCTGCCGCCAGAGGCACCAGTGTCGCTATGTGTATATATATGACTGTTTGTGGCAATAAACCGGGGATTGTTTGGTTGCTAGCAGTTCGTGTACTTGGGCGGCACACGCCGCTACAACAGCGAAGTAATCCGAAGTAATTTTTGTTCTTTGACTTCCATACCCCCTGATATGTTTAACTGATGCTCTTTACCTTGTCATGTTCTTATGCGAAGGTTGTGGGTTCGGCTCCCCCCTGCGGCAAGTTCTTTTTTCATCCGCTTTAATTTCTAGTAATTTATCGTTTCTTCAATCCATTTATTAAGCACAACTAATTTCCCCTATGTTGTCCTTGGTGTCAGTGTTTGTTGGCTTCTTGTGATATGACTAATAAAAATCGGGACCCTCGGTTAACCCCCTCTCTTCTCGTTTATTTACATAACGAGGGTCTCGAATCCGGCAACATTGATGCCTTCAGGTAGCATGTGTGGGTTTATTGACCAGTTGCCTTCACCCAAAAAGATCACGTTCTCGTGACGCCTGCGGCAAAAAGGGCGTTCCACGTCCGCCACCAAGGTCTGTGAGTGGTGGCGCTGGCTAACACCCCCAGGGTTCTACTAGTACACATAAATACCCAAGAAAGTGGATGGGGAAACAGCGCCGCGGTAGCTCAATTGGTAGAGCATCGCACGCGAAATGCGAAGGTTGTGGGTTTGGTTCCCATTTGCAGCAAGTTGTTTTTTCATCCACTTTAATTTCCATTAATTTATCGTTTCTTTATTTCATTCATTAAGCATAAGTAATT
Organism: Dermacentor variabilis; assembly: GCF_050947875.1. NCBI lineage: Eukaryota > Metazoa > Arthropoda > Arachnida > Ixodida > Ixodidae > Dermacentor > Dermacentor variabilis. Next base: position 4,091,356 of record NC_134576.1, on the reverse strand, counting down.
TCCCCTATGTTGTCCTTGGTGTCAGTGTTTGTTGGCTTCTTGTGATATGACTAATAAAAATCGGGACCCTCGGTTAACCCCCTCTCTTCTCGTTTATTTACATAACGAGGGTCTCGAATCCGGCAACATTGATGCCTTCAGGTAGCATGTGTGGGTTTATTGACCAGTTGCCTTCACCCAAAAAGATCACGTTCTCGTGACGCCTGCGGCAAAAAGGGCGTTCCACGTCCGCCACCAAGGTCTGTGAGTGGTGGCGCTGGCTAACACCCCCAGGGTTCTACTAGTACACATAAATACCCAAGAAAGTGGATGGGGAAACAGCGCCGCGGTAGCTCAATTGGTAGAGCATCGCACGCGAAATGCGAAGGTTGTGGGTTTGGTTCCCATTTGCAGCAAGTTGTTTTTTCATCCACTTTAATTTCCATTAATTTATCGTTTCTTTATTTCATTCATTAAGCATAAGTAATTTCCCCTATGTTGTCCTTGGTGTCAGTGTTTGTTGGCTTCTTGTGATACGTGTTTCACTTCGCGCTAGAAGCCAAAATCATGTTACCGTACCAGCTTGCCCAACTATCTATCCTTTTGCATACTAAAAAGATTTTGCCCCAAAACAACACACACAAGAGAGACGATGACACAACAGTTAAAGTAGTGCCTGTGGTGTCATCGTCTCTCTTCTGTGTGTTGTTTTGGCGCAAGATCGTTTTAGAATGTAATACTATGGTGATCCGAAAATCGGTGTAGGCATTTGTGATTATTTTCTCAAGTCCTTTGGAAAAGACCGGTAAAAGGGATATTGGGCCTATAGTTAGCGATATTATTGCTATCACCTTTTTTAAACAGTGGTATTACTCTGGCTAGTTACATTTGCGTGACAAAAATACCACTTTTGAGGCAAAGGTTAAAGATGTGAGTCAATGCAGGTGAAATTACATCTATAACATACTTAACAGGTGCGATCTGAAGTCTATTCGCATCCCTCGAGGTACTGTTCTGTAAACCCACAAAAACTGCTTGAATTTCTGCTTTGTCAACTGGAGTGAGGAAGGCACTGTGGGGGTTGTGGCGATCAAGATATTCAGTCGGGTTATATGGGGACGGCAAGTTATCAAGGAATGAGTCATTAAATGCATTAGCTAAGTTGAACTTACTTAGTTCATCACCACTCACCGTTAAATTATCAGGAGTTTTCGTCGCGCTAGAAGGGTTAATGATGTTGGACAGCTGTTTCCATATGATATGTATGGCCACTACTACTCTAAAATATGTCAGTGTAGTATCTGTCCTTACCAGTTCTAATATCACTGTTTAATTTGTTGTGATAAGCTTTGTACTGTGTCCACTGATTGGGCTCTCTCGTTTTAGTAAATGTCCAGTAAAATTTTTTTTTCCTGAATACGATGCAGCATTGCAACTGAAATCCATGGTTTTCTAACTCTCCATTTTCTTACCTTTGTATAGGGAAAGCTATTCTTATACAGGGCCATAAACTTGCCTAAGAAAGTGTCGTATGTGTTGTTCGGACACATTATGGAACAGATGTTGACCCATGACTCATTTTCTACTGCTCTGCGGAAATTCTGAAGTCTATTCTCCATGATTACTTGAGGATAATAACCCTGATCAGGCAATCTCTTTGCATCATGCTTTTCTATACACATATATATTCCCATATGGTCACTGATGTCACAGCAGATTACACCTGTTTTAATTTATGCTACATCAAAACTAGTTATAAAAAGGTCAAGTAATATTGCCATGGTAGCAGTAATGCGAGTGGGCTCTGTTATTACATTTTAGCAGCCATTTGAGGCAAGAACAGTTTCAAAATTATTTTTGATAGCATTATTACACAGCATATCAATGTTAAAGTCACCGCCCCACGCAGTATTATACTTGTCATTAATGAACTGAAATATTGTATCCAGGCATTCCAGAAATCCATTCTCATGCAATTCTCATCATGATTCTCATCACTGTTTGGAGGACGGCAAAAAACTAAAGAAGCAGTACAGTTGCAGAGAACTGTCAAGACCTCACAACAATCAGTAATGAAGCTTAGTTCAGGCAGAAATTCACATTTCACAGATTGGTTCACGAGCAGGGATGCGCCACCACCTTTCCATCCATCTTGACGATTTAGAAAAAATGTTTCATATGAGGGCAGCGTGAGCACACAGTCGTTGACATGCCGAGTCTCGGATATCATGAGCACATCAGTCAAAACCAAAACTTTCCAGCAGGGTAGAAAAATCATCAATCTTATTGCAAAGAGACCGGGCATTAATATGAAAACATTTCAAGAGTGCGTTGGACAGATATGGAACTCCAAGGTGAGTTTTCAAGTCTGCAGGAACGACCTGATCAGGCATGTTTGTGCTTTTTGAAGTTTTCAACGGTTGTCACCTGCCCCTCAAGAGGAGCCCTGATCACTACCAGGCGTCATCAGATCCAAGTCATGCACTGAAGTTATTCATAGAACCGTGGACGATGCGCTTCGCGTTGCAAAAATTTTGCCATTGCTCGTCCATACGAACTTCCAACCTGCTACTTTCTTATGGGCAATGACCGCACCAAGCAACTGCTTATTCGCTCGAGCGTTAACAAATGCCGACTTGTTAGGGCCATCAAATCCAAGGGACTCAGTCCTCAGGCGTGTCTTCTGTGCCTTTCCTAAGATGATATTTCGTTTTGACCAGCGAGTGAGGCGGATTATCACATTTTTTTCTTTTGGGTTTTATACTTTCCACTTTGTAGCAGATGTCACTGTCTGCATATGTAAATCCCTCATCCAATTTCTCAACTATGCTTTCAACTGCAGCGACTTCGTCACAGTCTTCAGGTAGTCCTTTAACTTCCAAGTTGTTTGACCTTTGGTACTGTTCTAGCTCGTCCACTCGTGCCTGTAATGGCCGATTTTTCCCTTCAAGTTCTCTGTTTTTAAGAATGAGCTTTTTCATAGCTGGCAGTGATGTGGTGGTAGCCTTAAAACGAGGTGTCCCAAAGTGGCAACTAAGCACCCTATGTGTTGTCATCAACTTTCACAGCCTTCATCAACTTTGCCTTTACCGTATACTCACTCCAGAGAACCCCATTTTGTGAAAGCCATGCCTGAATTTCTTTTTTAAGGCTACTTATGCGGGGAACTTTTTCTTGCCTCACCTAGTGGTACAGCACGTTGTCCAGGACTATCACACTGTCCGGGGGAAGACATGGTAGTAGCATTTCTTCGAACCATTTTTCATAATGGGACCCGTCCATCTCTTTGTAGTAGTCTCCTGTGCCCTTTTTCACTTGCAATATTTTTCCGGAGCCTTGCACAAAGCCATTCTTATTTCTGCAGTCTGTCATGATCAATGGGGCCCCCTTACCACTTGGGTTCTGCAGGCCAACTGAGAGAGAGAGAGAGAGAAAACATTTATTTATGATGAGTTTGGGCGACTCCCTCGCAGGGTGGAGCCCTTAGTTCAGGGCCCCATTGGCTTGCGCCACTCCGCGTGCCCGCCGGATCAGCCGTCGCTGCTCTTGCGGGCCTGAGCTGGTCAGTGCAGTCTCCCAGGAGGAAGGGGAAGGTGAAGGAATAGAGGAGTAGCCCGGAGGGTGTGGGCATTCCCAGGTGCAATGATATACTGTGGGCTTTGGTCCACAATAGGGACAGTATGAGGGATATTGTGTGGGGTGGAAGAGGTGAAGATAAAAGAGGCAGGGAAATGAATTAGTTTGAAGCTGTCGCCATGCGACGGCATCTTCTCGATTATGTTAGCCCATGTTTCATCAGTATAGAAAATGGGCCTACGTTGGCACCGCAATTCTGTAATTTGCCTCCTTGCGGCAGCACTCAACTATGTGGATAGCCTCAATAAGTAGGGCGTTGCGGGACCGTTTATTAAAACAAAAACTTATCTTCTTGAGCATGCGATGCATTGTTGCGGGTGAAAATGAAGGCAGCATTTCATCCTCGTTGAAGTGAGAGGCATGCTTTGGCACTGTGAGGATTTTGTTCCTCTTGAAATAGTCATGTACTACTTGTTGCAGCACGTTAAGATTGAAATCGTCGAGTTTCTTTTTCCTTTCGCAACTTCTACCACCACGGGAAAACCTCTTCGGGGATGCCGCCTAGCCATTTCTTTGATGTTCAGAAACCCAATGGTACAGAGGGGGTTCATACTGCCACTTTTACAGAGTTCTTTTTTGACCGCACCAAACGCATTTAGGGCTAACACTAACCTTGCTTCTTTTGGAATATAGTACTTGATCTTTGACCTTTAGTGCTCCCGAAATTCATCCGACACTCTTCCAGTAGTCATCATGAACTGTGCTAGAGCGGAGTAGCAAATTATTGGCAGAATGGACAATTGGGCTTTTCGAGCTTTCCACATCATCAATGCATCACCGGTGCTGGTGTGGTGCCACCTGCTAAGTTGACATGAAACCACTTTCATGGCTCGGCACCGCCTTGGTAGTCCTGTCAGCATCAAAACAAACAACTTGTATAAATAATAACAACAAACAATACCCCATGCTATGTCCTCAGCATGAGTTGAGACTAAGTGATAGATTTTACCACTTATTTCTTGCTTTCTGGGTGGGGAGCCAGTAACAACATCTTGAAAGGGCGGTGCAAGACGACGAAGACAGAAGGCAGTAACACACAGGACAGCTATAATAAAGGAAGTTACTTGCAAGTTCAGTGCTGTATGTTGCTGCCTTCTGTCTTCGTCATCTTGCGCCGCCCCTTCAAGATGCTCAACCAATACCAAGTAGCCCAAAATGTCGATCCTTTTATAGCCAATAACAAGCACGAATTCAGATTGAAGTGGACCATCTGCGCTGTATGTGGGCAGTGTGGGCAGGCTGCCATGTTGCTGTACGTCATTGTAGTTACAGTGCCTATTACCGTTACCGACCAGTAACTGCCACAATAATTCAGTGTATGTGACATGCATGTGCGGAGGGTCTAACGTATCTCTGTAATGCATCTTGCAAGAAGCCAAGCTAAAACCCTCTTATCTCGTTAATAATGAGACAGTTACACCCAGAATTATGTTCTGCTGCACAAGGATATTGCCTGTGTACACCTCGTACCTTCGGCAATGTTGCAAGTTAGTTATAAGATGCAGTACGGAGGGGTTTGTTGCTGCATAGCGACAGGTTACTGTGGCCCCGCTGTGCTTGATGAACATCCCTGGCATAGAGGCTACCACCAGGAGGTCGCCATCAGAGAAGTTCTTGTTGGCCCCATGCACTAAGCTCGGTTGGCAGGGGACTGCAATGTCTGCCGACTCTAACGTGGCTAGCAGGTTTTGAAGGCACCTGGGCATGCCTATGGCTGCGATGTTCGGGCATTTGTTCGCCCACGTCTCGATTGCATGAGGAAACTCTTCAAACGCTGAGCAATCCTGAGGTGAGGGAAAACAATGTGCCAGTTCTGGAACAGAGCTGTTACAGCGATGTCCTGGGCCTTGTTGGATGCAGCTGGGAGGGCCTATCATGGTGGATGAGAATCCATCGGGAATGCCCGCTCACGAAAAACACAAGGCAGACGCAAAGCATTTATGAAGGACCTAGCGAGCATTCCACCGAACGCTGTAGTCTTGAGGTGCCGACACACTAGGAAGATAGAAATGTGGATGCATCTGCCCATGACGGCACCTACAAAGGCTCTCTGATGCCCAACTTGGTGGCAATAAACATGCGAAGCATCAACAAAATACAAGCAGTAACACCACAACTTTGAGGCTATGACACTCAGCTTTGCCAGCTGAGTATCAAGGAATATTGTTTCTAGACGTGTCATAGTCTTAAAGTTTCAGTGTTTTTGTTTGTTTTTGTTAGTGCTTTGAGTGTTTCTTGCCACAAGGTTGGGTATCACCCTATATATATTCTCCTGCCTTCAATAAAAAATTTCAACCAATAGTCTCTGCCCTGAGTGTAGTAAATGAGGGTCTTGCTGTTTTGTTTGATTTTCCTGTATGGTTGCAAGTGCTCATTCATTTATGTGTCTTGAAAAAAATGGTAGTTTTCATGCAGATTTCAGGCAAAGGCAAACGAAGCTAATGGATGTTTTCTCAAAACAATATTGGTGGATGCAGCTGAGACTTGTCCGCTTTCTTGGACCTTAAGAATTATCTATTTTCTTCACATTTCTCTCCAGCACCACAGAATAGGAATGAACAAGCCTTTGGTGGAGTTGAAGCATTAGGCAGTGATGTGCCCTCTGTTTGAACCTATGGCCCTTAGCAAATGGTCTCCTGCAGACATCCACCTTCTGAACATGATCATTCGGCTCTTGGGCACCCCATCTGAGGAGTTCCTCGAGAAAATTAGCAGTCTCAGTGTGAGTGAGTGGCTTGCTGAACCTTGAGCTGAGAGTGAATTTTTTTGAGTGTGTTCGTTGTTTCACAAAACATGCACGACCTGCAATGCAGGGGTGCCACCAAGTTTTGATGCCGTGTGTGCTTCCTAGTTTTGCACCCACTGATGGGTGTCACGCATTGCTCGGGCAGCTCTGCTCTGATGCAAGGCTCTTTGCCCTTGACTCTTCCCTGGGGGGGCGGGGGGGGGGGTCGTGCAGACATTGACCAACTCATGCACATCATGAGCATCACAGGAACGCCTGATGATTCTTTGCTCATGAAAATGACCAGTGAGGAGGTAGATGGACTTTTCTTCTGGCTTGCGTTGCTGCTCGGTCATGGCTCTGTCTTGACTACTAACTGCCTGCCGCGACTGCACAGTGAGCAACAGTGTGGCATTTCTGTTTGCGTGTGCACCATGTCATTGTGTGATATGCTTTTCATTATCTGCAGTTATGTGTGATTTCTAGTCAAGCAGGCAGCAAAGGGAAGATTGCAGCATCGGCTGTTGACCTGTATACACTGCTTGGGAATCTGGTTTCAATAGAATAGAACAGGGCTTCTCAAGCATGTTGGTCCCAAGGAGCCCCGCTAAGCTCCATGAAGTGCCATGACCCCCCCCCCCTCCACTCCCTCCCTTCCACCTCTAATAGTGAGGCTAGGCATAGCGCACCGACATGATCCAAACTGGGTACATTCGTTACGTGCCAAGTCAAGAAGGTATCACAACCAAGGCATGCCGAGAAAGAATGACAGTTTTCAGTGTTTATTATGCAGGGACAATTCTAACATGTCATCACTGGATGTCTTAGAATTGGTGCCGACTCTACTTTAAGTACAGTCATCATCATCATCAGCAGCAGCAGCCTGGCTACGCCCACTGCAGGACAAAGGCCTTTCCTATACTTCTCCAACTACCCCGGTCATGTGCTAATTGTGACCATGTTGTCCCTGCAAACTTTTTAATCTCATCCACCCATCTAACTTTCTGCCGCCCCCTGCTACGCTTCCCTTCGCTTGGAATCCAGTCCATAACACTTTATGACCATCGGTTATCTTCCCTCCTAATTACATCTCCAGCCCATGCCCATTTCTTTTTCTTGATTTCAACTAAGATGTCATTAACTCGCGTTTGTTCCCTCGCCCAATCTGCTCTTTTCTTATCCCTTAACGCTACCCCCATCATTCTTCTTTCCATAGCTTGTTGCGTCGTCCTCAATTTAAGTAGCACCCTTTTCGTAAGCCTCCATGTTTCTGCCCCGTAGGTGAGTCAGTACTCACCTACGGGGCAGAAGACACAGCTGTTATACACTTTTCTCTTGAGGGATAATGGCAACTTGCTGTTCATGCTCTGAGAATGCCTGCCAAACGCACCCCAGCCCATTCTTATTCTTCTGATTATTTCAGTCTCACGATCTGGATCCGCGGTCACTACCTACCCTAAGAAGATGTATTCCTTTACCACTTCCAATGCCTCGCTACCTATTGTAAACTTCTGTTCTTTTCCGAGACTGTTAAACATTACTTTAGTTTTATGCTGATTCATTTTCGGACCCACCCTTCTGCTTTGCCTCTCCAGGTCAGTGAGCATGCATTGCAATTGGTCCCCTGAGTTACTAAGCAAGGCAATATCATCAGCGAATCGCAAGTTACTAAGGCATTCTCCATTAACTCTTTTCCTCAATTCTTCCCAATCCAGGTCTCTGAATACATCCTGTAAACACGCTGTGAATAGCATTGGAGAGATTGTATCTCCCTGCCTGATGCCCTTCTTTATTGGGATTTTGTTGCTTGCTTTATGGAGGACTACGGTGGCTGTGGAGCCGCAATAGATAGCTTTCAGTATTTTTACATACAGCTTGTCTACCTCCCGATTCTGTAATGCCTCCATGACTGCTGAGGTTTCGACTGAATCAAACGCTTTCTCGTAATCAATGAAAGCTATATGTAAGGGTTGGTTATATTCCACACATTTCTCTATCACCTGATTGACAGTGTGAATAGGTGTATTGTTGAGTAGCCTTTACGAAATCCTGCCTGGTCCTTTGGTTGACAGATGTCTAAGGTGTTCCTGATTCTATTTGCGATTACCTTAGTAAATACTTTGGAGGCAACGGACAGTAAGCTGATCGTATATAATTTTTCAAGTCGTTGGCGTCCCCTTTCTTATGGATTAGGATTATGTTAGCGTTTTTCCAAGATTCTGGTACGCTCGAGGTCATGAGGCATTGCGTATATAGGGTGGCCAGTTTTTCTATAACAATCTGCCCACCATCCTTCAACAAATCTGCTGTTTCCTGATCCTCCCCAACTGCCTTCCCCCTTTGCGTAGCTCCCAAGGCTTTCTTTACTTCTTCCGGCGTTACTTGTGGGATGTCAAATTCCTCTAGACTATTCCCTCTTATTATCGTCGTGGGTGCCACTGCTCTTGTATAAATCTCTATAGAACTCCTCAGCCACTTTTACTATCTCATCCATATTAGTAATGATATTGCCGGCTTGGTCTTTTAACGCATACAGCTGATTCTTGCCTATTCCTAGTTTCTTCTTCACTGCTTTTAGGCTTCCTTTGTTCCTGAGAGCACATTCAATTCTATCCATATTATACTTCCTTATGTGAGCTGTCTTACGCTTGTTGATTAACTTGGAAATTTCTGCCAGTTCTATTCTAGCTGAAGTGTTAGAGGCTTTCATACATTGGCATTTCTTAATCAGACCTTTCGTCTCCTGCGATAGCTTACTGGTATCCTGTCTAACGAAGTTACCATCAACTTCTATTGCACTCTCCTTAATGATGCCCATAAGATTATCGTTCATTTCTTCAACACTAAGGTCCTCTTCCCGAGTTAAAGCCGAACATCTGTTCTGTAGCTTGATCCGGAATTCCTCTATTTTCCCTCTTACCGCTAGCTCATTGATCGGCTTCTTATGTACCAGTTTCTTCCGTTCCCTCCTCAAGTCTTGTCTAATTTGAGTTCTTACCATCCTATGGTCACTGCAGCTCACCTTGCCGAGCACGTCCACATCTTGTATGATGCCAGGGTTAGCGCAGAGTATGAAGTCGATGTCATTTCTAGTCTCGCCATTCGGGCTCCTCCACGTCCACTTTCGGCTATCCCACTTGCAGAAGAGGGTATTCATTATCCGCATATTATTCCGTTCTGCAAACTCTACTAATAACTCTCCCCTGCTATTCCTAGAACCTATACCGTATTCCCCCACTGACTTGTCTCCAGCCTGCTTCTTGAAGTCGCCTACCAGTATAGTGTATTTTGTTTTGACTTTACCAATCACCGATTCCTTGTCTTCATAGAAGCTTTCGACTTCCTGGTCATCATGATTGTATATAGGGGCATAGGCCTGTACCACCTTCAATTTGTACCTTTTAAGTGTCACAACGAGACCTGCCACCCTTTCTTTAATGCTATACAATTCCTGTATGTTACCAGCTATATCCTTATTAATCAGGAATCCGACTCCTAGTTCTCGTCTCTCCGCTAAGCCCCGATAGCATAGGACGTGCCTGCTTTTTAGCACTGTATATGCTTCGTTTTTCCTCCTAACCTCACTGAGCCCTATTATATCCCATTTACTGTTCGCTAATTCCTCCCATAGCACTGCTAGACTCGCCTCACCAGATAATGTTCTAGCATTAAACGTTGCCAGGTTCAGATTGAGTACAGTAAGACATTGTTAATACGGATTTGACGGGACCGAAAAAAATGTCTGAATTAACCGAATGTCGAATTATTGAGGCATCAAGTAAGCAAAAACAGTGCTTACTAAATGAATACATTTTTATTTACTGAATAAATTGGCAAATCCTATTTCTATTTTGCGCAAGAGCAGTGTAAAAGCAGCAATACTCATCACCTCGGGACTGATTAGTGCTCACAGCAGCTAAGGCCTTGCGACTTCCTTCGCAGCATGGCCACGGCATGTGTCATCATCTGAGACATGTTGCGCACATCTCGATTTTGTTTGCCAGTTAGCTGGTCGCCAACAAATCATCCATCCATCACGATATAGCCTGTGTTGTTCATCTTCGACAGCTTTGCACTGCGTCAAAGAGAAACTACTGTTTGCCACAACTTCTGTGGACTACACTGCGGCCACTATCGGCGCGATCATGGACGGCGACCTTGCGGTTCTGAAGGCCGGCAGCCGGTGCATACGCCAAGTCAAAATGAAACTACCATTTGTTGCAACAAATGCAGACAAAACCATGGTCATTATTGACATGATCATGGATGGCAACTATGTAGTTTCGTAGGCATGCGGCTGATGCACGCACCAAGTCAAAACGAAACTACTGTTTGCCGCAACTACTGTGGACGAAACTGTGGTGGTTATCGACGGGATCATCGGCGGCGACTACACAGTTATGAAGGCACGCAGCCAGCTGCAAATGTTGTTTTATGCGAGGTGATAAACGCAAGAATAAAGGCTTAACAGTACAATTAGGCACGAAGCGTTCCGGCGTTGCTGTCAGTCGCATATTGCGCATAATTTTAGCTGATGACTATGTGGAGTCTATGGCTTTATCTCAGTTGGATGCTAGCACTGTTCTTGCTTATTGCGTCATGTATTGGCAGTGCTCTGCGCTCGCCAAGCTACCGCACCAGAACGAACTGGGTTGTGCTGCTCCGTGGTTTAACCCTCCGACGTATACGCCAGTGCGCACACTATCGGCACCTATCTGCATATGGCAGAAATGCGCATGGTTCGTCATCTGAGCCATTTGGCGAGTTGCAGAACGAGGGAAAATTTATCAATGGCTCGTGTAACCCACTTTGAGAACTCGTGGAATAGAAGAAAGTGATCTAATATCTGCACCACAAGATTTGATGCCCCTCCTATTGCTGCACAATGTTGCTTACATTAACATACTTGAGAAATTTGGTCTCTGTGTTAGTGATAGTGTGATAGTGATATTGCCTAAGGAAATGTCTTAATTGGTAGCTATAGCAACTTCGTACAGCATGTGGAGATCAGCCTATATCACCTAATTATTTTCATTTTAAACTTTTCTGTAACTGTGCATGTCCCCATGATGTCCACTGCCAAAATATGTGTAATAAATCTGCCAGAGTTAACATCCAAGTGTAATACACTCGAAGCTCATTACAATGAAACAAGACATGATAGATGTTATTTGAACAATCGTGTACGAATTGTGCACGACACTGGCAAAAAGGCATAAATGCCTAACAAGGTGCCAGCTACCCGTAAGCACAACACTCAACATAACAAAGGAGAAAACAGTCATCACTAGTCAAACAATGGATATCGCAAAGTAAATGAAATTGGCCTTGAAATCCTCATAGGGATCTATGTATGTATTTAAAACCTCATTTTAAAGAAGTGAAATCGTCCTGCCAATGGCTATAACGAAAAGTAGATTCATCTCTGAAACCGAGAAATACCTGACTGTTGCATGCTGAGTGCATTGCTTTCTGTGTGGTTCAGCAATCGTTTGCTGTCCCAGTTCAAAACTGCTGTGTCAAATACACCGTCGAGCAACACTGGTCTTTCTCACTATTGTGTGCAGCTGCGCACAAGTAACAGCTCACTATCACACTTCCCCTCTGTCACCTCCCTCTCTTGCCTGTGCCTGGCTGCGCGAGTACTTGTGGCATTGCGAAAGATTAGTGCGTTCACTTCTCTCTTGCTCTGCAGCGTGTGCCACACAGGCAGGTGCATCTGGGCCTGGCCTCCAAGATCTTCCCGGTGCAATCCCAGGGGCCCGTGCAGCAGTACTGCTTACCACAAAGCCATGTTCTTATTTCCACACCGTTGGGCATATCTTGTAGTACATTGCAATAATGAATATAACAAATTAACAAGTATAACAAAGTATTTTTGGCTCCCCCTTCAACTTCGTAATAACAATGTTTAAGTACTGGTTCTTGCATGTGATGAGGACAGAACAGTGAAATAGTTTATATTTTGCCTAATAACTCAAACATCTTCATTTATGGAGGTCCCTCTTACGTTCGTTTTATGTATGTGGACATTCATTAATGTGCAGTGTCCCTTTGGACATGCAACACAGATGTCTCTGCAATAGGATGTTTGTATCTTATCCAATGTACTGCCTTAGATCACACTTGGGATACATTGGTTCCTCCTCCTCGGTGTGTCCCCTTGACTTACCTGGGCGCTAGACTTAAACCAGCTGAACAGGATCATGGAGCTGTGTGGCACACCTGATGGAGAGCTACTGGCGAAAATCTCTAGCAAGGAGGTGCGTGCCTCTTGTGCATGATGTCATCCACACCTGAAGTTCCACTCCTGAAGGCTCTTCTTCTACTGCATGTCATTGATGGCATAGAATTTTCTGAAACTTCATTTTGCATGTTGAGCCTGGCATTTGTTACCACTGGTAGCATGGCTTGAATGTCTCCATTCTGGATGTCGGCAGGCACCACCTTGGAGCAAGCATCTTTTGTCGCACCAAGTGTTCCCTCTGTGTTCTTTGGGGATGGGTTCTCAGTGGTGCTTTGCAAAGCTAAGCACCTTAATTCACTGTGGAATGCATTTTGAACAATGTTGGGCATCAGAAAGGATTAGACAATCACAATGCTCCTGCCAGCAGTTTCATGCTGCTGAATGCCATGAATTATTAGCCAGCCTCATTTCTCCATGTGCCAGCAGTAGTTAACAATAAGGGTGTGACCAGATGGCTTGCCTGCTGTTTTTGTGGTGGTGGAAGCACTTGCCGGCTGGATGGCTATGGCTTAACGGTGGCAGTCTTGTGCACAGCTGTCCTTCTTGCACATTAGCACTCTTATGCACCAGGAGCCATTTGGGCTTTGCCACAACCAGGGCTGACCTCCACAGCCTGCAAGAACGCATTCCTTGCAGATTCGTGCAATTATAGTGCATGCGAGATGTTTGTTGCATGTGCATCCGAACTCAAAGGAACTGTATGGTAGCTCTACCTGCCGAGACCAGGTGTGTTGGAAGTGGCAAAAGCATTTGCAGCTTGTGGCTCCCCTTATGACTTTGGTTTCTTTTTTAGTGTGTGTGTGTATACTACTCTTGTACTTTTTTTCATGTTTATACCTGGCAGGGCTTGAGAAATGTTATGAAGGCTGGAGGACATAATAAAGCTGTGGACTGTGCACGGCATGTCAAATGAGGAAGATGAAAAGGTCACATGACATGCTGTTCAAAAATGTAGTCCTCCTGTGCGATTTTTACCCCTTTGCTGCACCAACACCTGGAATGTGTGCCGAGCTAGTGTGTGCTCTTGTTCCCTCTCCACCACCAACTGAAGGCTGGCGGGTGAAAGTAATTGAGTCTAGAATGCTTTTCAGCTAGCGCTTGTCAACTTTGTGCATCCGGCATTTTGCTTGCAACTACAGCTTTGAAGTTTATTTCACTGCTCGAAAGAGAATTGGAGCGCTTCTACAGCACTTTGATTAAACCAATTTAATTTCATTTTCTTGAAACACATTCTCCACCCGTAAAGTTGCATGACTGATTTATTTTCTTCTCTAGAAGCGATTTTCCAAAGCATGTGTTGGCATACGAGTCTAGCACTGTTTCCTAGGACTAACTTGTGTTGTTTTTGTTGGTTGCTGCGACAGCCACTGGATGGCGCTACATGGGGCAAAGATCCATTGCTGCAAGTCATTGGCGCATTCTACTGTGGGTGACTGTGTACAGATGGGGGTCGTCCACCTTGAACAGCATGTGAAAGTAAAATGTTGTGTGAAGCTTGGCAAGACTGGCACACAGGCGTATAAGCTTCCCCGTGGCATTTACGGCAACCAGACATGAGTGGCACAAGTGGTTTCTCTTGTAAGAAGGGGGAGAGGTTCATGTTGCCAGAAAAGCTGAGTGGAGACTGCAAAGGATACTACTTCAAAGGGGAACTGCACAAGTGAGCTAAATGTTGAATTTATGGACTCAGTCTTGGAACTTTACAGACAAAGGTTGCACAAGAAGATGACCGGTTACAAAAAGCCACATTAAACAGCCACTTTACTAGGCCTTCCAATCTTGTATTCGAATGCACCTACATTTTTTTTCGCCGAGAGTTCGACGAAGGCTTGTCGGATTAAGTAGCATGTTACTAAAACAGAATTATGGTCACTGATTAAGTCAAAATTAGTTTCGGCGTCTTGTAACCCGTTCGAGTTCCTTGTTCACAATGCAGCGGACTAGGGTTGTAGTTGGTTTATGTGAATAGTGCATGAAGAGAGGGAAGACAAACTTGGGGGGCATGGTGCCATCCGGATAGTGTTGCCATCAATGTAGCTAGGTGTTTGGGTGTAAACTTACTTGGAGCGCCCACATCCATTACGTCTGCACTAAAACATTTAATCAAGTTAGCTTTCTTTGAAAAAGTTTAAAGGGTCTCTTTATAATGTCAAGCTGGAAGCATGTCACCCTTTAGTTTGGCCAGTGCTCAAGTAAGCTGCAGTAGTTAGGGATTCTTTCCATGCTCTCGTTATTGCAAAGTTAGAGTCAATTCAGCATTTGGCTGCTCGCTTTATTTTATCGGATTATAAGTTTACTTCATCAATAACCAGTATGATAGAGCGACTGCAGTTGCATCCGCTGCAACTTCGCATATAATTGATAGAATTGGGATTCTTTTTACGTGGTGTATCAGAATAATATTGGCTTGAATGGGGAACCACCTGCATACACAGGATCTTCGACAACTCTCAAGTTGTATGCCCATACTTCTCACAAACGAAACTTTTCCAGCGCACCTTCTTTTCTCATTCAATTGATTTTGATGAGTATTGATGCTTTCAAACACTGTCTACTAATATCTTAACCCTAAACTGCCTGGGAAGCTAGCTGCCTGCAGTATTAGAAAATAAATATGCCTGTTTTTGCATGCCCATTCTGTTATCAGGATTCTCTCTTTCCTTGTGTTCTGTGATAAATGCTGTCAGCTTCCTTCCTAGTGCTTTGCCCTTGATCACGCACCATCTGGTGCAGGAATTCTCCCTTCGTCTCTCTCAGGCATTCAGCCCCAATCGTGTTTATTATTTGGTTTGCTGTGCAACTTAGCAATATTGGCACGTAGGAAGATGCAGACAAAATACTATATACAAGTGTATATCTACAATAAAATACGCCGCACTTGGCCAAGAGGCAACAGCCTGCACTAGCCTCTCGTCGTCATCGCAAATACTGTTCCGTAGCACCGTACAGTATATTGGAGAAAATCTGGCAGTGTCGTGCCTGGAAGAATTGTATGCAGGAAGGGCAATGTCCCAGTCGTGCTGGTCCTTGGAAACGTACTTGGACAGCATATCAGTAATAGTACGGTTTAACCGCTCTGTCAGGCCATCGGTTTGAGGATGGTATGAGGTAGTCAGCTTGTGTTGAATGGAGCAGGAACACACAATGTCAGCGATAACTTTCGAGAGGAAGTTTCGACCATGGTCAGTAAGCAGCTGTCGCGGGGCGCCATGAAGCAAGATAATGTCATGCAAGAGAAACTCCGCGACGTCAGTGGCGCAACTGGTAGGGAAAGCCCGCGTGATAGCGTCACTGACACTGCTGAGTGGTTTGTGAGGCCATCAGTCGAGCACGAGCAAGCTGGCATGCATGGTCGGTGAGGACGACGGCGTCGCGCACATACTCGCTTGTTGAGATTGCAGCAGGAGGAAGTGCCGTGTCGAGGGGCAAGGTTGGTTCGCGACCATACAGTATATTGGAGAAAATCCGGCGGTGTCATGCCTGGAAGAATTGTATGCAGGAAGGGCAATGTCCCAGTCGTGCTGGTCCTTGGAAACGTACTTGGACAGCATATCAGTAATAGTACGGTTTAACTGCTCTGTCAGGCCATCGGTTTGAGGATGGTATGAGGTAGTCAGCTTGTGTGGAATGGAGCAGAAACACACAATGTCAGCGATAACTTTCGAGAGGAAGTTTCGACCATGGTCAGTAAGCAGCTGTCGCGGGGCGCCATGCAGCAAGATAATGTCATGCAAGAGAAACTCCGCGACGTCAGTGGCGCAACTGGTAGGGAGAGCCCGCGTGATAGCGTATCGGGTGACGTAATCAGTTGTGACGGCTACCCATTTGTTCCCAGAGGATGATGTGGGAAAGGGACCGAGGAGGTCTAATCGAACACGAAAGAACCGTTCCACAGGGACGGTGATCGGCTGGAGATGACCGGCAGGTAGCACCTGGGGTCTTTTCCGACGCTGGCAGGGATCACAGGCAGCAACATAGCGTCAGACGGAGTGAGCGAGACCAGACCAGTAGAAGCAGCGGCGGATGCGGTCGTACGTGCGGGTTACCCCAAGATGACCTGCAGTGGGTGCGTCATGCATCTCAAAGAGCACAGTCTGTCGTAGAGGTTTTGGCATGACAAGAAGAAAATCAGAGCCGTCAGGGAAGTTCCTTCGATACAGAATGCCACTCTGGAGGACATATTGGCGAACGGATGCGTCGGTAGGTGTAGAGCGCAGACGCTCGATGAGTGCTCGCAGCGATAGGTCTCAGTACTGCTCATCGGCGATGTTAGCGAAGGCAGACACAGAGAAAATGCCGTTGGCGCTACTACTGTCGGCATCATCAGGCTCGTCTACTGGGTAGCGAGACAGGCAGTCAGCATCCTTGTGTAGTCGGCCAGATTTGTAGGTGACAGAGAACGAATATTCTTGGAGGCGTAAGGCCCAGCGACCAAGTCTTCCTGAAGGGTCTTTCAATGAGCATAACCAGCAAAGCGCGTGATGGTCTGTGACAACGGAAAAGGGTTGGCCATATAAGTATGGCCGGAATTTCGCAACTGCCCAAACTAGGGCCAGACATTCACGCTCAGTGATGAAATAGTTGTGCTCTGTCGGTGAGAGGAGCCTGCTGGCGTAAGCAATAAGACGGTCGTGGCCGCGCTGGCGGTGTGCCAGTACTGCGCCAATTCCGTGACCGCTGGCATCAGTACAGACTTCGGTAGGTGCAGAAGGATCGAAATGGGCCAGAACGGGACGCGTTGTGAGAAGGTAGATTACATGCGAGAATGCAGAGGCCTCGTTATCGCCTTACTGGAAAGGGGCGTCTTTCTTCAAAAGCTCGGTTAGTGGTCGTGCTATGGCGGCGAAATTTTTCACGAAACGGCAGAAGTACGAACAAAGGTTGATTAAGCTGCGTACATCCTTAACACACTTCGAAACAGGGAAGTGCGTAACAGCATGGATCTTGCCTGGGCCCGGTTGCACTCCGCTCGCCTCAACGAGATGTCCAAGGACGGTAATCTGGCGACGGTTGAATTGGCACTTCGATGTGTTAAGTTGCAGACCGGCTCGACGAAAAACATCCAGGACTGCTGAGAGGTGCTCGAGGTGCATAGCGAACGTTGGGGAGAATACTATAACGTTGTCCAAGCAGCACAGGCACGTGGACCATTTGAAACCGTGAAGAAGGGAGTCCATCATGCGTTCAAAAGTGGCAGGGGCGTTGCATAGACCGAATGGCATCACTTTGAATTGATAAAGACAGTCGGGTGTTACAAAATCAGTCTTCTCGTGGTCGAGATCGTCCACGGCAATCTGCCATTAGCCGGAGCAAAGGTCAATAGAGGAGAAATAGCGAGTACCGTGGAGTCAGTCAAGGGCATCATCAATGCGAGGTAGGGGATACACGTCCTTTTTGGTAACCCTGTTAAGGTGCCGATAATCCACGCAAAAGCGCCATGAGCCATCCTTCTTTTTGACCAGTACAACAGGTGATGCCCATGGACTACATGGGGGTTCAGTAATGTTCTTTGCAAGCACTTTGCGAACTTCTGCGTGAATAACTTGACGCTCAGCCGGTGACACTCGATACGGGCAGCGATGAATAGGAGGGGCATTGCCGGTATTACTGCAATGTTTAACAGCTGTAGTTTGGGCCCAAGGACGATCGTTAAAGTAAAAAATATTGTGGTAGGAAAATAGAACGCGGTAGAGCTTATGAGCGTGCTTGGACGGCAAGTCGGGCGCAATCATTTTCTGTAAGTCGGCAATAGTACAAGTTACCGACTGTGATGGTAGAGGAGGATGGGTGAATTGTCTTCTGCAACAGATGCTACTGAGTAATCCTCGGATGAGCAAAGCTGTGCCAGAGACATCCCGCGTGGCAGCACTTGTGTAGTCAAGCCAAATCTGACCACTGGCAGGCATACGCAATTCGCCGTAATAGATAAAACTGTGTGAGCTACTGTGATCCCGTGTGTAAGGAGGACGTCTTTCATAGGAGCCGCGATGTAGTGACCGTCGAGGACTTGTGGGGATGACAATAAGTCAATGTAAGTCAGTGCCGAAGGTGGCAAGCGAATGAAGTTGACGGAACTGAGGCGACTGGGGTGTGGTTCAGGGGGATCTAGAGCAGGCAGGTCAAGGCGGAGTGTACTGGCAGAACAATCGATGAGAGCAGAATGTGTGGAGAGGAAGTCTAAGGTGAGGATAATGTCATGGGTACAGTGGGCGATGAGTGTGAATAGCACAATAGTGGAGCGATCGGCGAAGGAGACACGGGTGGTACACATACCAATTACGGGGGCTGTTCCGTCATCGGCGACACGAACAGCAGGCGTCTTGGCGGGCGTGATTATTTTCTTGAGCCGGTTACGAAAGTCAGCGCTCATTACCGACCAATGCGTCCCAGTGTCTATAAGAGCAGACACAGAAACACCGTCGACTTGCATGTCAAGAAGGTTCAGATAAGTGGGCAATGTCAGTGGAGGATTTGGCGGCGTAGGGAGCAATGCAACGTCACCTCGAGGCGCTGCATCGTCTAGTTTTCCAGCTGGGAGCGGCGTCGGAACGGAGTTGGCGAATAGGAGCGACGGGGCTGGGAAGAACGAGATTGTCGTGGTTGGGGGGGGGGGGGTGAAGGCGAACGAGAATAGGGGCGGTTCAGTGCAGAAGAATCAGCGGCGGCATTATTGGAGCATGCGGCATAGGGATGAGTGGGGGGCGAGAGTAGGCAGTATAAGCAGACCGGGTCGGGGAACTCCAGCGACTGCGACAGTGCTGAGAAATGTGCTCGATTCGATGGCAGTGAAAACAAATGGGCTTGTCGTCAGCAGTGCGCCATTCAGATGGGTTGTGGAAACGTGGTGGGTAAGAAGATGCGGGACAGGGCGGAATCAAAGAAGCTGAGTGGGTATCAGGGCGATGGGCCGAGCAGATTGTGTGAAGACCCATGTTTTCGAACTCCTGGCGGACAACTGCCTGAGTCAGGGAAACCATGACTGCAGATGCGTTGGTGAGGCTGCAGTCGAAGGCAGCCGGATAGGCGGCCTCGATCTCATGCCGGACGATCCTGGTAACATCGGTAGTCTTGTTGGGACGAGGAGCGTCGGCACAGGAAGATGTCGCTGGGGTGCTGGGCAGACGGGCAAACTGCTGGTCAATACGTCGGCTTTTAGCGAGTTTCAGGTGGCGGCATTCTTTTATAACTGCATCCACCATCGCCACATTGGTGCAAATGAGCAAGTTGAAGGCATCATCGGCAATGCCTTTGAGGATGTGGAAAACCTTGTCTGACTCAGTCAGGTGTGCGTCAACTTTGCGGCACAGAGCCAAGACGTCCTGAATGTATGTGACATAGGGCTCTGTTGACGTCTGCACACGGCCGGAAAGCGCCTTCTGCGTGGCAAGTTAGTGACCGTAGGGATTGCCGAACAAGTCTCGTAGCTTTTGCTTAAGTGAATCCCAATTGGTGAGCTCATCTTCATGCGTCCGAAACCAAACTTGAGGTGTGCCACTGATGTAAAAGACTATGTTGGCGAGCAAGTTAGTAGGGTCCCACCGGTTATTGCGGCTGACATGTTCGTATAGGCTGATCCAGTCATCGACGTCTTCCCCAACTTTGCCCGAGAATATGCCAGGATCACGGGGAGTGGGGAGAGTGATGTAGGTCGTCGAAGTGGCAGCAGGTGTCGGACACGGCGGAGTCGAGTTGTCGTCGCCGGGAGCCATGAAGGAAGGCTTGACGTACCGTCCACTGCGAAGCTCCATGACGAGGTACAGGGAACGTCGACCTCCACCAGATGTGTTACGTAGGAAGGCATAGACGAAAAGCTATATACAAGTATATTTACAGTGAAATATGCCGCACTTGGCCAAGAGGCAACAGCTCGCGCTAGCCTCTCATCGTCGTCGTCACCTTCACACTGTTCGCCTCTTCGTCATCGCAAATACTGTTCTGTAGCAGTATTATTGCAATGCTCTGTGGAATATTATTTTTATTCGCAGTGCAACGTCATTAACCCTACTCAGCATGTTTATGCTCTCAGTTTGGGGCTGCCCACACATTTCTCAGTTATGGCCACGGCTTTACTATTCCAATACATTAACTGCTGTCTGCAGCTCTTCCATTTCCTCACTCTCCTGTCCCCTCTCAACAACAGTGGTTTGCTTAGCGAGTCAGCACAACCGACTGCAGGAAGTGCTTCGTTCAATCCTCACCACTGGGCACCCACCGGTTTATAAGACTGGTACAAGCAGTGCCACCCCCCCCCCCCTTCCCCAGCCAGGCATGCGACTTTCCAGAGGTACATTGCTTGGTTGCTTGGGAGAGGTTCGTTAAGACCGCTGTGCTTGCTGTGCAAGAACGAACGCAAAGAAAATGTCATAACTCTTCAAAACGGAGCCTGGTAGTCCAGCACCGCCAACTTCCCACTAGGTGGGAGCCCTTCCAAGCGTCTGCAAGTCCTGCAATTGCCAAGCATCAGGCTGGGAGTGTGCTTGTACCGGTAGGTGCCCAGTGGCAGCACTCCTCTCACAGCAGCAGCAGATGCTCGACTGTTTCACCAAAGCAGTGGTGGGGACAAGAGGTGCCCAAACACTCGCAAGTCTCCATCATCGTCATCATCATCATCATCATCATGTTTTATGTCCATTGCAGGACGAAAGCCTCTCCCTGCGATCTCCAATTACCCCTGTCCTGTGCCAATCAATTCCAACTAGCGCCCGCAAATTTCCTAATTTCATCGCTCCACCTTGTCTTCTGCCGTCCTCGACTGCATTTTCCTTCTCTTGGTACCCATTCTGTAGCCCTAATGGTCCAATGGTTACCTAACCGGCACATTACATGACCTGCCCAGCTCCATTTTTTTCTCTTAATGTAAATTAGAATATCAGCTATACCTGTTTGCTCTTTGATCCAAACCGCTCTCTTTCTGTCTCTTAACGTTATGCCTAGTAATCTTTGTTCCATCACTCTTTCTGCAGTCCTTAACTTGCTCTCAAGCTTCTTTGTCAATCTCCAAGTCTCGGCCCCATATGTCAGCGCTGGTAAAAGGCTCTGATTTTACACCTTCCTTTTCAATGATAATGGTAAGCTTCCGGTCAGAAGCTGACATTGTCTGTCGTATACGATCCAATCCATTTTTATTCTTCTATAAATTTCCTTCTCATGATCAGAGTTCCTGGTGATTAATTGACCTAGGTAAATGTACTCCTTCACAGACTCTAGAGGCTGACTAGTGATCTTGAACTCTTGTTCCCTTGCCCGGCTATTTGTCATTATCTTTGTCTTCTGCATATTAATCTTAAACCCCACTCTCACACTCTCTCTGTTAAGGTCCTCAATCATTTGTTGTAATTCGTCTGTATTGCTGAATAGAAGAATGTCATTGGCAAGCCGAAGGTTACTGAGATATTCGCCGTTGATCCTTACTCGTAAGCCTTCCCAGTTTAATAGCTTGAATACTTCTTCCAAGCATGCAGTAAATAGCATTGGAGAGATTGTGTCTCCCTATCTGACCCCTTTCTTTATAGGTATCTTCCTGCTTTTCTTGTGTAGAGTTAAGCTAGCTGTGGAACCTCTGTAGATATTTTCCAAGGTATTTACGTAAGCGGTCTTTACTCCTTGATTACGTAATGCTTCTATGAACTACAGAAAGCTGAGCTAGCTGGTAAGGATTCATTATGCAAAAAGGTGAGGCATGCAAGGTCACAAGAGAAGAGAAGTGGCGTTCATGTTGTCCACTTCTCTTGTGTCCTGTCTGCACGCCTCACCTTTTTTGCGTATTGAAGCCTCTACGGCTGCTGGTATCTCTACTGAATCAAATGCCTTTATGTAATCTATGAAAGCCATATAGGGAGGCTTATTCTACTCTGCGGATTTCTCGATAACCTGATTAATGACATGAATATGATACATTGTAGAGTATCCCTTCCTGAAGCCAGCCTGTTCCCTTAGTTAACTGATTAATGGCATGGAGCAAGGTTAGGGTACGGTCTAGTTGATATTCCATGGTATCAATCGTCACTTACAGCGCATACGTAGACGAGGGACAAAAAGGACAACGAAGGCAAGTGCTGTCTTCCAACTGATTTTTCTTTTGAGAAACAAACGCATATATACTGAGACACCAAGACAAAAGCACCACCTACAAAGCGTCAACCCGACATGAGTATGCTTTCAAAATTCATGACCTAAGATGAACGATAGCGCATGTGCGACCTCAGAAAAACCAGCTCTTTGTCTGTTAATGCAATTGATGGCTTGCTAGCTGTGTCACTATCGGCAATCACTGCTGCTTCAGTGATAAGTCAGGTGCATTCATTAGAATGCCTAGCTAAGATAGTGGTTTCTTCAAAATTGGGACACAGCCGCATTGTGCGCAATGAACATCAAGAAACCCTTTCCACCCCCTTGCGCACTTTATTGCTGTGTTCTTGTAACCTAACGTTAAGACATCTACCTGTCTGCTCTATATAAGTCCTGCCGCATTTCAGAGGTATCTTATACGCAACACGTTTCGAACAAACTGTATACTTTTTTCTATGATTAATACTGCAAATACTACGTTCCTTAGCAACAGGATTAGTTCTGACACAAAGCTGGGCAAGTTTCTTTGGAGCAGAGAAAACAATGTCGATACCTGCTCTTTGTCCTATTTGTCCGACAAAGGAGCGATAGAAGGAGCGATTTGAAGGAAATGTTTTCCTTCAAAAAAGCGGGATATGTATAGGGTCATGTATTGCTCCTTTGTTGAGCGATTTATTTTTGGCTTACCTAAACATGAACATCATGTCACGGATGGGCAATACAAAAATCGAAAAAGCCTTTTGTTATGTCGATGATTTTTTGGTTCTGTTTAATTGTGAGGCGACCTCTGTTTGTCAAACGTTAGATCTGTTCGAAGAATGCTAATCTCCGCTCACACTCACGCATGAGCTTCAGGTGAACGGGTCACTCAGGTTTTTAGATTTTAAGTTGTCTTTTACCCGGCAACATGAAAATGCTGGATGTACGAGCCGCGAGCCAACAAGCCTCTGTTGCCGTATGCATCTGCCCATCCAAAACTCGTTAAGAGAGGTATCGTTCAGGCTTGCTTGCATAATGCTCTAACGAAATCATGTTATCATTTGATAGAACCCAGTTTCAGTACGCAGATAGCTCGGTTGAGGGCTGCAGGGTACCCGAGCAACCTTCTGGTCTCAGTTTCGGAAAGCCTGGGTAATAAGGTTGGTATCGTTCCTCACAGCTTTGAGTCTCAGGTACATGAACGAAGTAAAAACACAGCTGTTATCCCGTACATCCATGGAATATCCCACAAACTTAAGAAAATAGGACAAAGAGCAGGTATCGAGTTTGTTTTCTCTGCTCCAAAAAAAACTTGCCCAGCTTTGTGTCAGAACCAATCCTGCTGCTAAGAAAGGTAGTACTTGCAGCATTAATCATAGGAAGAAGTTTACAGGTTGTTCGAAAGGTGTTGTGTATAAGATACCTTTGAAATGCGGCAGGTCTTATATAGAGCAGACAGGTAGATGTCTTAACGTTAGGTTACAAGAACACAGCAATAAAGTGCGCAAGGGGCGGAAAGGGTTTCTTGGTGTTCATTGCGCACAATGCGGCTGTGTCCCGATTTTTGAAGAAACCACTATCTTAGCTAGGAATTCTAATGAATGTACCAGACTTACATTGAAGCAGCAGCAATTGCTGATGGTGACTCAGTTAGTAAGCCATCAATTGCATTAACAGACAAGGAACTGGTTTTTCTGAGGTTGCACATGCGCTCTCGTTCATCTTAGGTCATGAATTTTGAATGCATACTCATGTCGGGTTGACGCTTTGTAGATGGCGCTTTTGTCTTGGTGTCTCAGTATACATACGTTTGTTTCTCAAAAGAAAAATCAGTTGGAAGTCAGCACTTGTCTTCGTCGTCCTTTTTGTACCTCGTCTATGTATGCGCTGTAAGTGACGATTGATAATGGCATGGGTATGATACATTGTAGAGTATCCCTTCCCTAAGCCAGCCTGTTCCCTTGGTTAACTGAAGTCCAGTGTTGCCCTTATTCTATTGGAGATTATTTGGTAAATATTTATGTAATACTGGGAGTAAGCTAATAGGCCTATAATTTTTCAATTCTTTGTCTCCCTTTTTGCGGATTGGTATAATGTTTGCATTCTTCCAGTTTTCTGGGACCCTTTTGCAGTCGATGCACACTTCATATAGAGAGTCCAGTTTTCTGGGACCCTTTTGCAGTCGATGCACACTTCATATAGAGAGTTGCCAGTTTTCTAAGCATAAGGTCTCCTCCATCTTTGATTAAATCGACTGTTATTCCATCTTCTCCTGCCGCTCTTCCTAGTTTCATGTCTTGCAAGGCCCTTCTGACCTCATCGCTAGATATAGGAGGAGTTTCTGTATCCTGCTCATTACTGTTTCTAATGGAAGTATCCTGGCTCTTCTGGGTACTGTACAGGTCAGTATAAAATTCTTCTACTACTTTTACTATATCTTCCGAGATTGCTGATGATATTACCCTGCTTATCTTTCAGTGCATATATCTTGTGTATCCTTGTGTTGCTCCTTTTCTTCGTCCCTTTTTGTTTTGCGCACAAAGTGTTTTTTAAAATGAATCTGTTCCAACCAGGCCGACTCGCAGTTATGCTTGGTTTGTCCAATTCCAAGTTTCTTTCTCACTTCCCAGTTTTCAGGCTGTGTCCATTTTTTACCGCTTCCTCAGTCTTTCTCACGTTATAGTTTTGAATATCACTTATTTTCGCCCTGTTGCTCAGTTTTGACAATTCCGCGAATTCTATCTGATCTCTCGAGTTGGACACTTTCGTTCTTTGTTGTTTCTTTATTGGGTCCTTTGTTACTTTGGAGAGCTTGCCTATTGGGTGCCTTCTTGCCTTGCCTCCCACTCCAATTGCTGCCTCTGAAGCCAGTCTCGTTACGGTTTCATTCATTACTTCTATTTCATCATCATCATCACTTTGTTCTAAGGCTGTATGTTTGTTTGCAAGTACCAGCCTAAATTTGTCTGCTTTTACCCTTACTGCCTCTAAGTTGACCTGTTTTTTCTTGACCAATTTTACTCTTTCTCTGTTCAAATTGAGGTGAATATAAGCCCTCACTAACCTATGATCACTGCACTTTACCCTACCTATCACTTCTACATCCTGCACTATGCTGAGATTGGCAGAAGGTATGTAATCAATTTCATTTCTTGTTTCACCATTAGGGCTTTTCCACATCCACTTTCTGTTGCTATGTTTCCTGAAAAAGGTGTTCATTATTCTCAGCTTATTCCTTCCTGTGAATTCTACCAGCAT
The DNA here is from genome assembly GCF_050947875.1 of Dermacentor variabilis. NCBI lineage: Eukaryota > Metazoa > Arthropoda > Arachnida > Ixodida > Ixodidae > Dermacentor > Dermacentor variabilis. The sequence goes on along the minus strand of NC_134576.1, from coordinate 4,065,464 downwards.
CTCTCCTCTAGCGTTTCTAGAATCAACACCGTACTTACCAGTTGCTTGTTCACCAGCCTGCTTTTTCCCCACTTTTGCATTGAAGTCGCCCATCACTGCAGTATACTGAGTTTGCACTTTTCTCATCGCTAATTCAACGTCTTCATAAAACTGATCTACTTCATCATCATCGTGACTGGCTGCTGGAGCATAGGCTTGTGCTACCTTTAATCTGTACCTCTTATTAAGTTTGATTACGACCGGTCAGACCTGCCACGCAGCAGAGGGTGCTAAGAATCCCTGGCTCCGGACAGGCTGCCATTGGAATTTTAACCTGGCAACGTTTAACGCTAGAACGTTATCTAGTGAGGCGAGCCTAGCAGTGCTGTTGGAGGAATTAGAGGGCAGTAAATGGGATATAATAGTGTTCAGTGAAGTTAGGAGGCCACCCGCCGTGGTTGCTCAGTGGCTATGGTGTTGGGCTGCTGAGCACGAGTTCGCGGGATCGAATCCTGGCCACGGCGGCCGCATTTCGATGGGGGCGAAATGCGAAAACACCCGTGTGCTTAGATTTAGGTGCACGTTAAAGAACCCCAGGTGGTCAAAATTTCCGGAGTCCTCCACTACGGCGTGCCTCATAATCAGAAAGTGGTTTTGGCACGTAAAACCCCAAATATTATTATTAAGTTAGGAGGCCAAAAGAAGCATGTACAGTGCTAAAAAGTGGCCACGTCCTGTGCTACCAGGGCTTAGCAGAGAGACGAGAACTAGGAGTCAGATTCCTGATTAATAAGGATATAGCTGGTAACATACAGGAATTCTATAGCATTAACAAGAGGGTGGCAGGTCTTGTTGTGAAACTTAATAACAGGTACAAATTGAAGGTCGTACAGGTCTACGCCCCTACATCCAGTCATGATGACCAGGAAGTCGAAAGCTTCTATGAAGACGTGGAATCGGCGATGGGTAAAGTCAAAACAAAATACACTATACTGATGGGCGACTTCAATGCCAAGGTAGGCAAGAAGCAGGCTGGAGACAAGGCAGTTGGGGAATATGGCATACGCACCAGGAATAGCGGGGGAGGGTTATTAGTAGAACTTGCGGAACGGAATAATATGCGGATAATGAATACCTTCTTCCAAAAGCGGGATAGCCGAAAGTGGACGTGGAGGAGCCCGAACGGCGTGACTAGAAATGAAATAGACTTCATACGCTAACCCTGGCATCATACAAGATGTGAACGTGCTCAGCAAGGTGCACTGCAGTGACCATAGGATGGTAAGAACTCGAATTAGCCTAGACCTGAGGAGGGAACGGAAGATACTGGTACATAAGAAGCCAATAAGTAAGTTAGCGGTAAGAGGGAAAATAGAGGAATTCCAGATCAAGCTACAGAACAGGTATTCGGCTTTAACTCCAGAAGAGGACCTTAGTGTTGAAGCAATGAACGACAATCTTGTGGGCATCATTAAGGAGTGTGGTAACTCCATTAGACAGGATACCAGTAAGCTATTGCAGGGGACGAAAGATCTGATCAAAAAATGCCAATGTATGACAGCCTCTAACCCTACAGCTAGAATAGAACTGGCAGAACTTTCGAAGTTAATCAACAAGCATAAGACAGCTGACATAATGAAGTATAATATGGATAGAATTGAACATGCTCTCAGGAACGGAGGAAGCCTAAAAGCAGTGAAGAAGAAATGAGAAATTGGCACGAATCAGATGTACGCGTTAAGAGACAACGCCGGCCATATCATTACTAAAATGGATGAGATAGTTCAAGTGGCTGAGGAGTTCTGTAGAGATTTATACAGTACCAGTGGCACCCATGATGGTAATGGAAGAGAGAATAGTCTAGAGGAATTCGAAATCCCACAGATAATGCTGGAAGAAGTAAAGAAAGCCTTGGGAGCTATGCAAAGGGGGAAGGCAGTTGGGGAGGAGCAGGTAACAGCAGATTTGTTGAAGGATGGTGGGCAGATTGTTCTAGAGAAACTGACCACCCTGTACATGCAATGCCTCATGACCTCGAGCGTACCGGAATCTTGGAAGAACGCTAACATAATCTTAATCCGTAAGAAAGGGGATGCCAAAGACTTGAAAAATTATAGACCGATCAGCTTACTGTCCATTACCTATAAAGTATTTACTAAGGTAATCGCAAATAGAATCAGGAACACCTTAGACTTCTGTCAACCAAAGGACCAGGCAGGATTCCGTAAAGGCTACTCAACAATGGACCATATTCACTCTATCAGTCAGGTGATAGAGAAATGTGCGGAATATAACCAACCCTTATATATAGCTTTTATTGATTACGAGAAAGCATTTGATTCTGTCGAAATCTCAGCAGTCATGGAGGCATTACGGGATCAGGGTGTAGACGAGCCGTATATAAGTATACTGAGAGGTATCTATAGCTGCTTCACAGCCACCATAGTCCTCCATAAAGAAAGTAACAAAATCCCAATAAAGAAAGGTGTCAGGGAGGGTGAATGCTATTCACAGCATGTTTACAGGAGGTATTCAGAGACCTGGATTGGAAAGAATTTGGGGTAAAAGGTAATGGAGAATACCTTAATAACTCTCGATTCGCTGATGATATTGCCTTGCTTAGTAACTCAGGGGACCAATTGCTATGCGCGCTCACTGACCTGAAGAGGGAAAGCAGAAGGGTGGGTCTAAAAATTAATGTGCAGAAAACTAAAGTAATGTTTAACAGTTAGGAAGAGAACAGCAATTTACAATAGGTAGCGAGGCACTGGAAGTGGTAAGGGAATACATCTACTTAGGGCAGGTAGTGACGGCGGATCCGGATCAGGAGAGGGAAATAATCAGAAGAATAAGAATGGGCTGGGGTACGTTTGGCAGGCATTCTCAGATCATGAACAGCAGGTTGCCATTATCCCTCAAGAAAAAGGTGTATAATATCTGTGTCTTACCAGTGCTCACCTACGAGGCAGAAACCTGGAGGCTTACGAAAAGGGTTTTACTTAAATTGAGGACGACGCAACGAGCTATGGAAAGAAGAATGATGGGTGTAACGTTAAGGGATAAGAAAAGAGCAGATTGGATGAGGGAACAAACGCGAGTTAATGACATCTTAGTTGAAATCAAAAAAAAGAAATGGGGGGCATGAGCAGGACATGTAATGAGGGGGGAAGATAACCGATATCATTAAGGGTTACGGACTGAATTCCAAGTGAAGGGAAGCATAGCAGGGGGCGGCAGAAAGTTAGGTGGGCGGATGAGATTAAGAAGTCTGCAGGGACGACATGGGCACAATTAGTACATTACCGGGTGCTGTTGGAGAAGTATGGGAGAGGCCTTTGCCCTGCAGTGGGCGTAATCAGGCTGATGATGATGATGATGACAGCTATCCTCATTAATGCTGTAGCATTCGTCAATGTTGCCTGCTATGTTCTTATGGATTAGGAATTCTACCCCGTATTGCTTTTTATCTGGGAGACCTTGTGGGAATGCGCGACTATCGCGCGCCCCCTGATATGTTTTTCCCGCATGTCGCGTCTCCTGTAATCCGGCGTCGCCGCGTGGCCTGCGTGATGCCCGCGGCGGTCGATGTGGTTGGGGCGCAGTGCGAGAAATGGCGCGAGTGTTGCGCTGCTAACGCCGCCTCACGGCAGGGTTACTTGGGGGCGCAGGGGAGAACAGGTTGGCTCTTCCCCGGCGGGTCGGCGAACCGCGTGGACGACCCGCGCGCCGCCGACCCATGCTTCTGCGACACCGCCTCGCGTCTCCGTCTCCGCGCCACCGTCCGCGTGACCGTACACGCGAATGACCAGGCGTTAGGATCCAGCATGGGGCGAACATATTCGCTCGCTATCCGGTCGCGGTGAGTCGGACTTCTAGATTTGTCGCGCGCCCATCGGCATGTTTTGTGGATAGCAACTCGGCTAGCAGACCTTGATCTATGAAAGGTGCAATAAATGCCCTTGTGATTGTTTGCACTACTGTGTTGTTGTTCCTTTGTCCCAAGAGCACGGAGGAGAACCCCACAACCTCTATTTATTTATTTATTCAAAATACCTTACAGGCCCGAAAAATGGGCATTGGGTAAGGAAAAAAAAATTTACACAGCATAAAGAGCAAGCAATTATACAAAATTATACAATCATACAATGCTTTGTTAATAATAATACAACGAAGAGGCAAGTTTATACAAACTAAAATTCTAAGATAAGCAGAGGACATGTTCGTTCAGCAGTGTATAAGCCTCACCAGTTCTAATCTCACTAAGGCTGATGATATCCCAAACAATATGTGATAGTTCCTCAAAGAGTCCTGCTAAGCTAGCCTCACTCGACAAAGTTAAGCAATTAAAGGTTGACAGGGTCCGTTTTCGTTGGCAGCCTGTCCGGACCCAGAGATTCTTGGCAGCCTCTGCTGCATTACAGGTCTGACTGCAGCCTTGGTCATCATCATCATCATCAGCCTGGTTACGCCCACTGCAGGGCAAAGGCCTCTCCCATACTTCTTCAACAACCCCGGTCATGTACTAATTGTGGCCACGTCGTCCCTGCAAACTTCTTAATCTCATCCGCTCACCTAACTTTCGCTGCGGAGCACCTGACCAAGGAGCCTTGGTCAGGTGCTCCGCAGCTGCTGGGGACTGAGGGCCAGGGGTAATTGTAGGAATCAGTCGGGAGGTAGTGGCACAATACTGCAACAGGGAGGCCGATTTCTGTTCTGGTGAGGGAGCATCTTTGTTGAAGCATAGTGGGCCTTCCTAGTTTGGTTAAACCTGGATTAGTATAGCTCCACTTGCTCTCTGCATCTTTTGCCGGTGTCAGGCGTCACTCCAAGCCTGCGGATGTTCTGCACTGGAGGAGGTGAATTTCAAGCTCACCATCATCAAATTAAAAAAAAAATCTTATAGAAGGATTCAAACTTGATCTATATAGTTTCTGTAGTCTCTATAGGGCCCACTTTCACGATTAAAACCCACATGAATAATCAAGCGTCAGGTCGTGGTGCATCTCTACCCATTAGAAAAAAAGAATGAGTGGATTTTCGGCGGCACCAGGATTTCAAATACTTGCATATGAAGCAAGTATTTCACCACCACGGCAGTTTTGTTTTTTGGCAACCTTTCTTTCTAGAACTTGGTCATGCTTTGCTGACATCATTATGATGGGTACTTGAATACAGTCTGCTTTATTGATCAGCAGCAGCTATAAGGATTCCAGTTTGCTATTTGTCCAGTGCACCAAGACATTGAGCAGGGTATTTCATATGGCCTGAACGAATGTCGCATTAGCTTCTCACTAGGTCCACATCATCATATTAATAGCCAAACCCAGACACACTCACTAGGCTAGTATTCTGCGTAGCGTTGTCTAAGATTGTAGTGCCAACTGTCAGTCTGGTTTTTGTTGAGGAGGCAGGCAAGCTGTTGGGCTTCTTCACTTGCAGAAGGTAAGCGCCAAAGTCAAAATTGTCTTTATCGCCGATGTTCAGCAACTAGGAATCAAGTATCATTGCCATGTAACTTCTATAAACAAGCTTGAATCGCATCATCTGTGTTGTTTCTTGCATTGCTGTGTTGTAAGCAAAGCTTGCATATAGAAGGAAGCATACGGTACCACATCTTGTGTTCTCTGTCAACATACATTGTAAACATATTGGTGATTGTCTTATTCAGGCGCTTCGCAAGGCCACTCGTCTGCGAGGCAGTTGTCCTGTGGTGACTGTACTGCAAGGCCTCTTGTGTAAGCTCCTCTGTCGGCGATAAGGACTTTTAGGGAACCACATCGTATCAGGATGAGCTCCTCTGTCGGCGATAAGGACTTTTAGGGAACCACATCGTATCAGGATGTTCTCGACAAAGAATTTTGCCACTTTGACCACACTGCTTTTGGGCAGGGCTTTCATTTCAGCGCACTGGGTAAGGTAGTTGGTAGCCATGGCGATCCATTTATTTTCTAATGTGTACACTGGAAAGGACCCAAATAAATTTATCTCTATCTACTGGAACAGTCGGCAAAGAAGTTCAATAGGCTATATCAATCCTGCTGGCCATGGTGGTGTCGCATTTTTGGGCACATCTTGACATAATGGGTAACATCAGTGGTCAAGTGCTGCCAGTATTCTCTTGTATCCTCACGAACCAGAACCCAGTGTGCCCAGCTATCAGATCATCTTGCTGGGCATGCAGAACCTCTGGCTACAGTGCTGAGAGCACGAGAAGTCAGTTGGCACATCCTGGTGACAAGTGCATTGTGAGGATGTCATTTTGCAAGGAAAATGAAGACAATCCACGTTTAAATACCCTGAAGACAAAGTCGGTCTTGCCTTCCAAGTACTTGACAAGTGCTGTGACATAGTTACGAGCGCAAATGAAGCTAACATAAAAAAGTTAGAACAGGGCAATGCGCTGGACTTGAACTGACAAAATTTTATTCAGATGACATGCAAAGAAGCCACTAGATGCTCAAATAAATGTTCATAGACGAAAGTGCCACAAAACAGGTAATCAAAAGCACAACAAAGTGGATAAGTGCCCACAAACAATGTACCATTACAAATCGTTGCTGGTGTTGCACTTCAGGGGCGGTCCCACCGTTAGCAACCAGTTTGTTGCGTTTGTAGGCGATCCCACCGCTAGCAACCTGTTTCTTGCGTACTCCAGGGTAGCGTACCGTACTGCTGCCGAGAAGTAGCGGCGCCTGCCTATCTAAGCTCGACCGACATTACTTATTGGGTAGCGTAGCGTTGTCGGCGGGCTGTAGGCTTCCGGTAGACCATGGCGACCGAGCAAGGGCGAGACGATTTGCTAGTGCGAAACTTGCACTGTTTATTCAAAGGTAGTTGAAAGAAAATAAGAAAAGCATGAAGTATGAAGTCTGAAGTATATCAAAGTACATTTCGGAGCTCCTTAAATAGGCTCTCTACAAGTGTGGGCGGGATCTTGCTTCCGTCGATGTCACGTGACAGGCACAGAAAGAGGGCCCCTCCTCCTGCATTACCGAGCACGGGAAGGAGAAGTCGATCCTCTTTTCGACGAATCCGGGGAGAAGGTCAGGTGAATGACCTGTCACCCGTGGGCTCCGTCCCAGAGGGTAGGGGGAATGACCTGTCACCCGTGGGCTCCAACCAAGTAGAGGGTAGGGGGATGACGTATCGCCCGTGGTGTCCGACGCCAACCCTAACACTGGTAAGGTTCTTCTCAAGGTACAATGCTTCTTTATCAGAAATGGTACGCATTCATCACCAGCTGGAACTCGCATGTCGGGCTGAATTCCTGTGGGTCCAGTGTCTTCCATCGACGTGCACATGGAAACGAGCCTGCAAGGGGGGAATGCGGCCCCTGCGTCTGGAATTGGATGTTGCAATGTGCCTAGCAAGGTTCATGATGTGTTACAAGACAGCCCAAAATTTTGTAGTGAACCAATGAAATGCCCTTAGGTCTTGTCAGTGAGCCGTTCTACTAATCCCGAGGAACAAAGTAGATGTATTTCGGAAGGTGTTGACTGCCTCTCCTCTGGTGTTTGCATTACGAATATTCATAAGGCAATTAAGCAGTCTGTTAAATTTCTAATTGAATATAACTTGTGTTTGTTTTAATCCAATAAAGAAGGGGGTATTGTCGTCATGTTGCAGTCATGTTTTCATGAGAAGATGTGTGCAGCTGTGAATAAGAACTTTGTACACTCGGATAATGTTTCAATGAGGGTGAAGAAGAATGTCTTGACTATATGCCAGGATATCCATATTGATGGCCTCGGGAAGCATATGCTGGCCACAAAGAGAGGCACTTCCACGATGTTCTTTCCTGCTAAGATGCACAAAGCAGATGTCCCTCTCAGAGCAATTGTAACTGACAAAGAGCCTTGGCAAGGAGAAATGTCAAAATTTCTTCAGAAAGCCTTTCAAATGTTGCCTGTCGGCGACCCATTCTTGTTGCGCAATTCCATTGAGCTGGTTGACTACCTATCGGCACATGAAAACACTGGGGAACAGTTATATGCCTTCTCGATTGATGTAAAAGAGCTTTCTTCCTCCTTCCCTCAAGCTGAGCTTTTAATTTTCGTTGGGGAGAATATTGGGAGTACAGCCGCATCGACTTTCAAAATGCTGCCGGCCTCTCTCTTGACAATTTTGTTGAAATGCTAATATTTCATCTTTCTCATACCCTTGTTGATTTTTACCAGGACATTTTTGTCCTAAAAGATGGTTTGTGCAGAGCACCTGTTTTAAGTGATTTTTTTTTATCTAATGTTGATAGACGTATTCTATTGTTACGTGACAATACTTGTGTAGCTAAAATTTATAGGTATGTCGATGACTTTCTTGTTGTGCTGAAAGGAATACAACCTGAAGGGAGAGACCTTGCTGTACAAGATATTCAGGGTGTTTTTGAAGAATGCGCAGTAGGGCTAAAGTTCTCTCTTGCGCTGCCAGTAGATGGCCGCTTACAATTCTTACATATTTGTATCATTCTAAATGTTAGCTCCTTGTGTTGGATTTACTTTCCTAGGAGCAAGAATCCCTTGCTGGACTACCAATCTGCACATTTGAAGTTAGTTAAGAAAGGCATAGCTACCAACTGCCTGAGAGCTGCTCTTAGGAAATCCTGTGAGCACCAGGTTTCCTGCATTCGTTCAGCAACAAGCGAGTCATTTATGTGGGGCCAGGTGTCTTGAATGTCAGTCTCTGAGAGCCTCAGAAAAGTTGACCTGGCAGCTGCTCAGTGCAATGACGCATGTCCCAGCGGGCACCCTTGGGGCTGTGCTGTTCATACACGGGATGTCCCACTGCCAAAAAAAAAAAGTGGCAAGCAAGTGCAGGGTTGGTGTTGTTTTTTCAGCGCCACAAAAGTTCGCAAGGCTCTGCCGTTTGTAAACAACACTGGGAAAAAAGATGCCTACACAGAGAAGCTTGCCCCCCGCTTTGATAACTGCAGTGTGACTTTTTAAGGCTTGTAGCGCAGCGCTCACTCTGTTTTCTGTTCGCTTTCATCATCCCTACCTCCTTCCTTTTTTGCTCTTTCTGAGCTGCGCTACTAGCCCAAAAAAGTCATGACATACCAACTCGCCCAAACTGCCACGCTTTTGAACTGCAATGTGGTTGTGGTCTGCAAGGTTCCACTTTCTTGTGGAAAATGCTATACTGGGCCAACAGGTAGATGCCTCTATAACTGGCTTGGGGAGCACCAGACTGCTGTGAGCGCTGTAGCAGCCACTGGCCACATGGCTGACCACTGCCACCACAGATGTGTTTGCTCCCCGTGTTTTCATAAAATGCATGTGCTCCGATGGTGTGTCAGGCAGTTAGATAGAGAGCATTTCTGAAGCGTTTTGCATTTTAAATGCTGGTGATGAATGTGCAAGCATACCATCTCTGGCACTCACTGATAAAGAAGTGTTCGATCTTGAAAGAAACCTTGTCATCACTGATTTGTAATGGCATGTTGTGGACGCTTATCTGCTTCATTGCACTTATCATTATCTTCTTTGTGGCACTTTTGTCTGTGCAGAAGGGTTGAAATGCGGGCCTGTTGGTGCATGCCTGAAGGAACAAACCGGTCAAAAAACACACGAGGAGAAGTTCACACCACAACGACTGGTGGTGCACTGCCAGTCGTTGTGGTGTGAACTTCTCCTCGTGTGTTTTTCGACTGGTTTTTTTCCTTCAACTTTTGTCTGTGTTTATCTGCACATTTATTTGAGCACCTGGTGGCCTCTTCACTTGACAAATAAAATTTTGTCAGTTCAAGTATAGCACTCTATCCTGTCTCAACTTTTTTGCATTAGTTTTGTTCGCACTAGTAACTATGTCAAAGCAATTGCATCCACACCAACTCGCCCAACTCTCTTTGTTAATTACTTGACAGGGCTTCTTACTTCCAGGTCTGCTCATTGCTGTTCGATGAAGCAACCTGGTTTTATTGTCCCCAGGATAACTTATGTTTTAAATTAGCTTTCCTATTCAAAAACTGAAAGTGGTGCATCATCATGCTACACGAGAACTTGTTCTGTTGCCACCTTGTGATAGCAATGGCGATGGCACTGGCTAGGCTGACTCTGGCAGTAGATTGCTATGAACACTGGGAACATGGTTTTGGTATTGTATGTGATCGTAACATGCAAGCAATTTTTGAACCAGCTTTCTTAAAAAAGGTGCTAGTTGGAATTGAGTGAACACTATAATCATTCATTGTGAGCTATCATTTTGGCTTGGAAAGTCTTTCTTGGGCAGGCCGACAATAGGCGTACATATTCAGTGGGAAGGCAACGTGCTCACTGTGTCCCCTGGCACTGCTATGACAGGCACTACCACTAATGGGCAGTTTGAAGTACAGGATGGAAACAATTAAATTTGGGCCCATGGTTGCTGGCTGGGACCTTCAATCAGAAGGAAATTAAACAATCAAATTAACTGGAGTAGAATTAACAAATTTCTACTGTATTAGATCCAGGGTGTCAGATAAATCTAGTGGTACACCTGGGTTGAGTGACAAGTTGAGGTAGTATTCTTTTGTCAAAACAGAGTAGATTAGCCCAGTCGATTGAAACAGTGGAGGATGATAGCATATACAAAAAACCATGCAACATAACCAAGTCATTCCATACATTTGCTGGCATGCAATTGAGTTGATGTACAGTTCCCCACTGCCATATGTGTTATTGTCCATATTATTATGGCGGAATAACGGAATAGATGATGGACAAATTGAACCAAGTTTCAGTTGTAATGGATCCTTTTCACTGGCCAGTTCACTCATATGTAAACAGGTGGCTTGTGTTGTGCCTAGCCTCAAGACTTCATGGCATTGCAATTCCTAGTTGTGGAATGAAAAAATGTACTTGGCATTAGGGGCACATTAAAGCACACCAGAGAGTCTAAATTAATCTGCATCCCTCATTACCCTATGTGCTGTTTGAGGACTTTAAAGTCTGTTAAATGCACTGCGTGTGTGCATGATTTGGCAAGGCTGCTTCCCAGTTAGTGGACCTGAGGCATTTGCACTAAACACTGATCAGCTCACCTTCACATGGAGAAGCACTGAAGAAGGACTCATTGATGGTTAATGCTGTTAGCCCTGTTTTGCTGTCCTCTTTCTTCATCCCTGTTTCATTGCCCCACAACCCCAGAGTAGAATGTCAAGCCATCATTCTACAAAAACCAACATTTTGCAATGGCAAAACAATTTTGTGATTGTTTTTATCAAAGGCAAAGGTCCTGGAGAAATATGATAGTCAGATACAACTGTAGTACACACTAGCTCGTAACTCTCCAATGTCGGGGGTCCCATGCACTGAAACTCACCGAGACCCAGTCAGGTGTTAGATATGAGTGCACTCATTACAGAGTATGTCGACGAAGGAGTGGTTTACATATGTTACGTAAAAATTTTCAAGGTTGAACATTTAATCGCGAGCCACAATCTGAACAAGTGATGAACAATATTATGTATTTCATCAAAACTTGAAGACATAGATATTTTAAGCTTGGAGTGTGGCATGAAGAAATCAAGTCCAATCGACACATTCACATGCGATTATGTAGAAAATAAATTATGTAATGATATCGCACCAAAAAACATTACTGAAGCAAGAAGTGTGTCTTTCGAGCCATTAGCTAAAAGAAAGAAAATGGTGAGTAAATGACTGTAATTATGACTTAATACTGCGGCTGAAAATATGTACCACTGTGTCTTGGAAAGTGATTTCTAGCTCTTCCTTCTAGTATGCACACCGTGTATGCATCATAGGGCAGTGCTCCCACTTCTTGGACAAAGCGTAATGAACCTGGGAGGACTGGTGTGTGGCATGTTCACTCGGTTGGCAGCAAAAGCCCAAAGAGCATGCTGCGCCACACCGGCTTCGTGCGCTGCCATTGTAGAACAGGGGCCCAGGCCAGCAAGGCACCCATCTCGGAGAAAGGCACTACAACTTTGGTGGAGTTCCGGTCCATGACACGACATTGCTCAGTGATAGTCGCCAGGTTTGGAATTGTGCTGCTATGCCTGAGGGTGCGGGATCAAAGAAGCCTGGATGAGGTGGTGGCATTACAGGGGGTTGGCAGAGTTACCCGCATTGGCGTGCACCATATCGTGGTTTTGGCATGTAAAACCCCACAATTTAATTTTTAATGACCAACGGATGACGCTTCTTGTTTCTTGTTTGAGAATGACGCTATATATTTTAGTAAACAGGAATGACAATGATGTGCGAATTTGTTGTGTGGGATTCCTACGTGGTATTTCCAAATGTTATGATTTATTTAATGCTATTTATTTGTTCTTCATTGGCGAACGGAATTATCACAACTTAAACTGCACGTTTCAACTCTTCCAAAACTTGTCATCATATACTGTGCTTTCAATTCCTGTATGATGCCAAATATTGGTATGGTACTGGTATATTCAGAATAATCATACATTAGAGAATGCATTCCCAAGATGTCTGTCCTGCCTCTTTTCTATTTAGTTAGCAACTGTGTACATGTTTTTTATTTCGGCACACATGTAATATGGTGTTAGGACACCATTACAATGAAGTAAGTGTGGGCTAGTTCACGCAGTGCATGCTCACTTGTGCAAAATAGTAGCCACACGGCAAGGTTGTGTGCATGACATTGAATTTGCCCTGCTTGTGTCACATGGTCAAACCATGGACTGCACGAAGTCCAACCTGGCCATGGCCTTCTAAAATTTTTTAGATCTTCACATGCCTGTCATTTGGAACGAGTATCTGACACTGGTCTCCTCGGAGAGCTGAGTGCACAGGAAGTGGCATAACAAGAATGGCTTCATCCAAACTGATGCAGCCAAATTCCATCTCCCAATGTGATGAGACGTCTGGCAGAATCCTGTGTGCATGTGCAGGGATGCATGTTTTTCACATCTTGATTTTGGCTGGATGCTGCTGTACATGCCGATACGTTTGCCGCTCATGATGCTCTCCAAGGCTTTTCATGTGGCTCCGCATGACAACTGGTGCTCGATCTTCACAGTCTGTTTTACCAATTCTTATGTCTTACCATGTTGATTAAAAAGAAATTAAGCAAGTGGAAACTTAAATATCTAAAGTTGTGCATTCATTCTTGCTCCATATTTGATGATTACACAGCCATAATGAGTTGTGTTTGTGTGCTCAGGCAAGGAACTACATCCGCAGCCTGCCTGTCATGAAGAAGAAGAACTTTGCTGAGGTGTTCCAGGGGGCCAATGAGAAAGGTGAGGGTGCAGATGACCTATAGTATTGGATTGATTGTTTTGCCACTTTAATGGCCATTTGAAGCCGATGAAAGCATATGGGAAACAAAGGCACTTTTGGTAGTAAAAGCAGCGCTATTAATACTTTATTATGCTTCACTATAGAAAAAGGAAAAGGCATCGTCATAACTGTCCCACTTTCCAGTGGTTGCCTGAACTTTTCTGCAGCCGTAGAAAATGGGCATGGTAAAAAGCGATAAAGGGTAGGGACAACTTATAAACAGCCACATTATTGAAGTTTACAATAAAGTTGTATAATGAAAGTGCGAATGATTACATAATTGGGAAACACCTGGTACTGACCATAATGTAGCACTTGAATCCCACCATGATGCGATGTCCACTTGGTGCAAAACTTGATGCGTGGAGCTACACATAAATAAATGTAAAATTACGTGTGACCGAGTCACATGAAACATTAAATACATGATACCTTGACATCTCTTCCTTTTTATATATCGTCATCACCTTATCATAAAACTTGAAGTAAAAGATGGACTTGATAATCAGCAGTGCCAGCAAATGCTTGCCTTCTTGCAGGCTCCTCAGACATTATAAAACACTAATTTGTTCAAAGCTGGATTATGCCACCTCAGCTTGTGACCCATTTTACTTTGGACCATTTTGACAGGCTCACTTAGTGGTCCCAAGTAACTGGAATCCTGCCGGTGTGCGCGGTCATGTCTCCCCACCAGACCTTTCACTGGTCTTTCATGAACAGCACGAAGGTCTTTGTTGGCCAGGTTGCATTGCGAGTTACTGAGAGAGGGTCCTTGGACCAAGTGTGTGCATTGCATGTGCAAAGTGTTATTGACTTGTCAGTGAAATTGCTGAGCCCCTGCCCACCCCTTCTCACTTGACATGTGTGACCTATTTTATTCTACAGTCAAAACCCGCAATAACGAAATCTCGCGACTACGAAATTCCCATCACAACGAAATATTTTTGTATTCCTGGCGAACGGCCATTGGATTCAATGCATTTCGTACTTCTCGACAGCGAAATGTCACTGTACTACAATCCCGCATCAACAAAAGTTGCCAAAATGTAACCTCGAATATAACCTACTCGCACAAGACTAGCAGGCTCCAAAATATGCTGAAATGTGATTGCTTTGCACTAAAATTGTATGAAATACTACCACATTATACTTGCATGGGTGCCACCATTTTTGTTTACAAAAACAACCAAGCGCCAGAAACAGTTGTACTGAAAACACGTCATGGCCGCCATCTTGTTTGTCGATCACCCGTTTAGCGCCTCCTCTAAATATAAGGAGGCGTTGGCTTGTTTGAAGTGGCAGCATGTTGCACTGACATGTGACGATGGTTTTTGCACACCTATTGTAGTGCGTACTATGCGCCTCGGCGAGAAAAATGTGTCAAAAAACAAGGAAATCCACATCCCACTAACGTGGAATTGTTTATGGCGCTTGATATGGCAGTCACAGCATGGAATGCCATGCATCGGGCTGTAATTGAGCAATCGTCTGAGAATATGCATTACTTGCTTCAAGAACGCTGGTTTTGGTGCCATATATACGAGATAGAATCACTTTCGTGCTCGGCACTGGACGCGTCATTGCCTATAGGCGACAGTGTGCACTGGAGAAATGCTGCTGCATGCATGGAGCGCTGTTGCTCTGCATTTGGTGCCGAGTTACGCAATATCTCGCAAAAGTCATCGTATCCCCGAAAGCAACTGACCGAAGATAGTGCTCCATGGCAATGCTGCCACTGCTGATCGACGCATACGGCGCACTTTGTGCACTCAGCCATGTGGTTCTGTATCCTTGCAAGCTTACTGGTACGCCCACACTAGCGACAAAAACGCGCGCGACACGCTGCACGCGGCAAGCGCCCGCGCGGCAGACGCGTGCGGGCAAGTCCATAGTCGCGTTTTGCAGCACGCGGCAGCGGCCCGTGGAGTCCCGCGTTGTCTCGTTCCATTCAATACTTCTCGTGACAACGCGCTCGCCGTTCTGCCCATTTCGTCTTCCATCGGAAGTGTCTGTGTTTTTTTGCGCCACTGCCGGCCACGCTCAGGCATGTCGGATACGGGCGAGGAGCTGCTGGTGACTGTGAACACTATAATACTTGTTTGTTCTTTACTTGTGTGACGCTGACGTGCCAGAAAGCGGACGAGAAAGTTTTGGGTGCGGTACAGGGACACTGAGGGCCAGGCGCACACTCTGTTTCCCCGCCTTCACCAATTACTCACCTGTCATGCCAAACTGCTGTCCATAATGTGCCAGCAGTTGGCGCGCAGCTCCTTGTCCGACGCTCGATTTATCATAGAGGCACGCATATCCGCGAACGGTTTCCAAAAACGCCTCTATTGCGAGGCGAATTCTTCGTCGACGCCTCAGTGGCGGTGTGGTAAGGCTTAACAAAAACAGCCATTTGACTGGAAATGGCCTCTGAGATTTTACGGCGCGCGTGTCACTGTTCAGTCTCAGAGCCCATAGATTATGATTCTTTGCTTATGCGACAGGTGGCGCCACAACAGCACGGCTTGTAAAGCGGCTCGCTTCTGATTGGTGGTCGTTTTGCGTCTGCCGCGAAAAATGAGTCTCGCACCCATTCGCGCGTTTGCCGCGCGTTGCTGCCGCTTTTCGTGAATCTTGCCGCGCGCGACAGCACCGCTCGCCGCGCGCGGTGTGTCACGCGCGTTTTTGTCGCTAGTGTGGACGTACCATACCAAAGTAGGCTAACAGAATTTTGACAGTAAGGTGGCGTTCTGCGACGCATTACCTGTCTGTGCTGTCTCATTTCACAACAAGGAAATTCTCGCGAAAGTGAATTTTTCTGCATTCTAGGCCAATTTCGTTATTGCAAGGTTCAGCTGTATTTCAAAACCAGATCTGTTCAGAGCTGTCAGAAATTTTACTGAAGAATGTGGCCCAATGTCTTTAACTTTGCACTTTTAAGTATTGACAGCTTTCTTTAAACGCTCGGCTTTTATCTTCCACTTTTATCGCCTTATGTGATGAAACTGTTATTCAGAACAACTGTGTTTGTATTGGTTCACATGTAGCACCATTTTTATTTGTTTTTAGCTGAATGTGATAAGCACATATAAATGCACAGATTGACAAAACCAAAGTAGATGTACGTTGGTGATTATCTGGTTATACTGTACTTAAGTTGGGTGTTCTTGGTCACACACTTCTGAACAGTTTGTGTTGGAGCGCTGTGCAGCAGCTCTTGAATTCACATACAAGATGCCTGTTGACCACCTCATAAGAGAGGTCCAGGGAACCGAAAGAAACAGGCACCATGACTTGGACAGATAACTATGCAGTTGGGCCGTATATACACCTTGATATAACTAAATTCTTGATATAACAAAGTACAATAAAACCTACTTAAACGGTACCTGCTTAAACAGTAGTTTCGTTTTAAAAGTAGTAAAGTCAAATCCCCGACACAGCGGCCATTGAACATAATGTATTTTGTATCCACATAAACCATACCAGCTTATTGCGTACGTGTCGGTTAACACGTTGTGTTTCCACTTTTCCTCGATCAAATACGGTGGGGCGTTGTCTCCATCGGGCGGCCCGTCAGAACAACAAGCCTCAGAGGTCGGAACAAGTGCCTCCAAGCACCCTGTGCATTTGTGCGTGAAGCCACATCAACATCAACATCATTTTGTCGCCGCGCCAGAGACATGGGGATGAATCTCCGCATGGCTGCCATTGGCATTGACGCTAGCGCCAAGGTCCCTTTCAGTTACGGCCCTAACCAATGGGCGACGCAGAAGCAAAATGGCAGCTCACACGATTGTTTACGTTGTCATGGCAACAGGAATAGCAGCCTCGCGGCGCCTCCTCTAACAAATGTTTTTCTTTTCTTTTGGTTTTTGTTATGCCGACCCGCTCCGCTTACTTTCACCCTTTCCCTCATGCCGCGCACGTGCTGCTTACATTTTTTTGTTTTTACCTGTACGTAGAGCATTTTTTTTATTGCGCACGTGCTACGGGGCACCACGCGCCAGCTCGCAAGCAATGCACGCGTTACGCAGCGCATTGGCATTGCTTGGGAGCTGGCGCATGGTGCGCCGTGGGCTATGCGTTGGCACACAAGCAGGCTTGCCCATACTTATATTATACCAGCATGTGCCGGGACATGAAAAAAATTCCACTTCCAACACAACAGATGTTTAGTCCCGCTTTATTGACTTCGTTTCCGAAAACAGATTTTTCTTATAACGTGGTGTGATACATGCTCAAAAAATGAGCAAAAGTGAAAGGTGCATGACATATACAAGAGTACTAATTCTAAACACAAAAGTTCACAGACGGTGAAATAACAAAAGAAAGCGCTAGAAAACGCGAAGGCCGTTTCATCTACACACATAAAAAAAAGAGAAGATTTTTATGTAACGCCCTCAAGACTGAAATGTAGACGAGCTTCTGATATATGCATTAAGATATTGCACAAAATTGGACGACCTGTATGACATAGTCATGCCAACTATAAAAAGGCATAACTCACTGGAAATGGCAAAAACAATGACATGCAAAATACCTAAAATATAGAATAAAATGCTAACATTGTTTGATTGAGGACCATACCAAAAAAAAAAAGAGAGCTTACTTATAAATCTGCACGAAAGTATGTGAAATGCGTGACATGTTCATTACTGCTGAACAAATTGAAAAAGACATGGCAGAACAAAAATTTGAAAATATGACACTGCTGTATTGGTAGTCTAATGTGCTGTAATGTAACTTAATTGCTGTGCTGTAATGTAATGTAATGTAAATGTGCTGCAATGGCATTAGCTGAGGGGCAGCTGCATTCCACATTTACATGAGCGTTTCACAAAGTGTTTACTATGCTGTTGTAAATTTAAATATACTTTCCATTTTGAAGATGTGAAGTGCCTGTTAATTCTGGCGTTCCACTAGGATCTGTGCTTGGACCACTTGTGCTGGACCATTGGACCATGTATGCTGTGCATAAATTCATTGATTAATTTATTATTACTGTCATACATAAATGGTACAATTAAGGGAAAATGAAACATCTGCCCAATCGTAGTAATTGCTACAAAAGAAACCCATGCGGGTGCGTCGAAAGGGAAGCCTCACAGTTGAAGAAAAATTGGTCCTGGTCCAGGATTCGAACCCGGGATCACCACCTTTCCAGGCCAGCCACTCTACCATCTGAGCTAACCAGGTGACTAGCAGATGGCAGGGCGAAGTCATATTTGTCAGCAACTTGAAGCAAAACTTTCGCAGAACTATTACGTCAAACTCTTATGCAATCTCTTTTTCTGAAGCGGTCTTTTATAGAAGCGGAGTTCATCTATCTCTTTTACGACCGAAAAGGAGTAGCCTCGAAACGAGCGGGCACCAGAAATTATCATATATTAAAAAAAAGCAAATGCATGTTTTTCTGTAGCCTAGGTTCATCATAAAAAATAATTGTATGTCTGGCAGAAGGTGTAGTAAACCCTGTAATACTCATTTCTTTCTGTACTCTCAGAAGCAGGTTGAATGGGCCTTGTAAGCAGGCTGAACGCTCTTTAAACTACTACAATAAATCTTTACATTAGCGTTTCTGAATATGGCATTTTTAAATTTATTTGAAAACCGTGTAATACATTAAGCTTTAACTTTATATTTTGAGGTACATCAGTTTATTTTGGCTGATTTTGTTTTGAACGCTAGCGCCATGCTTTCGGTAGCGTGTCCAGAAGGAAACACTAAGAGATCGTCGGTACCGTGTGTCTGCTGCTCAACACCGCTTCATTAAAAAGTTTTTCAACTTTATGAAAGACCGCTTATGTAAAAGAGTTTTTGCGTGCTCATGTGACAGAGGTAAAATAAAGAATTCGCAATCCTTGCTCATTCCATGCACGGTGTAATCCTTAGGATCAACCTTTTTGGAAGAGCATTGTGCCACTGTTAAGTGTAGATTAATAAAGGGAGAATGAGGCATTCACCCAATCGTAGCAATTGCTACAAAGGAGGCCCATATGGGACTCGAACCCAGGACCACAGCCTTTTTTGGGGCAGTCGTCTGAGCTAGCCAGGCGACTGGAGTGGGCTGTTCAGCCACCCTGTTACCATCAAGACTCGTACGTCAAGATGCCCTTCTGCTCACTTGGTCTGCAGCCAGCATGGAAGCTTCCAACGCAAGTTCATTTTATGCTGTGGTTGAGCCTTTGCATTGTGTGAAGAAAAATATTCTCATACAGTGCTGTATGGTTTCTCTTACCAACAGAAGTGCTCTGTTATGTTAAACTGTCTGCATTGGAGTTCAAAGCAATGTGACTACGTCAGGCTCCACTGATGTTTGCATTACAGAATCGGAATTCATTAATAGGCAATAACCCGAATCTGCCACCGCTCCCTGCTGCAAGCAGCCTGAAGTGGCCGTCATGTTTCACTCTAGTGGCATTGTATTCTGGACCGCCAACTCGATTTCATTTTGGTTTTCCATCACCGTCTTAAACCCTGCCAGCTCAATGCGCGACGGCGTCTCAGGTGGAGCAGCAATGTGCACTGATGTCAACACCTCCCCCGCACATGCCTCGCTCAAAGAAGCTGTTGATGCAGGCCGAATTCGAGGAGTGTATACATAAGCCTGAAGCCATAAAAACGACAGTACAGGTCTGGGTCCACTCGGACACCATGAGCTCGGTGCATTATAGCATCACATCCTGCTACAAATTGTGTAACGTTTCACCTTACGCACTGGTCAACTACAGCTGAGTCTTTCAAATTTTTTAGCAACTTCACATCGTACATTTTTCCAGTTAGTACATTTTCTTAAGCACGTTTTCTTAAGCATTTTCTTAAGCACGTTTGAATGAGGTTCTACGGTATTGTCAGAATATTGTTACGAGGTTAAAAACGGTCAGACATGTATTTACAGAATATTTACAATAATTATATCAGCTGACAAGATGGTAGACAGCGCGCGAAGACCAGAACATCGTCTTCTTCCGACGATGATCAAAACTTCTTCTTCGTCAGCGTGCAACTCGCTCTACCTGCTGCTATTGACCCTCCTGAAAGTGCTCCGATACGGCTATGTTCCACATCCGAGTACGCCCGTGAAGCCATCCTGAAAGCACAAGAAACACGCCATATTGCTCGACGCCGACTTGTGTAGTCGCAGGACAATCAGCGGCGCTTATATGACGCCCGCCATCGTGACGCCCATTACACACCGGGCGCCCTGGTTCTCCTTTGGTCACCGTCGCGACGCGTTGGCCTCTCGGAGAAGTTACTTTCATGCTACTCCGGCCCTTATTATGTCTTGCATCAAGTAACTGACGTCATGTACGAAATCGCCCCTCTTGAGCCAACCGTGGCTCAGCATCGCTCCGACGTGGTCCACGTTGTGCGTCTTAAGTTGTATCACTCGCCCGCCTCCTAACCAGCACCGAGCCGGTGCTTCAGCCGCCGGCGTTCATGTGACACCCTGACGAAGAAGATGTTTTAATCATCGTCGGAAGAAGACGATGTTCTGGTCTTCGCGCGCTGTCTACCATCTTGTCAGCTGATATAATTATTGTAAATATTCTGTCAATACACGTCTGACTGTTTTTAGCCCCGTAACATTTTGTTTGGCAATGTTTGATAAGTTTGCAACAGGACGAGGTCAGAAAGGTTGGGCGGTAGTTGTTTACACAGAGTCAGTCATTATTTTATGCATAGCGATTTTTGCTTTGAGCCAGTCAACTGGCAAAGAAGACAAAAAAGTGCAAAATATTTCGGATAAAAAGCAAGACAATGATTCTGCATATTGTCATGTTGTAGTGACGATGAAGAAAACAGTCGCAAAACTGTGAATGACAAAACTAACTTTTTAATGGGCGAACCTGTGCCCACAAGAGCAAGTTAGACAACAATAGTGGTGAACACAGTTGGCGATCATCGAAATCTGATCTGTGGGGCAAGTGCGTCGGCTTTTATACATGAGTTATCGAAGATTCCAGAACAATCGCTTGTGCCCGCGTGTCTTACAGAAAGTACTACACAATTCGTGTTGCACATACTATGAGATTACACAAGGTTTGGTGACAACAGACAATGGATAGAACCATCGCTAACATTCAAGAAACTTTGTAAATGCAGATGCGTCCTGTGCTGAGCGATAACGTTTAACTTTTGTTAGCCAGAGAAAAAGCGATCACCCGAGAAAGATAAACAAGTACATGTGTTGATATTGTCGCAAAAATGCATTAGGAAGGCCAACTAGACCTATCGACAATTTTTATTCAATTGAAGTAGCATTTTAGTGACACCCTCTTCAGAGAGTATGTCAACAGGATCCAAAGAATCGCAAGCCAAATCATCAATATTTCAACAAACAGCTTAAAAACTGGACACTGAAAAGGAGCACACGACATGAGAACTGACTTCCAACAGATAGTCTGCACCTGTGCCGTGTGCTCCTTTCTGCATCCCATTTTTGCGCTGTTTGCTGAAGTATGTGTTCATACCAACAAGGGCCTGGCTAGCCACCACTTAGATTTACGTCATCAGTTGTAAATGCAAAGTGGATGTAAGTGTTGAAACGTGTTACAAGCATTTTTTTTGCATGCGACTTCCATTCACGACCGCTTGGGTAATCGGCTTATGCGACTCTCTGGTGTGATTTAGCCTGATTACGTTTGTAGAAGGGATTTGGTGAAGCGCCATTTCCTGGTGGATCCAATATTAGAAGAAAGTTAGTATAACATATGAGTTTGGACATTTGACCTTCCGTTTCAGGTGAATAATGTGGCAGTTAACCCATGGATTCATTTTCTTTACAAATTTCTTTCTTGTCTAGAATGAAAATATGCAAACAAAATTCACAGCGCTCCTTGAAAGTATTCCATAAAACTGAGACTTCACTACCCCGAAATGTATAAAAGCAATATCTAGATAATCAAGCACTGACTCATCATTTGCATGCAAAAAATCTTACAAGTTTATGCAGACCTTTATATGATCTTTCGCATGGAGAAAGCAGTAGAGATACAAGTACATGTTTGTGATCTGATAATCTTTCCAGAACAGATGGCGTGTGCACAGAAAACAAATAGCTAATGAATACCAAGTCTAAGACGGAACTACACATCTCTCGAACCCTTGTCAGTTCAGCTACAAGTTTGTTAAGATCGTGAACAATTATTAAGTCCGAAATTATGCCCACATATTCAGATAGTTGAAAAAACCCACTAGGCCAATTCATACTTAAAATATTATTTCCCCTTTGCTTTCATTTGCTTCATTGTCTGTTGGCATCATGGTTGTCACTAAATTTCCAGCCCTTCAGTCGCCCTTGTTTCTGCTTTCTTCTCGATTGTTTTTCTTTTGAGAAACGTACTGCCACATGCATCATGACTTGGTCATGCTGAAATCGTGTTTGTTTCCACACATCATGCTCGCTTTCTTGGTTCGTTTAAGGGGATGCCTGCACAAATACACCTGGCACACATTAATCAGTTTAAATCAGTTTATCATTATTATTATTATTACATTGTAGGTTTATTACAGCATATAAAATGTGCAGATAAGGGTCCCAAAGTACAAGACTGCAACAGGACCCTTGGTGAAGATTGCACATAAATAATGCAAGGATTAGCAGCAGTGTGAACAAAAGAACCAATATATCAACTAAGAAATAACAGTAAGCATAACAAAATAAAAAACATAACGTTTTAAAGCAAGAAACAATGAACTTGAGAAATAAATACAGTATATAGAAACACAAATCTAGTACAACTAAAGAAGCACGAACATCAAAAATATAACAAATAATCTTTTGATGAATCTGAATGCAATTAAAGAAACTTCGGATTTTAGAGGCATGGTTAAATGATACCATAATGTGGTCGCACAAAAGGCTGAGGATGATTTACCATAATTAGTAGTAACCTTAGGTAACAAAAGATTATTGCTACCAGCAAACCTGGTACAGTTGATATGTACTGAAAGCTCAGAATCAAATTACTAGAACGTTGATGTCATATCAGAAGAAGCCAACAAACACTGACACCAAGGACAACATAGGGGAAATTACTTGTGCTTTAATAAATGAAGTAAAGAAACGATAAACTAATGGAATTTAAAGTGGATGAAAAAACAACTTGCCGCAGGTGGGAACCGAACCCACAACCTTCGCTTCGCATTTTGCCGCAATAACGAGACTGCTGAAACGCAAAAAAGTGGGCAGGGAAGAGTAGAGAAAATGAAACCTTTCAACCGCCTGTGTCCTTGTCAAGGGCAATGTCAGTAGGTTATTTTTTTCTAAAAATGAAATAGAATTGGACAAGCAGCATTTTCTTTTATCTTACAATTCAATGCAATAATCTTATTGTGAATACTAGTGACAGAGTTATAATGAGGAGTGCCTTCTTCATCAGGCTAGTAGTTGAATGTCCAGGGGAGTCTAATTGTGCATTGCCTTTACCTCAATTTCTCCATTACAAAATTAAGCCCTGTTCACAATAAAGTTGAGGCCTTAGACATTATCGAGCACTAATCTATCACTTTAGCTTGACTTATGTGCCTTTAGTGTCCGTTCAAGTCTTGGGTTAGTATGTGAGCTTGCACATAATAGATGGCACATTGCAAAGATTACGTTTTAGGTAGCTTAGCATATAGAATGCATCAGCAGTGCCAGTGCGAATGTCTTAGCATTTGTAGGAAGAAGTCTGGGTTGTTATTGAAACAAGAGCAAAGTAACAAGAGTAGAAGAAAGTGAATTAAGAGAGAACAGGTGTGAAACATATGCACAACAACCACGGAAAGAAGACGAGAGAAAAAAGGGCTTGTGTTACAAGGATTGCCTTCCATGGTTGTTGCACATCTGTTTCACACCAGTTATCATGTACTAAGCCCAGCAGCAAGTTTTACTGAATTTTGACAGTAAGAGTGAAACATGGGTGAAGGTCAGCATTTTTCTGTGTTGGACGACAACAATTCGTAATGCAGTCGAAGAAACCTTGCTGGAGAGTGACCAGATTGAACAGTGAGCGAATGATAACATGGCTTATTTGGTCCTTGATGAACCTTGAAACCCATTGAACTCAAATATCAAGTTTTCAAGGCCTTCAATGCCTTTGAATGTTTTAGGGTCCTTGAAAACCCTGGAATATTAAGCATTTTCAAGCATTGACTATATTTAGTAGATTTTCTGAAATTACTGAAAACATTGAAGCACTTATTTCAGTGCAAATCTATTGTGTTGTGTCTCTGTGCTTAAGTGCAGGAGTGCATTCCACGCTTGTAACATTACTGGCTAGCTGCTGCAGTGGCTGCATGAAGACTTCTCCCAATGCATTGTTCGTGACACTGGGACTAGTACAGGTGACATCCTGAGCACAGAGATGACAAGAGAACCGAGGAAGTCAGTGGCCTCCGCAAGACAACATTATTGTTCTGTTTTGGAAGCAGAGAAGCAGCAGCTTGTAGTAACAATGGGTCTGAACAAGCGCCACCTCGAGGCAGAAATTTTGAAAAAAGCAAAACAGTAAACATGAGGATGTTGGAGGCAGCAGTGACTGTGTGTGTTAACATCTTCTGCAGGCACCTGTGCAAGGACAGCAGAGAGTAAATGTGACTTTGCTTGCATTGATAAATCAAACAGCATAAGTAAGGCTGTCAGAGACAAAGCCCAAGAGATTCTGAGCATCAGCTAAGAACTTGAAAACCAAGAGGTAGCGTGGGCCTGTTGCACCCATGTTTTCTGTGGCATTACTATAGACGGCATGGTCCATAAATATATTGTTACGGGGATGTTGTGAGCATAGAAAGACTACATTTACAATATATATACAGGATGAGTCAGAGTAGTTAAGATGGCTGACCACTAACAACACGCAGCAGCCAGTGTCAGCGACCTTCTTCTTCCTCTCTCTTCGTTCATCCTTCCGTAACAGGACTGCTGGGTGGCGAAGCACGGTCTCGGCGCATGGTAGGCAAAGAATTGCGAGCAAAGTATGGTTTCAGCCACTAAACGTGCACGACATCAACAGCCATCTGACTTGAGGATGCATCAAAGTGTAGTGGCGAAATCTCGTAATTTACATCATTAACTCGGCATAGGATATCTAAAGCCCTGTGTAGCGAGAGAGAAGCTTCTGGAAGAGGCCAACCCGATGACATGGTGAGCGAATGATAACATGGCTTATTTGGTCCTTGATGAACCTTGAAACCCATTGAACTCAAATATCAAGTTTTCAAGGCCTTCAATGCCTTTGAATGTTTTAGGGTCCTTGAAAACCCTGGAATATTAAGCATTTTCAAGCATTGACTACATTTAGTAGATTTTTAGTAGGTATGCTGCGAGGCTAATAAACGAGATCGGGCGACTTGACATGCCATGTGAGTGCAATTGATGACCTCACGAGCGTGCTCAGTTGCAACACGTGGCACAGAAGGGAGGATGCTGTCAATCAAACGGCAATGTAAGATTGCGACCATACAAGAGATAAAAGGGTGAATATCCTGCGGTGCCATGTCGGGACTAGTTATACACAAACGTCACGTAAGCCAGCGTGGCGTCCCAGTCGCGGTGACCGTTGGAGACATACATCGACAGCATCTCTCCGATTGTTCGTTTGAGACGTTCCATAAGATCATTCGTTTGTCGGTGGTAGGCGTTGGACAGCTTGTGCTCAGTGGCACAAGAGCGGAGGAGGTCATCGACAACTCGAGATAAGAATGAGCGGCCATGGTCTGTAAGTAAGTCGAGGTGCGCCGTGGTGGAGAATGACATCATGGAGGAGAAAATTGGCGACGTCTGTTGCAAAACTAGTCAGCAACACCTTTGTTATCATGTAGCATGTCAGGTAATCAGTAGCAACGGTGATCCACTTATTGCCTCTAGTTGTCGTCAGAAAAGGGCCAAGCAGGTCAAGGCCTACGCGAAAGAACGGCTCAGAAAGCACTTCAATTGCATAGAGTCATCCGACAGGTGGCAGGAGAGATTTATTTCGGTGCTGACACAATTCACAAGTGGTGACTAACGATGCACAGAGTGGTAGAGACCCGGCCAGAAGAACCGGCGTCGTACGCGATCGTATGTACGCAAAACTCCAAGGTGTCCCACCGTCAGTGCATCGTGAAGTTGTTCAAGAACGATGGATTGCAGATGACAAGGAAGAACAAGGAGCAACTCAGGGCCATCAGGGTTGAAGTTGTGGCAGTAGAGGATGCCGTCCTGCAGCATGAACATGCAGCACGTGCCGTTGGTGCTGCTAGATTCCACTCCGGTGATGATGGACTGTAAGGATGCATCGCGTTGTTGTTCAGTGCGCTTGTCGGTCATGTCAGTCAAAGCCATCACACAGGTGACCAGATCATGTGCAACAGGATCTGGAGAATCCACGGAGTGCTGCAAGAGGCAGCCAGCGTCCTTGTGGGGGGGGGCATCCAGTCTTGTAATGGACACTAAACGAAAATTCTTGGAGCCGCAAAGCCCAGCGACCAAGCCATCCAGTTGGTTCCCGAAGGGAAGACAACCAGCAGAGTGTGTGACAACCGAAAATGTGCGGCCGTGCAAATAGGGCCGGAACTTGGCGATAGCCCAAACTAAAGCCAAGTACTCCTGCTCGGTGATGGAGTAATTTCTCTCAGCAGGTGACAGCAGGCGGCTGGCGTAACCAATCACGCATTTGGTACCATTCTGTTGTTGTGCGAGAACAGTGCCGATGCCATGGCCGCTTGCGTCAGTGTGGACTTCGGTCAGTGCAGATGGATCAAAGTGGGCAAGCATGGGAGGGGTGGTCAGAAACCCGATGAGAGCGGCAAATGCGTGAGCCTACTCCGGGCCCCATGAGGATGGCGTGTTCTTCTTTAGAAGATCTGTCAAAGACTGAGCAACGTCAGCAAAGTTTTTGATGAAACGGCGAAAGTAAGAACACAGGCTGACGAAGCAGTGCACGTCAGAAGCAGAACATGGTACAGGAAAACTGCGTACGGCACGAACTTTTTCCGGATCTGGTTGATCGTTGACACCGGATGCGTCAACGAGGTGTCCCAACATGGTAATCTGACGGCGCCCGAATTGACACTTCGTGGAGTTAAGTTGAAGGCCGGCTTTTCGGAAGACCGCAAGAATTGCAGCGAGTCGGGTAAGGTGGCTGCTAAACGGGGGAGAAAAAACAATAATGTCGTCAAAGTAACAAAGACAGGTGGTCCATTGTAGCCTTGCAGAAGAGAGTCCATCATATGTTCAAATGTCGCAGGAGCATTACATAGGCCAAAGGGCATGACTTTGAACGGATATAAGAAATCCAGCATGATGAAGGTAGTCTTCTCACAGTCCATTTCATCAACTGAAATCTACCAGTAGCCATATCAAAGATCGATGGACGAGAGGTATTTAGCTCCATTCAAGCAGTCCAAGGCGTCATCGATGTGTGGTAGTAAGTAGACGTCTTTTCATGTGATCTTGTTTAAGTGGCAGTAATCAACGAAAAAACGCCAGGTACCATCTTTTTTTTTCACAAGGACGACAGGCGAAGCCCAACGGCTGGCTGATGGCTCTATGACCCCTTTGCGGAGCATTTTGTCCACTTCTGATTGGATGACTCGATGTTCAGAATGCGATACACGACAGGGACGCTGACGAATAGGAGTCGGGTCTCCAGTGCTTATATGGTGGTGAACAACAGATGTTTGGCCTAAAGGCCTATCGCCGAAATCAAAGATGTCACTGTATGATTCAAGCAGGAGATGGATGTCCGTGGCCTGTGCAGAGGTGAGGTCAGGTACAATCATCTTCGCCAGGTCATCCGTTAGGGGACCAGAGTTGTGAGCTACAATTGGTGCTAAGAAAACGCACTCGCAATTCAGACTTTCAATATCACATTCGAAAGTATTAGAAATGCTGGCCAAGAACATGCCGGCTGGAAGCACTTGAGGGCACAAGCTGAAATTCAGAAGCGGTAGAATGACGTCATTATTAGTAACCATGACCAACTTATGCGGAAGAGCAATGTTCCGGTTCAAAAGCACGTCGATGATAAGGTGAAGCACATATTCACCGTCAGGAACCTGTGGCTGGGCGGTCAAAATGACGTAAGTAACTGCCTCTGGTGACAGACGCACATCGTGAAGCGAGCACAAGTGCAGTGGGGCAGTGTTCGGAGCATCGGCAAGTTGAGGCAGTTCTAACTGAAGAATGCCGGTCGCGCAGTCGATGAGAGCAGAATGAGTAAATAAAAAGTCCAATCCAAGGATAACGTCGTGAGGGCAGTTGTCGATCACAGCAAAGAGAACAGAAGTAGCGCGGCTGGCTATAATTAAATGCGCAGTACACATTCCAAGAACAACCAGCACGCCGCCGTCAGCCACACGAAGCAGTTGGGCAGCTGCTACGGTGAGGACCTTCTTTAAACGTCTATGTAGGCTAGCACTCATCATAGATACGTGGGCTCCAGCGTCGACGCGTGCTTGGACAGGTATGCCGTCTATCTAATGTCTATTACACTTCTCCTTGTGGGCACAGACAGAGGACTTGCTGCGGCAGTAGGCAATGCAACACCATCTCAGAGGGCTGCATTTCTTAGTTTTCCAAAAGGGTGCAGCCAAAAGCCACAGGGGATGAAAGGAGACGAGGCTGCGGCAAACGGGAAGATGGATGACGTGTTTGCAGTGAACGAGACTGGTGTCCACTTGGCAATGTTGAGGGACTGTACCACATGTTCCTAGCAGAGTTGTCGGCGCTATTAGACCCGGCGGTGGGTGAAACATTGCGGGCATTTGCATCAAAACTGCTCAGGTTGGTCGGCGTGCAAGGTGCTGAGGGCCACGAGTTGTGACAGTATTGGCGACGTGACCAATGCGGCAACAGGTGAAACATATCGGCTGGTCGTCCACAGTTCTCCACTCCATCGGGTTGCAATAACACAGAGAGAAGCGTCGGGGTGGAGTGAAAATAGTAGAAGGGCGTTCGTTAGTTCTGGGATTGGCGAGAGCACATACGGAATGTAAAGGAATGTTTTCAAGTTCCTGATGAATGATGGTTTGTATGAGAGGAACGGAAAAAATGGTAGCATCAGAGCTACGCGAACAGAAAGCTGCGGGTGCCGTCGCATCCAGTTCATGTCAAACTATTCGCACCACGTCCTCTGATGGGGATGCATACTGCTGTGCGGTTTTATCTTTACCCGTTGACCTTGCGGCAGTATTGGGAAGTCTGGCGAATGGGTGCAAGACGTGTTGGCTTTTGGCCTGCTCGAATTGTTGGCACTCTTTAATGATAGCATCAACTGTAGAGCAGCTTTTGCACATGAGCAGATTAAAGGCGTCGTCAGTAATGTCCTGAAGCACGTGCCCGTCCTTCTCAGCTTCTGTCATGTCGTGATCGGCTTTACGAGAAAGTGCCAGCACATCGTGTATGTACGAGAGATAGGACTTCGTGGGGGATTGGGCTTTGCTTTGTGGCAATTTGACGGCCGGCTGGTTTGCCAAACAACTCTGTCAACTTCTTTTTGCTTTGGTCCCAGCTGGTTAGCTCCTCTTCGTGGTTTTTGTACCACACCTTTGCCATGCCTCTTAGGTAAAGCAAGAGGTTAGCTAGCATTAGCGTAGGGTCCCATCTGTTGATTCCACTCTTGCGTTCGTACATAGCCACCTACTCTTCGATGTCGGCGCCATCGGTCCTGCAGAAAGTTCCAGGATCCTTGGGTTGCACAACCACAACCGAAGATGACAGCGACGTAGCTGGCGACGGTGATGTTGGAGGCGGCGACAACGTTGATCCGGCATGCTTACCATCACCCATGGTGCGGATGGTGATCCGACGTCCACGGCAGAGCTCCGTTTCTAGCTGTGGTACCCTGCACCTCCCACTAATATGTTACGGGGATGTTGCGAGTATAGAAAGACTATATCTACAATATATATACAGGATGAGTCAGAGTAGTTAATTAAGATGGCTGACCACCAACAGCACGCAGCAGCCAGCGTCTCCAATCTTCTTGCTCTCTCTCTTCGTTCATCCTTGCATAACAATATAATGACTTGACCTTGAAAGTTCTTGAAAATCATTGGAATTTTTTCCTCAGAAGCATGGGTAAACTATGCAATCATTGACAGAGAGCTGAATGAATGACGTAATATCAGATGATAGGTCGTTGAAGAAGATTAGACACGTACTAGGACGCTCCCCTGGGCAACACCTGATTATACTTAACTGAGGGGGTAAGAAATGTTATTGAGAACAGTGAATTGTTTACTGAAGGACAATTCCTAAACTATGAGGCTGTTAGGCAGAAATAGTTAATTAGTAAAGTCTACTGTATTTACCCATAAATAATGCAACCACAAATATAACACGAAGGGGGACTTTCAATCTCTGAGAACAGGGAAAAAATATATATTATGGTTATAAAATTTATAATTATTATGAAATTAGGAAGTTCGTGGGTGCTAGTTGGAATTGGTCGGCACAGGACAGGGGTAATGGAGATCCCAGTTAGAGGCCTTCATCCCGCAGTGGACATAATATAGGCTGCGGTTGCTGATGATGATAATGCATTGTGATACTGCAGAGAAACAGAAAATGACTCAGAAAGGCAGATGCCTGCAGGGCGCTTAATTCATTATTACTGCAAACTGCATGTGTAGGGATCAAGGGGCTTTCCTGTGCCTCATCCCCCAGCTTGGCGCTTAGCTTGATCTCTGGGAACCATTGCCCCAGTGACAACATAGTGGACATTGCTAGCATGCTGGAGCAAATTTCTCGCACAAAACATTCTTCTTCTTTCCGGTGTCAAGTCACCGCACGAGCACACGTCATCAGGTCCCACCTTGATCGGGTCCAGCCTTTGGCTGTAATCGCCCTGATGTCACATTGTGCTGTATCTTGGAGTAATAAACCTGTGTTTTTTGATATTCTGATTCTGGAGCCTTCTCTGCACCATGTCCGAGATTCGACGAACCCTGCCATGGTGTCCTTGTGTGTTTCGGAGTGGAGGAGCATTGTGCCCTTTCCTGACCATTGCTCGTAGGGTGAGCCTCATGCAAACCCATCTCCACAGGTTTTAATTTGAGCACATGCTCAATTTACTTGTCACTGTTGGTGTTGTCGTCACTGTCTGCGAGAATAGCATCCTATTCCATGCCACCAAGTTTTGAGCATGGCTCAGTACATGGTAGCGATTGTGGTGGTGCCTAGTTGTTTAGCTCGCTCACACTGCAGTTTGAAGCAGCAGAAAAAAAAAGGGGGGGGGGGCATTATATCCATGTCATGAGCCCGAATATAATGCAAGGCATGTCCTGAGGCCAGAAAGTTAAATAAATGACGTGTTGTGCTAATGCGGTATTTACGTATTTTCACATAAAAACCCTTTTTGGAAGCCATGACTTAGTGTAGCGCACCGTTGAACAAAGGAGAACAATGAAGTTCAGAGTTTGACGGAAGCCCATCTGGTCGGGATGAAACATCGTTAAAAGGTAAACAAAAACCCGGGTATGTCACGTGTTCAAGACTATTTAAGCAAGCTGCTCGAACACCTTTGTTTATTTTGCCTGGGAACAAGGCTCCCGTTTGGGAGCCGAAATGTGTTCTTTTCTTTTAAATCTTACTTTGGTCGGTGTAGTGCCCTGGTTTTTTTTTACCTTTTAACCAAAGGAGAACAATGAGTTCCTTTTCCGAAGTGATGTTGGTTAGAAAGGAAAAAACTCTTAACTTCTGAATGTGATGCAATGATGTGTTTGAGGACTTTGCTTGGAAAGCTGGTTGGGGACATGAGACACTAGGTAGATGATGTGCTTTTATCTGCTGAGCTGAAAATGACCTTGACAGCTTTCCACTCATGAGATCTCATCTGTCTCTAATGATGGCTGGAAAATAAGACAAAGAATGGCACTAGAGAGAACTACAGTGTGCTTTAATACCATTGTTATCTATCCCAGAAGACTGCAATTTATACAATGAGCCTTTGTGTAACGTTCTCGTACTTTGCTGTTGCAGTCATTGCTTCAGGCAAAACTGCAACTTTTTGGCACTGCTCCCCTAGATTTCACACCTTACACAGGAGCGGGTAAACTATACAAAAATAAGAATTGCAACACACATCTAACGTGTAATGTGCAGCATAGAGAATTTGCTGTCATGAGCGTGTGTGATGCATTGGGTGGAGACACCACAGTGGGTCATGTGTCCTCGCTGCTGCAGCCATTGACCTGCTGGAGCGCATGCTGGAACTGGATGCAGACAAGCGGCCCACTGCCACTGAGGCTCTGGCACATCCGTACTTGGCCAGCCTAGCGGACCCGTCAGACGAGCCATCAGCTGAGCCCTGCGATCAGTCCTTCGAGGATCGTGATCTCAGTGTACACGAGTGGAAACGTGAGTGGACAGGTTACAGTGATAAAAGGTTGTAATGTGCTTGAGCATTATTGTTTCATAAAGTGCGGATACATTGCCTTACTGTGCCAAGAAGTTGAACCTAGACAGTTAGGCAAAATTTCGATTTGTGCCCAGTCAGGAGGTTGTCTTTGGCTGTCTTTCAAGAGAAAGTAGAAAATACTGCAAATTCTGTTGTTAATTCTCACTGCCATTTCGTGTGGTTGTGAAAGCAGGCAGGATTTAGAGCTAAAGAAGAGGTACTGATAATGCGCTGTCACGCACAAGCTTTGTGGTGTGGTACAACGTCCTTAAAGATTGATGGCTATGTATACTACAATGTAGTATTTATATCATAAGAAGCCAACAAACACTGACACCAAGGACAACATAGGGGAAATTACTTGTGCTTAATAAATGAAATAAAGAAACAATAAATTTATGGAAATTAAAGTGGATGAAAAAGCAACTTGCCGCAGGTGGGAACCGAACCCACAACCTTTGCATTTCACATGCGATGCTCTACCAATTGAGCTACCTCGGCGCTGTTTCCCCATCCACTTTCTTGGGTATTTATGTGTACTAGTAGAACCCTGGGGGTGTTAGCCAGCGCCACCACTCACAGACCTTGGTGGCGGACGTGGAACGCCCTTTTTGCCGCAGGCGTCACGAGAACGTGATTTCTTTTGGAGAAGGCAACTGGTCAATAAACCCACATATGCTACCTGAAGGCATCAATGTTAACGGCAGCAGGTTAACCGAGGGTCCCTCGGTTAACCCCCTCTCTTCTCGTTTAATGTAGTATTTAGCCACACCTGCCAACTCTAATCTTTAAGAAATGTGGTAGTTGAAGCCAAAACAACACAAAAATTTGCTGAAATACCCTAAAAATATTGATTTATCTAAATTGTGACTTTCGCATTCACTATATTAGCTTAAAGGTCCACAGGATTGGGGGTATTACATAAGTGTGGGGTAGTGGATATAAAGCAAAAAACTAAATACTGGAAAAAAAATGCGTTTAAGTACACATCTGCTCACTGTTGAATATGTTATACAGTTGAAAAATATGCATAGGCAGGTGATTGCTGTGTGATTCTCGTGTGAAAGGCCATTCCAGTCCGAGGCTGAATGTGGAAGGAATGATGAGGCAAGTGTGCACACGTGGCCGGGCAACTGGAAGGGTGGACTGATGTGCGGATATCGTATGAGGAAGTGAATAACTTATGATATAAGTGCATACTAGCGAGCCAGGGTTGTTTGGCCAGGCTGTGCTTTTAACGATGATATACTGGCATTATATGAATAGCAAGAATGAATTAAATCTTGTGGCACGATATTGTACTGATTCTAGCAAGTTTGTTAAATATTTTGGTTAGGACTCCAGATGGCAGAGGCATATCCAGCTTAGAGCATACGAGTGACTTGTAAGAAAGCAATTTTAGGCTTAGTGGCGGATGACATTGATGATGTTTTAAGAATCCAAGACTTCTGTTAGCAGATGATATGGCTTTAGTGACATGCACTGTCACAATCCGCCTGGGTTCGTGAACGAGGGACACCCTCTGTTAAACACATGCTCCGCAGCATGGTGGTGACAAATGATGGCTGACCCCGAGCAGATGTGCTCCCCGGTGTTTATTGGTGTGGTGCCCAATGTTGCCTACCGAGCCCGGCGGGCCAATGAATATTATGCCCGAGGGGGCGTCACATGCTTCTTACATGCACATTCCAGGTTAGATCATTGGACAACGTTACACCGAGGTATTTATAAGACTGTGTTAATTCTATCGCAACATGCGAGATTGTAAATGCAACAAAAGAGGATTACATTTTCGGTTAAATGACACGATTTTTCTTTTATCGGGGTTTAGTTACATGAGCCATTACCTCTCCTGGATGCAATTTCAGTCAGTTTGGAAAGCTTGTTGATCAGCGGGGTTATTAGCTGTGCAGTAGATAACACAGTCATTGGCAAAGATACAAACGTTACAGGAGATATGCGTTGGTAGGTCGTTAATATGTATTAGAAGTAGGAGGGGGCCAAGGACTGATCCTTGCAGGACGCCTGATGTTACTGGAAGAGAACTATACCATAAGAGTCCAACAAACAAAGATACCACGGACAACACAGGGGAAATTACTTGTACTTGCTAATTGAAATAAAGAAATGATAAATTAACGGAATTAAAAGTGGATGAAAAAACAACTTGCAGCAGGTGGGGAATGATCCCATGTCTTCGCATTACGCGTGCGATGCTTTACCAATTGAGCTATCGCGGCGGCATTTTCCAATCCACTTTCTGGGGTATTTATGTGTCACCACTAGAACTAATCCTGGGAGTGTTCGCCAGCTTCACCACTCACAAACCTTGACGGCGGATGTGGAACATCCTTTCTGCCGCAGTCGTCACGAGGACGTAATCTTTTTGGGTGAAGGCAACTGGTCAATAAATCCATACGTGCTACCTGAAGGCATCAATGTTGCCGGATTCGAGACCCCCGTTATGTAATGAACAAGAAAAAAGGGGTTTTAACCAAGGGGCCCGATTTCATATTGATCATATCTTAAGAGGCCAACAAAGAAAGATACCAAGGACAACACAGGAGAAATTACTTGTACTTACTAATTGAAATAAGGAAATGATAAATTAGTGGATGAAAAAACAACTTGCTGTAGGTGGGAAATGATCCCAGGTCTTCGATTATGCGTGTGATGCTCTACTATTCAATCAGCTTTTCACCGTGTGCATTGAAGCACACAGGAAGATTAAGATTGCCGTTGCTTGCGTGTCAAGTGTTTAGCGATGGGAAAATGAAGATGTTGTGATGCAGAGGTGTATTAGTGTTTATTGTCTTGCTTACTTGGCAGGAGATATTGTGGTTCCGCATAGTAATGAACGACAGCACACATTGTCTCTCAAAGAGAGTAGTACTACTGGTACAGTCCACTGGGGAAGAAGTAATGATATGCACAGCCCGCTTTTGTAAATGGAGTAACGGTGTTAGGCAAGTTGCATATGTTTGACCCTACAATTCGCAACATTAACTAAGGTGGCAGTGAAATATGCTGAAATACAAAGATTTTAGCAAAGTCCATTCAAAGTATTGTGCATTGAAAGTATTGTGTACGTATGAGAGTGTAACAGCTGAAGGACAACTGTTTACAAACGGCATGGATTTGGTCTTTCGGATGAAGGTTGCTATCAACTAGAATTCCCAGATATTTAATGCTGTGAATGCGTTCATTTGTCGAATTGTTTAGTGACATATTTATTAAAACGCAGTTAAGGTTTTTCATTCGTGAATGGAAAATAATGTATTTAGTCTTCTTAACATTTAATAACAGTTGATTGTCACGAAACCACATTGAAACAACTAGCAGTTTGTTGGACACAGTGTGTTGCAGAGATTCAAGTGTACGCCCTGTAGATAATATTGCATGCATTAAATTATTAACCCTTGTGGCGCACCGCATGCGACATTTCTCGATGCGAATGGAAACACATTGATTGTGCCTTTTGCTTTCGTGATTTCAGATAATTAGAAAAGAAGTCGCGAGAGCCACTAACAATACCGTACCACTTGAATTTTTATAACAATGCCGAGTGTCAGATGGTATTAAATGCCTTCTTTATATCGATGAAAATTCCGATAACAATCATTTGATGGTTAAGGGCAGAATTAATGGGATAGAGTGCTCTGAAGAACAATGAGTTGTTTGTGGCAAGTCTTCTGTGCCACCACGAGTGCGAGACGGTAGAACACGTAACCCTCTCTCGTTGAGTGTGGGGGAAAACCAGCCCTTGAGGAAGTGGGCAGGATCCCCCCACTCACTGAGACTCTGTTGTTGTGGTTGTCTCTCCTGCCTCTTCCTCCAGGGCTGGTGTACGAGGAGACCACTAGCTTTGTGCCGCCTGCTGCCAACTCTGATCTGTAACACCTGGAGGCCTCGTGGAAGCAAGTGTCCTCTGGAGGGGGCTCTCCTTGTCTCTTCTGCCCTCAGTGAAATAGAAGCCACTTTCTGTGCACAGCTTTCTTTCTTGCTGTCAGGCTCACAAGACCTGGCTGCTTCACATTTCTCTGAAAGCTTGCTACCCACATTTCTACCCGCTTACAAGTGCCCCAGTTTGTGCTTTGAAATCCTCAAAGCATTGCAGTGGGTGGTAAGCAGATTCAAGGTGCCTTTCGAAACCGTCCATTTCTTGTTTTCGCACCCGCTGCTCGCTGAAATACTTGGAACAAGCCACCTGCTGCCACACAGGGATGTGACTGCTTGCAGCACCACTCGGGTCTTACTGCACAAGTTCAGAGCCCACTGTGGTGTGTTCACCACTTATTGTTGGTCTTTTTTAGCCAACTGGCACAAACCACCACACCACGAGACAAATTTTTATTGAATTTGTCTCGTGGCAATTTGCAGGAACCATGTTTCTTACAGATAACTTTGGGGAATATCTTTCAGGAATATAACTTTCGGTTAGGTATGATTTGTTAAGCCAGTGATGAAACACCTATTGCTCCTGTGAGGCATTGCAGAAAAGTGGAAGCGTCCCTAAAAGTCATTGACTCGCAGGAGTTGTAAAACATGCATCTTGGTCGTTCCATTATGTTTACTGTCTACAGTATTTTCAGAACATTACGTGTAATTTATTTCCTTAATGTATTGCAGCCTTTGTGTTTGTTTTTATGAGTGCTGTTTGAATATTGTGCAAAGCAAAGAAAGTGGGTATTGCATCTGATTGTCATAAAAGACCATCTCACATGCCTATGATTTTAAAAATCTTGCTCCATGATGTAGAGACGCTTCTGTTTAGCATTTCAACATAATTCATTAAGGTAGGTCACCACCTTCGAGAAAGAATTTTACAGTTGTAGTCCAAAAGTTGCAATTATATTTTTGGCTTGTAAAGCTTAGGTAGTTTGTGACTTCAAAATGATGAAATTGCTAAAAATGTAAAGAAATATATATATAGATCAAATTGTGCCAAAATATACATGTTGTGCCAACAGCCATAGCTACAAAATGGTAGGTGTGATTCAAACGCAACTTACCAGGCGCATAAGGAGGACAATAACCTGTGCATCTAACCACCACAATCATGACATCTCTAAGCTGAGGTGCGTTATCATAAAAATACTGATAAAGTTGACATCTGGCAGGTTTGCTTTTCACACAATTGACTATGGTATAAAAAATTACTACTCGTTTTCAGTCACCCTGCTTTAATGCACAGTTCCAGATATAAAGAAATAGCACACAAAATTTCTTGCGAGAAAATTTTTTAGAAGGAAAGTTATCACTGGTTTGTGTAACTGTAGGATGCAAAAAATCATGTATTGAGAAAAATGGCTTTAAAGATTTTAACCGAATGTCCGTGTAATTAAAAAAAAAAAACATTCAGTAAGTCTAAAATCCACCAGTCTCATAGCTTTGGCCCTCTTTGGAAGCGGCACAATCTCCTTTTGAGCGAGCTGAAGCACTAACTTTTCTTTTATTTTTTACATTTATTTATTACATACCTGCATCGCCCATGCGAGCATTACAGCAGGGGGGATTACATTTTAAAAGAAGAAACAAGTAATCACATGCATAGAGAGCAATAAAACGCATCATTGTTTTCAATATTAACATTGTCAGGTGAAAGAGTATTCCATTCTCTGATAGACCAAACAAAAAAAGAATACCTAAAGACGTCACCCCTGAAAGGAAACTCGCGGACTTTCAGTGCGTCTTGCGTCTCCAGCTGACTCACATGCAGCCTTTCTCGCATGGCAACAGTCACTGGTCAAGCATCGTGTAGTGGCCAAGTTCGGTGCATGCCTGCTTAGTACGCTCCTGTTTCTATCGTTGAACTGAGTAACAGAGCATCATACAGCCTGAACAAAAGAATGGGCAGGCTTACATATGCACCTTTCAGAATCCTCTGCCAAACCATCCTGTTGGAATACTCGTTAGCATTTTGCCGTGCAGGCACTTCTGTAAAAGTTCATCACAGCAAGGATCACTGTACACGGCTTTCACCTGGCTGAGGATTTCGGTGGGAAGTTCTCCCCGAGTGCTCTTGCTCAGTTGAATCAACTATCAATTCCCTGAGGGCAGCGGCCATGCTCCATGGAGCTACAATGAAATAGGCTTGCGAGTGTGGCTTTCTTCATTGCTGTGAGATTTCCAACATTAGCCCTGATGGCAATTCCGTAGTTAATTTTCAGCTGATCAATCAGGACATCTGTCCTTAGGCAGCAGTTGACACGTTTCTGCACATGTCCTATACATGCAAGCTTCTTGACGCTGTCTTTCCCATAAATATCTTTCACTGCAGCATGACTTTTGGAATCGCCATCACCATTAAACTGCACGTACTTGAGTTCCCCTGTTGCTTCTGACCTCTCAAACATGTGACATAAGCCGACTGCTTCCATGGCGCCAGCAGTACCACCATGGTTGGCGTGACAGTTTGTACAATCGGCTTTCCATTTGAGGTATTCTTGGCTCGAAGTACTCAGCTTACGTCTCAATTCACAAGCTCTACACTTGCTGGAGAGTCCTTCTATGTTGCTGACATTGCCAGTATCGACAGAAATCAATGACACACACCCATTTGGTGACGAATGTCCGCACTTCTGCCAGGTGCGGTCCCCTGACGCACCACACTCGTTACTCTCGACGAGATGACGCATTTCAGAAGCAGCATTAGCCATATACTTTGTGGCAACCATTTGAGCAGCTTGAGAAAGCTTTGAGGACGTTTACTCGTATGCAGAATGCCAAGGAAGTGGCAGCATGTTGGTGACCTTGCAGAATGTGACGGCGCCTTTGTGTCCTTTGCCAAGTTGTCCCATAGCAAAGACAAGGCGGACATTGTTTTCCACTGTGCGGCAAGTCATTTTTGAAGACTGGAATGCACATTCAAAGCCACACAAACCACACATGACACCATACGTAAAGGAAACGCCACAGCGGGTGCATTCGTTGAGGTTTAGTGAAGTGCTTGTGCATTCCGGACAGGTCAAAGATAAAATAACGGAAGCAAGGATTTCAAAATTAATGATCCTGTTACCTTCAAGGGGGGAATCTTGCAGTGGGATGTCACTGTCCCACTCCACATTGCCCAGTTTTCAAGTACTCGCCAAAAGAGTAGCGTCCACATGCCCCACGGCGGGTCCACGTGTTGATTCCCTAAAAACTTGCGTTGACGCTTCCTTTTTGTCCAGTGCTTTGCCATATTTCATGAAGTACTATAACTTTCTCTTTGAAAGGCTAGAAATAAATCCGCAAGCTCGAAATGGCATACGAGAAACCACAGATGGCACAGACAACCCAGACGCAAACGCAACCCAACACAAACAATAGAGTTCCGCAGCGCCTGGCAGTGGAAATTTTTTAATAAATCGAAAATCGTCATGTCCCACAAAATATTTCCAAAAGCTTTAGAACATACTCAAACAGATTGGCATTATGTAATATGTATGTGAAGAGACATTTATAACGAAATGGCAGATGTGAAATCAGTTTCAGCAGTGGATACATCTAGGAGGGGTTGGAAAAATGGTCATAACTTTTGAACAGCTTAAGATAACAACATAATTCTTTTTGTTGAATATTCTTGAATAGACAGGGAGCCTGAAAAATGCTCAATAGAAAAAATCATTTTCCTTCTTTTTTTTTTCCAAAAATGCGTTTTTGAAGGTGCTGACCTACCTTAAAACTGTGTTTTTCTTGTTTCTTGACACTGAAGAAAAAATTATCAAATAAGGGAGGCCTTGCCCCTACATTTAGGGAAATGTTGCGAAAGGAACCCCCATGCATTGGTCACAAAGCAAGTTTTGCAGTTGGAGAAACAAGCACGTGGTCGGGGACCACTGAACTCACTCTTTTGTTTCTAAGGAATCCGTGTGGCATTATTCTTTTTTTCTTTGTGGGACTTAAAGCAACACTAGTTCGTAATCACTGTCTGCCCTCATGGCCACCATTGCTCTCCAAAAGGACAGGCCGGTGCATAGAACCTCCAGCGCCACTACCGAAGGGCCGCAAAAGATTTTCTGCCACATGGTCATTAACGAGATAAGTGCTTTCTCAAATGTATCTCAATGCTAGTCCATCATCACTGATGTTTTGCCGACAAAAGTAACAGCACAACAATCGTCATCAACGTTTTACGAGTGTGCTGGCAGAGCATTGCAATCCTCTGATTTCGTGCACTGACACAAGTGTATCTCTGAGCTGGTGCCCAGCAACGAGTGTTGGCACGTTCAGAAAATGTCATTATAAGCAGAATCATCATGGAGAGCATATTTTATAACAGTCGGCTTGATTTACCATTTCCTTATTATGCCGAGTGGCTGATCCTAGTGGCGATGATGGAATGAGCCAGGGAGCAAAAAGAATGGGAAAGCAAAATTTGTCTTTATAGCACGTAGTCCCATGATTTGGGCAAATCTCTCGACTACGCATGTGCAGCGTTAGCTGAAGCACTCGTGACCCGCAAGTCCCAGGTGTTTAAATCCGGCACACGACCAGGGGTTCTTGGGCGATGACTTTTGTGTGACATAACGATTCGAGCAGTTTTGCTCAATCAGCCAATCAGTCCACACTAAAAGCAATATTTCCAAAAGTGACTGTCCGAGGATACCATATTTAGACGAATCTGGTGCAGACCTTCTTTCCGAGTAAATGGGTCTGAAAATTCTCTGCACATTACATTTGGATTGGAAAGCAAACCACATTCGTGGCGTTGGCAATAGCCCAACATCAGAGTCAATGTCTATGAACACTTCTCATTTTCCGAACTCCTCTGAGGGGAGTCTTTCAGCAGCAGGTGGCTCCCCACTGCCGTGCTGTGCCAAGCATGCGAGCGTCGTCTGCTGTAGCCTGGCACAGTCATTGTCGTTTGTTGCGTAGCTTGAGCATTTACGTGAGGCTCGCTGATTGAAGGAAGCATCTTGCTCCATGACTTTTTATTCTGCTAGGCACGAGAAAACCTATCTGGGAGGCTAGGTGTTGCGTCTCGTTCAAGCCCTATAAAAGCAGTGTATCCCATAAGCCATCCTGCTTTTTAATTAAATAAAAGAGATCTTCGGTGCTCTGCGTATTAACCATTCGCTGCAGATAAACACATCATCCTGCCACGACATAAGAGAGCTGAAATGGGACCTTTGTAGTCATGTAGTCATACGCAGCTGTCATTAATTGCCGCATAATCGCCTGTGCACCAATAGCATTACATCATCGCTATCCACTGGCAGAATGGCTTTAGTGCATTTAGTTCAGAGCTGCAAGCTCGCATATTTTTTATGTGCTTCCGTTTGCAAATGCCCCCGGCGAACAAGCATTTTGCCAATTTGCATGCACGGTTATAAACACTTATTTTCTGTTTAAAACACGTCATTGAGCTAAAGGGAGGAATGCTCTCTCACAGGAGGCCGAACTGTTGCCCTGTTCAGACAACAGCTGGCTATTCCCAAGCACTGGAGTGGGGCTTCTTATTGTCGAAATTCAAAGGCTGGTACACTTGCTTGTCATAAAGTACTGTAAAAGTTAACCCCACGATTTGAATGTGCATCAGAGCTTTTAAATGTCACATAGATACACTACATGCACCAGCTACACGCCTTGTATCCAACTCTTAGCTCAACAGTATTCCAACCTTCACGTTAAAAACAAAGTGTCCCACCTTTACCATTTGCACACAAGTTAAGGAGCACTCAGAATGGGAAATATGTCACCTTTATTAAAACAAAGCACTCACCACTACCACACAACAGTCAATGGCTCTCGCCAAGTATATTGTTAAAGTTTGGCCTTTTCACGCCCTTGCTACACTTTAAGCGCATGGTCATTTTCCTGGTGTTTGATTTGTGTGAAAAGTGCATGCATGTTAAAAACAGACAAGATCCTGAATTTGCCAACCTCGACTTTTAGGCACGCTGGAGCACAGCACTAGTTTTGACCCGTTTT
The DNA here is from genome assembly GCF_050947875.1 of Dermacentor variabilis. Taxonomy (NCBI): domain Eukaryota; kingdom Metazoa; phylum Arthropoda; class Arachnida; order Ixodida; family Ixodidae; genus Dermacentor; species Dermacentor variabilis. The sequence continues at coordinate 4,022,965 of NC_134576.1, read as the reverse complement.
TTTTTTTTTTTTTTTTGTCTGAAGCGAACATTCAAAGGAAGGGTTGACTCTTGCGGACGGGCCGCAACGTGATTCTACTACTTGCTCACGCACAAATTTCATTTATCGTGGCAACCTTTGACCTATTTGATGAGAGCAAAAGCATATTGGAACGTTTGGAAACAAACAAGGAACTGTGCATCTTCCTTATGCATACCCATGACCCACACTACTTTTAATGACCTCGCCACTTGCAAAATGTGTGACATGACTTTGGTTATGTCACCTTCTCGAAACTGTACATAAAAACCTCGCATGATTTTCTCCAGACCATTCTCCAATGCAAGAAATGGCTCTTTGCAACTTCAAAAGTAACAACACAGGGCTGATCGCAGGGGAAATTATGTCCTGTTGTGCATAATTATGCCCCAAATTATGCCGTGTACCTGCTGGCTGAAACAGCCATGAAACGCGACTGCATTGTGTCATGTAGTTCTATAACATGATTTAGAATATGGTACCAGGAGTAAGGGTTATTTCAGGAGGCGAAAGAAAGGGGGCCTAAGAACAAACGTGTGCGTGCGATATCAGCACTCAGTGACTCGCATGTTGCAGGTACTCGTGTCTCCATGATTGCAGCACTTGAATCGGAGGATGCCTCGACAGCTGGCAGAGTGCAAGCGGACAGTGATGAGGCACACACAGTGAGAAAATGAAATAGGCTACCAGCACAAGACGCAGTGTAAACAACTGCAGCTAGCGTTCATATGCCAGAAGAACAGTACTTGGCACAAAGCTCGACCACAGTGTCCTCACAGTCCGTCGGAATAGGTTGTGCCAGGCTTGAGAGGAGGAGTTGCGAAACTAAAAAAATATCTGAAACCGTTGGTCAGAGCCGTCACAAAATGGCGACAGAGCATGATTTTGTGAAAGTTGCTATTCAGTTCAATTTGTGCTCGACTAAGATCTTCAGTGTCTTCAACCAAATAATTTTCAGAGATATGATCACTTTTGCGAGATTTTATGTGACTCGGCACCAGATGCGTTGGTGTCTCTGCTGCTGTGCCCAGCTCGCTAACTGTGCACAGTGCAAGGAATGCTGTCGGATGCATACTTAGGCAAGTCTGATAGAGAGCCTCGCAAAACTTGTTGTTGCATCTCTAAGTGATTGTCGAGAATACCACCCGTGTGTGCATCTGTGGCCAGTGAAGTGCAAATGGCGACAACGATGTGCAGCTTTCATTTTGAAAGCTCATCGATAAAAAGATAAAAATTCCATCTGTAAAGGTAAATTTCTTTTTTCCTCCGATGGTGAGCCCGAGGGCATGCTATATTTTTCTTTTATGAATTGGCAATGTGTTACAGTCAGGTGCACGGGTAAATCTGGCACATCCCCAAGGTGCACTGAATGTTTTTCTTTTGTGGGTGAATCGTCACGCACAGGGTGGGCTCACTGTAGGCTCTGTTGGAGCAACTGCTGCATCAGAGTATCATCACATACGCCCAATCTACAAATGTTCTTGCATTTATTTATAGGAAGCTTTCGTTGAGGTAGAATGATACTCTAAATGCATGGATTTCTCTGGGAACTTCAAGGGAATTGCAATTAGTGCTTCGTTATTTGTTAGACTGTGCTTTGTTATGACAAGCTTTGACTAAGTCTCAAATTGTTCACTTAAAGTGAAAATATGCAGGAAATGAAAGGAATGTTAGAGGCTGTGCAACATGCACATAAAAGCTGGATAAAGTACTTTACAAAGGCAGAAGATGTGCAAGCCGTGTGCAGTGAATAGGGAAAATTATCTATATTTGTTGCCGGGCATCCCGAGTATGCTTGTAGCGCACATGGACAGACACAAGTTCCATAGTTTCTTCTTCAAGCATATTTGGACAGAGCACTGTACAATTGATAATAGATGAAGATCAATTTGCAATAAGCTAAAAATTGTATTAGAGTAGAAGAGAAATCAACGAAAAGACAACAGTGACACTTTTCATGGAATTGAGCTGCACCAACAAAAAGTGAGTGTTGTTGGAGCCATGGTACGTACAAAACACTAGAAACAGCTTAAACCATTCCAAAGGAAACCTGCTGTCAGTTTATATTCATTGTTTAAGCACTACCAAAAAAAGTAATGAACCATCTCGAACCCTGCCCAGCCTACCACCTTTACATAGCCATGAAAAATCCAACACCCCCTTCTCTCCCTCTCCCCCCTAGCCATACACTCGGAAGACATGGACCATTCAAAGAAGCCAAAATTCTTACAACCGAGACCAACCAACAAAAACGGCAGTTTAAACCGTTAAAAAGAAAACCTGCTGTCAGGTTATATTCACGACAAGCACAGAACCGTTTCGGACTGTGCCTGACCTACCACCCTCAAGTAGTTAAGAAGAGTTCTAACATCCCCTCCGTTACAAGACCTTGAAAGCTTAAAGGCCTTGACATCTCTGTTGTCATCCCCTCTGAAGAAGGAGCAGAGTTGGTTTCGAAGTGTCGGGAAAATAAACCTCATTTTTTGTTTGGAGCCACTTGAAAGTCATAGCATCCGACTAAACATTTTTTTCTGACAGTAAGCAATTTTGAGTCAACTGCTGCAAAAATATCCTACGAGATGCTCCATCCACCATATTTCTGCTGTGCTCCACTGTATACCAATGTACAAGTCAGCACAAATTTTTGTGTAACTTTGCCTGTTTTCCCTCAATAGTTTTGACTTGTATGACAATTAAATTTTTGAAATATTGGTTGCATTTCTTCTAGAATGCACATTATTGCACCGCTCGCTAGAAAAAGAAATTGTTTTTTTTTTTAGTTTCTTGGTGGTCAAGAGCAAAAGAAAAAAATTTTAGCGAATTGAAATCAAAAGGCAATCTGTCATACTTTTTTTTTTTCAGAATAATAGGCATCGAAGATAATTGTACAGTTTTTTATGCCATGGAATATTTCTGTCACGCTCTAAATTAAAGTGGTATTTATAAAGCCAAAAGATCTATGGGCAGTACATCTTGAGTAGGACTTTGTATCACAAAGAAACACACCAATGTTTTCTTTTCAAAAGGAAACAAGAATCAGTGGGAGCTATTTGAGGTAGAGTAATTTGTCTGCAGTCATACCTCGTTTTCATGTAATCCCTCTTCCTCCCACTGTCCCTGCCTTGGTGCTTTATTATGGTGATGACATCGGTCAAATCTCTGCCGTTTGGGCTTTGACTTTTCGAGCTTGCCTCTCTACATATGCTTTTGTTTAGTGCACTCGAGACGCACAAGTTGGTGTACTACTGCAAAAATGCACTGGCCTTTTTGTTTCAAACGTCATGTCGCCTTGTATTTTCATTTCCTCTCACATGGGGAGTTTGTATCAAGAATAAATGTCTGAGTGCAACTTCATTTTTTGAATGCATCAGTCACAGTGGCAGGCGTATAACCTGTGATAAGAGAGAGTCACCTCGTTAATGGCAGTGCGACATGTTTTTCCAGAGTTAGTGTGCCCCTCTGAATCTTAAAAGCCTTTGGCACAATTGTTTGCTGTAGCAGCACACAGGACACAACACAGAGGTAACAAGTGCTGTCTGTATTGGAAAATGTCATGCAGGCGAAGATTTAGGTCTGTTAGGTTGCATCAGTGCAAGGCCAGCCTTTGTGCTTCCTGTGTGCTGCTACCAACTTCCAATGCTTGTCATTCTATGTTTCCATGTCGTCTGGCCAGTTCGAGACAGAAGGCAAAATGTAATAAATTGTTAAAGGCAGACTATGTGTGACCTTTGTTGTTGCAAACATTCAAATTCTCTGCACATTCAACTTCAGCGAATGCAAGGGGTACAAATTGCAGTTTCACTGCACTGCAATCAATTAATGCACACAGAAAACATGGCAGCAAATGAATATCGTTCGAAAAAGATGACAGCAATGAAGGAGGACACGAGCACGAACTTTCAACAATTTCTTTTTCAATCAAATCAAACATTTTTTTTTTACAAAGTATGATGCAACAAGAAGGATATGTAGAAGAGGCTCTTAAGGTCACCAAACCTTACCGGGACCCTCTGTGCATGATTATTGGATGCAAATTACAAAACTAGGAGAGAAATATAGAATTGACCAAACCAATAGAAGAAATTGGTACATAAGTTAATTACACTGACAAAAGATGTTAATAACCAGTTTATATATACATAAATCTGATTTGTGATAGCATAAATATCGTATTTACTCGCATAATAGGTGCACTTTTTGTTTTGTTTTTTTTTTCGGAAAACCCGGCTCAAAGTTCTGGGTGCACCTATTACGCGGGGTAAAATTTACAAAATTTTTCAATTCGCATTCTCACACTTTAAATTTCAACATATGTCAGGAATATGGCTACTCTCACATAATTTACCAATAAATCCAACATCAAAGGTAAAATAAAAGCTACCTACCTACCTTTTCATTTCATTTCATTTATTATCACCTTGAAGGCCCGAAGGCATTACACAAGGGGGGGGGGGAGGGCAATACAAACATGTGTAAGAGTGGTTTCTTGCAAAACAATGAGAAAAAAAAAACACATCGCTGATTTTGTACGAGTTTAAACAATCAAAGAAAAAATTCGAATTGAAAGAAGTAACATGGCAATACATTCGCAGTAAAAGAAACAAAAGAAAAAGACTAGGTGGAAGGGTTGGCAAGGGTAGACTATTCCGAGTGGTTTATGATGGGTTCATGAACGATGTACACTGGGAACAGAAAGTTATTCAAAGTGATTTGTTAGGTATTCACGAAATTTTTTGCGGTCAGTACAGGCGAGAGACGTTGACTGAACACACACGTAAAATTTATCAAGACTATTCAGAGTCCGAGTCGGAGAGAACATACTCATCACCGCCGGGTGAAGCCTCGTCTTCCTTGTCTGAGCTCCACAGCATGTCGTCTTTGCTCGCATCCAGTGCATTGGAGATCCCAGTCTTCTAGAAACTTTTCCTGACGACGTCATCGGAGATCTCTCGCCAAGCTTCCACGATCCAATCACACGTTTCCATAGGCAGCCTCCTAATTTTGCCACCTGGGGTTAGTTGACACTGTCCTCCAGCCATCCAATTGGTGTACAGTCTTCGAACGATGTCCTTAAAAAGCTTATTTAGAGAAACATCCAAAGGTTACAGCATGGAAGTGAGGCCTCCCGGAATCACGGCAATATCCGTACGCAGCTCTGACAACTTCTCTCGTACACGTTCTACAAGGTGCTCGCGAAAACTGTCTAAAACGAGCATGGCCGGATACAACAGGCCGCCCGGCTGCCAGCCCCAGACGGTCTTGACCCAGTCCACCATCAATTTCGCAGACATCCAACCTTTCTCCTGGACCCTCACGTAGATGTCACGTAAATGCTGACCTCGCCAGTAGTGAATGCTTGTTTCTCCGACACTGACATGCCTGCTTGCAGCACGGTGCCCCTGCTCGAGTGCATACTGCATTGCTTTCAGTTTGAATGCAGCCGTGTAGCTGCCGCACTTGCCCATGGCGGAATACGTGACCACACGAACCGCTTGCAAAATGGCGAGATGTGGCGTCTTGTCTGTTCCTTGCTTGTGTCAGCCTGTGTGGAGCATTGATGGCAATGGCACTGTCGCTTGTGTTGAGCCGCCCGGCCTCCAAGAGTCGCCCAGCTTTCCGAGCTGCCTAAGCGAAGGTAGCGAAAAGCTTACATCCGCGCGGCGGTTTGGAGGGGGTGTTATCGATAGTTGATAGAAGAACTAATTTTCGTGATGTTGTATGTGCTGTGGGTCCTCAGCAGCTGCGACGGCAGCAACACTAATGAGAACTAGTAGTCCAGCGAAAACGTTAATAAGATTGGGTTGTGGAATGTGCGTGAGTTTTTTTTTTTTCACCCGAGATGGAGGGGCAGGAGGGCGTCGGCTTGCAATCGTGTAAATGCGGTACTGATCACAGTGCCAAGTCCGGGGTGCACCTATTCTGTGCGGAAATAAAAAATCAGATTTTCCGCAACCAAACTGGGGGTGCGCCTATTATGCGAGTAAATACGGTATTTGATAAAGAAATACAAACTCACACTAACACTGAATATATGTAAGGAAAGTTAACATGAACAGTAAAAATCCATCAGTATCATGTAAAATAATTACAAAGCTAAGTTACAAAACAAAAAACAAAACAGAATTTGTACAATAAAGAATTCATAATTGTTTATTTAAAAGATGGGTTATAAGAGTATATTTAAATGCAGTAAGAGATGATGTTTTGATGGGATAGGAAAGACAATTCCACATTCTAATAGCGCAGAATGATGCTGTCATTTTGCTGTAATTAGTAAGAGCTTTAGGCAGCCAGAAATTATTTTTTTGAGCAGAATGAGTACGGTTAATATTCTTCAAGGAATAAAGAAATAAAATTGTGCGTGAGGTCTTGGTTAATCAACCTGAAAAGCACGGCAATTTAGTTGAGTGCGAATAAATCCGTAGTCAACAATTTATTCTCCATGTGTGTGATATTAATACAGTCGACTCTCATTACAACGGACCCTGATAATCGAACAAAAAACGTCTGTTTTATCTGAAGTCTGTAATATCCGAAACGCCTCACTTCCAAAATTTTTGTCGCAATGTCTAGCAACTTTATTCTAAAGAGTGAGGGACGAACGTCCAAAGTGAAAAGCAAACAAAAGTCGCAGTTTCGCCCGAAAGGAGAAGCATCGATTGCGATAGCAAATTAAGCGAGATAAGGGCAGCGGCAGCAAACCAATTGACCGTCATGCTCTCTCTTGCTTCATCATCAATCAGCCTGGTTACGCCCCCTGCAGGGCAAAGGCCTCTCCCATACTTCTCCAACTACCCCAGTCATGTACTAATTGTGGCCATGTTGTCCCTGGAAAATTCATAATCTCATCCGCCCACCTAACTTTCTGCCGCCCCCTGCTACGCTTCCCTTCCCTTGGAATCCAGTCCGTAACCCTTCTTGCCCATCGGTTATCTTCCCTCCTCATTACAAGTCCTGCCCCCCATTTCTTTTTCTTGATTTCAACTAAGATTTCATTTACTCGTGTTTGTTCTCTCACCCAATCTGCTCTTATCCCTTAACGTTACACCTATCATTCTTCTTTCCATAGCTCGTTGCTTCGTCCTCAATTTGAGTAGAACCCTTTTCGTCAGCCTTCAGGTTACTGCCCCATACGTGAGTACTGGTAAGACACAGCTAGTATGCACTTTTCTCTTGAGGGATAATGGCAACCTGCTGTTCATGATCTGAGAATGCCTGCCAAACACACCCCAGCCCATTTTTATTCTTCTGATTATTTCAGTCTCATGATCTGCATCCGTGGTCACTATCTGCCCTAAGTAGATGTATTCCCTTACCACTTCCAGTGCCTCGCTACCTATCATAAACTGCTGTTCTCTTTCGAGACTGTTAAACATTATCTTAGTTTTCTGCAGATTAATCTTTAGACCCACCCTTCCGCTTTGCCTCTCCAGGCCAGTGAGCATGCATTGCAGTTGGTCCCCTGAGTTACTAAGCAATCAGTGAATCTCAAGTTACTAAGGTATTCTCCATTAACTCTTATCCCCAATTCTTCCCAATCCAGGTCTCTGAATACCTCCTGTAAACAGGCTGTGAATAGCATTGGAGAGATCGTATCTCCCTGCCTGACACCTTTCTTTATCGGGATTTCGTTGCTTTTATTGTGGAGGACCGCGCTGGCTGTGGAGCCGCTATAGATATCTTTCAGTATTTTTACATACAGCTCGTCTACCCCCCGATTCTGTAATGCCTCCATGACTGCTGAGGTTTCGACAGAATCAAACGCTTTCTCGTAGTCAATGAAAGCTATATATAAGGGTTGGTTATATTCCGCGAATTTCTCTATCACTTGATTGATAGTGTGAATATGGTCTATTGTTGAGTAGCCTTTACGGTATCCTGCCCGGTCCTTTGCTTGACAGAAGTCTAAGGTGTTCCTGATTCTATTTGCAATTACTTTAGGAAATAGTTTGTAGGCAACTGACGGTAAGCTGATCGGTCTATAATTCTTCAAGTATTTGGTGTCCCCTTTCTTATGAATTAGGATTATGTTAGCGTTCTTCCAAGATTCCGGTACGCTCGAGGTCATGAGGCATTGCGTATACAGGGTGGCCAGTTTCTCTAGAACACTCTGTCCACCATCCTTCAGCAAATCTGCTGTTACCTGATCCTCCCCAGCTGCCTTCCCCCTTTGCATGTCTCCCAAGGCTTTCTTTACTTCTTCCGGCATTACCTGTGGGATTTCGAATTCCTCTAGACTATTTTCTCTTCCATTATCGTCGTGGGTGCCACTGGTACTGTATAAATCTCTATAGAACTCCTCAGCCACTTGAACTATCTCATCCATATTAGTAATGATATTGCCGGCTTTGTCTCTTAACGCATACATCTGATTCTTGCCAATTCCTAGTTTCTTCTTCACTGCTTTTAGGCTTCCTCCGTTCCTGAGAGCATGTTCAATTCTATACATATACTTCCTTATGTCAGCTGTCTTACGCTTGTTGATTAACTTGGAAAGTTCTGCCAGTTCTATTCTAGCTGTAGGGTTAGAGGCTTTCATACATTGGCGCTTCTTGATCAGATCTTTTGTCTCCTGCGATAGCTTACTGGTATCCTGTCTAACGGAGTCACCACCGACTTCTATTGCATACTGCTTAATGATGCCCGCGAGATTGTCGTTCATTGCTTCAACACTAAGGTCCTCTTCCTGAGTTAAAGCCGAATACCTGTTCTGTAGCTTGATCTAGAATTCCTCTATTTTCCCTCTTACCGCTAAATCATTGATCGGCTTCTTATGTGCCAGTTTCTTCCGTTCCTTCCTCAGGTCTAGGCTAATTCGAGTTCTTACCATCCTATGGTCACTGCAGTGCACTTTGCTGAGCATGTCCACATCTTGTATAATGCCAGGGTTAGCGCAGAGTATGAAGTCTATTTCATTTCTAGTCTCGCCGTTCGTGCTCCTCCACGTCCACTTTTGGCTATCCTGCTTGCGGAAGGTATTCATTATCCGCATATTATGCTGTTCCGCAAAGTCTACTAATAGATCTCCCCTGCTATTCCTAGTGCCTATGCCATATTCCCCCACTGCCTTGTCTCCAGCCTGCTTCTTGCCTACCTTGACATTAAAGTCGCCCATTAGTATAGTGTATTTTGTTTTCACTCTACCCATCACCGATTCCACGTCTTCATAGAAGCTTGCGACTTGCTGGTCATCATGACTGGATGTAGGGGCGTAGACCTGTACAACCTTCATTTTGTACCTCTTATTGAGTTTCACAACAAGACCTGCCACCCCGTCGTTAATGCTATAGAATTCCTGTATGTTACCAGCTACATTCTTATTTATCAGGAATCCGACTCCTAGTTCTCATCTCTCCGCCAAGCCGCGATAGCACAGGTTGTGCCCGCTTCTTAGCACTGTATATGCTTCTTTTGGCCTTCTAACTACACTGAGCCCTATTATATCCCATTCGCTGCCCTCTAATTTCTCCAATAGCACTGCTAGACTTGCCTCACTAGATAACGTTCTAGCGTTACACGTTGCCAGGTTCAGATTCCAATGGTGGCCTTTTAGGACCCAGCTATTCTTAGCATCCTCTGCCGTGTCACAGGTCTGACCGCCGCTGTGGTCAATTGCTTCACAGCTGCTGGGGACTGAGGGCCGGGGTTTGATTGTTGTATTCATATAGGAGGTTGTGGCCAAGTACTGCACCAGGGTGGCCAATCCTGCTCTGGTGAGAGAATGCATTACCGGTTCTGGTCCCTCCAGGCCTGTTTTATGCAATTTTATCAACACGCAGATTTTTAGATTTTTTTTAGTCCGGTGGAAAATTGTGCGGCAATGGGATTCGAACCACGGTCCTCTTGCATGTGAGGCGAATGCTCTACCTCTACGCCACCGCTGCATCCTTTTCTCTCGCTTCAATGCGAACTAAACGTCGATAGCACAGTGCTTACAAAGCTACTACCACTGGGTGCACTTTGTCCACATCACAAATTGCTTCGAAGATGAGATCTGCGCAGCCGAGCACATAGTTCATATCGCAGCTCAGATAGCCAGATACATCCATTAGCTGTGCATAATATGGTACACCTTGGACATTCAGTACATCCATTTAGATATCCAGATTTATCCAGAAAACTTATGGAAGTACTGTGGATTATCGCAAATGCATCCAGACCTTGTAAATGGTACGTTGTGGGGATGTCAGGGCTGGACATGTGCAACTTCTAATAGACATCAACAGCATCCTGTAGATATATTTATTACATCTAATAGATATCCACAACATCCAATAGATATTTACATCTAATGGATATTAACATATTAACCACACTTACATCCATAGGACAACCATTGTACTATGTATGCCTGTAACTGCAACATCTAATATATATCCACATTGATATCCACTAGATGTGCCTTGTACTATGTTTGGCTGTTTGTTATATTCGTCACGCATGCATGCACTGGGCCTTTTCAATTTGTTGTCCCAGACGGCTTGAGATGCTATTACAGCCAATGATTGTTGGCTTACGCAGCTTCTTGGATAGTCCTGGACTTGTTGGGACAACGAATCAAAGTGCCACTATTACTAAGCCAAGAAAAACTGAAGTTGTCACTACCAGCATCTTTATCGTGAAACCTCTTATTTGTGTCAACCGTTTGACAAGTATGTAATTAATTACACATTATTTGCAGTGAAATACAATGGCAGACTGCAGACATTACAGGCAAACTAAATCGTTGTACATAATGGAAAACTGCCTGTCTCATGAAAATAAAGTGAACACTAAAAGTACAACATAATGCAATCTCTTGGTTTCTGAAAGGCACAATGAGCACTTAATAATGCACAAACCAATAAAAAAATATCACATATGCATAACAGCTAAGCATAAACATACGAAAGGATAAACAGTAAATAAATAAGACATTAAAAGCAACACTTAAAAAGGAACACTTCGCTCATAAAAGACGAGAAGTTCTTAGGAGCAACAGCGCAGTCTGCTGCATTAGCTGCATTCTCTCCAGTAAAATAAAACTCAAAGGTCGCATTGTGAGACTTCATTCTCATGAAAACAAAAAAAGGCAGAATTCACATATGGAAACATCAATGCATTATTCCAATGCACTATCGAAAGTGGTGGCTGAATCATTGCTTCAGAGGCTGAAGAAAGAAAAAGCTGGCAGATTTTGGGGCAACTGAACGTAGGAAACTCGAAGTCATGCCGTGTGTGCATAAAGGAGCCACAACATCAAAACGGTTGCGGCCAAGCAGGGAGTAAGTGTACTGTTTTCTGCCCCTTGCAAGCTTTCGGGTTAGTGCTTGCACATTTCTCGAGGCAGGGCAAGGAACCATGTTTGCACAATGCAGCACGAAAACCGTTTTACGGCATGTGTTGCACGAGTTGTGTATAAGTTCCCTCTCACATGGGAAAGTTTACATAGGCCAAACCAGTCGATTATTAATGACCGCCTGTGGAGCACCACTCCTCCCTGGGGTCCGATAACGGTGCAAACTTGCCTCACCATTGCCATGAATGTGGCTGTTACCCACTGTTCAGCAATGTAACGATTCTTGGCAGGGGCAAGGAAAAGAAGAGTGACAGATCCTGGAAGTGTACTATATCAGTTTATTAAGTGACGACTGCATTAGTACAACCTCGGTGCACTTACTTGAAAAAGAATTTGCTTTTTTAGGTAGGTCCGATAGATGTGATAACTTGTCTTTTCATGCTCTGTGATTAGTAATGCTGTTGTTGCGCATGCTCTGCTGGCCTTGCTGGGACAACGCTGCTCCTAATAAAGCTCAGTTGATAGTCCAGTCGTTGTGGTGTGCACCTCTCTTCTTGTCTTTTGCGACTGGTTTTTTTTCCTTCAGCTGCACTATTTGACTAGCCTTGTATACAGCAAAAGAAAAAAGAAAGAACAGAAGCAACGCAGTGAAACATAAAGGAGAGCAACAGCTGAAGGTCTAAAACAGCAATATATTGACACGTGTACAAGTTTATCTTTATCGGGGGACTGCGTTTCACCGCCTAACAAATGTTATTGCACAGCACAGGACGCGCCTGCATGTATTGGAAGTTTTTGGAAAGTTATCGATGGTTCTATCCACTGTCTGTTGTCACCAAACTTCGTGTAATCTGATTTCATTGTGTGACGCAAATGGTGTAGAACTTTCTTGAAGACATGCGGGTCCCAGCGATTACTCTGGAACCTTCGATGACTGATGTATAAAAGCAGACGTGCTTGACCCGCTGATCAGATTTTCAACAATCACTGGCTGTGTTCATGGCTATCGCCGTTATTTGAGTGTATCCTGTTTTTCAAGGCACAGGTTCACCCAATAAAACGCTAGTTTCGTCGTTCCTAGTTTGGCTGCTTTTTTTACCGTCACTACTACATGACATCTGGTGGAGGTGCCTTACGTTCATGTACCGAATGCCCCCCTGCAAAGCCGTGATCGAAGTCCGAAACCCGAAGACAACACCAACATCACCAAGGACCAGCGAGCAAGCAGTAGGCAGCAAGGACTGCGATTGGAATATGGGCCTCTTCCCGAGAAGACCAGCGGAATTAAGCTCAAGTCAGAAACCCCAATGTCTGCTCCAGCGTCCGCAATTCAGCTGCAACAACCTCAGCACCCACCAACCTTCCATAGATCATCGTCTTAAGACCCAGAAACATGGCTCGAGACATATGAATGAATCGCGACTTTCAACAACTGGGACTCTAATGACAAGCTGTGGCATGTACACTTTGCCTTAAAGGGAAGCTGAAAGCTTGTCCAGAAAAAATGAGAGAAGAGCACTACATCATGGTTTTCAACCTTCTGAATTCGAATATCGCATCGAAATTGAGCGAAAGAAAGCGCAAACAGATTTTATTTCGACGAAAAGTGCAGCAGCAGACTCGGGGCAGCTTGCGTGCCCCGTTTCCGCTTGTGATTGGTTGGGCGTGTCGTGACGTCAACAATGGTGTTCGTCCGGACCGACTGCTGCCGCTACATATGAAGCACGGTGCAAGGTTGTCTGGTGCTGTTTTGCTGAGACGGTCATGGAAAATTTCGAGAGCTTGCGTTTCTCTGAAGAGTTCGGCCTTAAGTACAAACCCCACGAGAGCGATTTTGCGCGCGACGGCGACGGGCGACGGCTTCGAGCGACAAAACAAGGCATCTCTTGAACAGATCGCTCGGTGTTGTCGCTCGATCACTTGTTTCTAGAAACCTAGAAATAGTCGCTCGTCGCCCGGTAGTGCTACGAGCGACTAGCCAATAGTACGAAGCCGGAACTGGATGTACGTAACTCAAATACTACTGTTTGTCGCAAGGAACAAGCAAACTATTGAATTCTACATGTGCAAGAATAAGAACCTAGTGCAAGACCTTCAGAAATATTTATTCTCCTTCTTACAGTAAAATACATCAACTTAAATTGATAAAGCATGCATCACGCTAGTTTCGGCGCGTGTATTGCTGCCCTCATACCGAGAAATCGTCACTCGCGTGGAGTTCGGCTTGTAGGCGACGAGTGAACGCGACAGCCATCGCCTCGCTTGTCGCTGTTGCGTGCAAGATCACTTGTATGGGGTTCGTACTTTACTCCCTACATGTACAAGCCGATTGCGAAGAACCGGCCTCTCCAAGAAAAGAAATGCTGGTGCAAGCAGTGCTTTCCACGCGAACGAAGGCGAAGTGTTAGCATCTCTTTGTGTTGGAAATGTTCTTTGGCGACTATGTTGTTTGCTAAGCTGCATTCAGCGATCCAGTGACTGCGTTTCCGGGCAAACAACTATAGTGTTATGTTCCTGCATGCCTCCTCGTAGAACGTAAGCGGTCATGCGATCTTCACCATTTGTGCGCTGCCCCAAAGCTGCCGGCAATCTACACAGACAGTTTAAATGCAGGAAAAGTTTACCGGCTGCTGTAGCACGTGTAGTATAGAACCTTCGATCATCAGCGCGCCATCCGCACGCTACTAGTAACCGGCGAATTCCATCGGCTACGTGAGATGGTCGGTTTCTCTATGTGTGCGAGAGAAGGGGGAGCGCAGCGTCCTGGCGTGAGCCAGCTTTTCAACACATGCAAGCTTTATACTTGCACTGCATTATGGTAGCTGCATGCAGGGTGTTTCACAACACATGTGCGAATAGAAAATTCACAGCTCTTGGCGATGAAACCTGCGTCAAGAGTGGGAGAAAACATGCACCTTCCGTTCAGCGTGCTAACACGAAGGAGAACCCAAAGCACGCATTATTGATAAACTCTGGTAGTAATCGTCGTCACGGAAGTGGTTAGAGCACAGCACTGTTGTTCTTGAGCGCTTGAAGTTCTTTCGCTTCACAGCAGCCTCCCACTTCGCTGAAAGCTTCTTGTCTTGCGGGAACTAATGGAACATCGGAACATCGTCGCAGCCGCTGGGGTTCATGCAGCCGTAGGCTGCACAGAACGCCAGCATGATCGGCCTACAAGTTCAGTTGATGCTGCGTACGTCAACTACCGCTCTATATACACACAAACAAAGGAATGTAGGGTCGAGCGAAGCAGATTAGGACGACACGCACGCAGAAATAAGCACGGTCAGGCACGGTCGCGGAGACTGCGAAGGAACGGAACACTAGTGCTGACATCACTACGCCGCGGTTTCCGGTCTCCGCTCGCATCGTCGGCGTCAGCAGCAGCGCAGCGCTCGATGGGGGGTAGAGCTACAGTGCAATTTTAACCGACGATTACATCGCTCCTAAGTGAAAAATCCCCCCAAAATTTTACCGGCATGGTTTATAAGGTTCCCGCATCCATATATGAGCATCTTATTGAATTCGACAGACTCTTCAGCTTCCCTTTAAAAGACGCTGCCAGAATGTGGTTCAAGAACCTGGAGTCAATGCTGGCAACATGGGACCTCTTCCGAAGCGGCCTCCTGCAGACATTTGCGAGTTTCATGCGCAAAGAAAGGGCCGAAGCTATGCTAGAAACTAAAGAGTACAACTACCCAATGAGAACATAGCGACATTTACCGAGGAGATGATGTGCTTGTTCCGCCACGCCGACCCAGATATGCCTGTGGAAAAGAAAATTCGCTTCCTCTTCGCTGGATTGATGCGCCACCCACCCAGTACTGTTGCTGAATTTATTTCTGAAGCAACAACCATCGAGAAAACTCTGGAAATGTGGAACTGAAAATTCAACCAACGCACGAACTCGTTCGCCGTTAACATGCCACAACCACAGCTTGACAAACGACCTCGCGACATCGCTGACTACCTCGCCGCTACTTAGTGGAGCGCTCGGCGACCATCCTATTCGCCATCACCAGGCCATTACCTGTCGCCGCATCGCCTGGGGTTGGTCTGCAAGCCCATATCCGGAAAACTAAAAGCAGCAACCGACGGAGGTACAGTTGCTGTTCGTCGAACTGACGAAGATCCTCCGCCACCGCCAAAGATGCCAAAAAGACAATCTCGACGATATAGCAACGAGAGGCCACCATCCTGACGAAGCATAGAAGCAAAGAATACATTGGGAAAACAAGACCTGACGACGCGACGTTCCAGCCACACATCAACATGACGCAGCCACGATCCGACGCAGAGACCTAATTGCAACGTAACACAGAGCCGCCGACCTTGACATACTTCTTGAGGGCCATGCAGTCATCGCCTCAGTGGACAAAGGAGTCGACTACTCCATGATGAGTGGACCCCTTGCCACCCAGTTGAAGAAAGTTAAGATTGCATGGAAAGGCCCTCAAATCTGGACAGCTGGAGGACACCTGATAAGGCTGACTGGAATCTGCACAGCCCGAAATACCATTAATGACCGCACCTACCCTGCCACCTTCGTTATCCTTCAACAGTGTTCACAAGACGCAATTTTTGACATGGACTTCCTGAACCAACACGGCGCAGTCATCGACCTGAAGTCGATCATGCTGTCGGAAGATCAAGCGATACCACCAGAAAGCTCTCGTAGTCACCATGCCTTGACTGTGCACGAAAATCAAGTCAGCATCCTGCCCCGCTCTAGCATTGTCATTTCCGTCGGCACCAAAACAACTGCAGACGTAGAAGGCATCATCGAGTGTGACCAACGTCTACAGCTCGATCATGACATTTGCTTTGCAACATGGATCACTCGACTGCACGGACAAAAATCAAAGTGTTGCCCACAAACTTTAGCCAGGAGTTCAAGCACACCAACAAGGGCACGACGACTGCTTACATAGAGGAAATTCACGAAACCAGCTATACGTGTGTCCACGGATTTTGCAGCATCTACCTCGACGACCATAGTTCCCGAATCAAACTTCGACATAAATCCAAGTCTCCCCATAAGCAAGCAGCAACAACTCAGAAGTCTTCGCCAAGGACACAAAGACTGCTTTTCGATGTCAGCGAGGATTCGACAAACACCAGTTGCAAAGAATTGCATAATAACCAAAGAGTGTGCTCGACCACTCCACCAGAGTCCATACCAAGTTTCAATGCGAGAACATGAAGCTAAAAGACAAGTCGACGAAATGCTGCGCGACGACATCATCCAGCCGTCGAAAAGCCCGTGGGCATCTCCTGTAGTCTTGGTAAAGAAAGAAGACGGAAGCCTATGTTTCTGCGTTGATTATCGTCGATTGAACAAGATTAGAAAGATATGCCTGCTTCCACGGATTGACGACGCATTGGATTGGTTCTGCAACGCTAAATACGCCTCGTCGATGGATCTCAAGACTGGCAAATAGAAGTTGACGAAAGAGATCGTGAAAAGACCGCCTTCGTCACGCCCGATGGCCTTTACGAGTTCAAGGTCGTGCCATTCGGTCTGTGCTTGGCGCCTGCAATGTTCCAGCTCGTGATGGACACAGCTTTAGCAGGGTTGAAGTGGCAGTGTGTCTTGTCTACATAGTGAAATATTTAGCGCGCACAACTGACAAGGACATAGTGAAGGGGGACACACGAGCGCTTACTCACAACTACGTTATTTTCAGAAAGATACAGAACATATATATACCCCAGCTATCAGCGATGAGCATGCGCAACGAGAGTGGTCAGTAAAACAGAAACAGATTAAAAACAGATTAAGAAGGTTCATCCAGTATTTAAAAAAGCAAATTCATTTTCAGTGATTGCAACCGGTGGTTGGCTTATGCATTTTTCAGCACACTTTTTCATATGAAACGCTTCTGTGATTTCACGTGTTTGTTCTTATAAAAAAAAAATGTCAGTGTAAAAAAATAGTGCATCATAATGACATAGATTACAGTGGTTCGACAAGTGCGAATAGTTTTCTTTACCGAGAAAACGTTCATGTTCTTTTAGACGGGTGTTTATGCACCAACCGGTTTGTCCCATTGACATGTTGCCACAGGTTAACGGAAGCCGGTACAGAACACCTATTCTGCATTTTGTGAATTTTTGATCTTCTTTAAGACCGCAGCTGCATTTTCTTACCCTATTGTCAAACTTATTTGAAATAGCTTGGCACAGTTTTTGCACCTTGTTAGCAGCGCTGAAAACCACTTCAACGCCATACCGGCTGGCAACATTCTTTAGCCCATGGGAAAAATAATGGACGTAAGGTACAATCCTTCACTGTGTCCTTGTCAATTGTGCGCACTAAATATTTCACTATAAGAATGTTGCCAGCCGTTATGGCGTTGAAGTGGTTTTCAGCACTCCTAACAAGGTGCAAAAACTGCGCCAAGCTACTTCAAACCCCACACGACGATCCAACCGCTGGGCACCTCGGATTCTCCAGGACGCGATCGAGGATACAGGAAAAGTATTACTCACCGTACGTGACCGTTGAAGTCTCCTGCGATAGCTTACTGGTATCCTGTCTAACGGAGTTACCACCGACTTCTATTGCACACTCCTTAATGATGCCCACAAGATTGTGGTTCATTGCTTCGACAGGTCCCTTCCTGAGTTAAAGCCTAAATTAAATTTAAATTTAATTAAAGTTAAATTTTGCTTAAGCGTGTATTACTGGCCGCGCCTTATCACCGACGTTGCCCGGTACGTCAAGACATGCCAAGACTGTCAGCGATGCAAGACACCACCGACAAGGCCAGTGGGATTACTACAGCCGATCAAGCCTCCTTGCCGACCATTTCAGCAGATCGGGATGGACTTGTTGGGACTCTTTCCGACCTCAACATCTGGAAATAAGTGGATCGTCATGGCAACGGACTACCTCACCCGCTTTGCTGAAACGAAAGTTCTGCCAAAAGGTAGCGCAACTGAAGTGACAAAATTCTTCGAGAACAACCTGCTACGATATGGCACTCATGGCATTCCAAAAGTCCTCATCACCGACAGAGGAACGGCCTTTGCAGCGGAGCTCACCCAAGCCATTCTGCAATACAGCCAGACAAGCCGCAGGAGGACAACTGCCTACCACCCGCAGACTAATGGTCTTATGGAGTGCCTGAATAAGACCCTCGACGACATGCTAGCAATGTACGTCGACGTCGAGCACAAGACATGGGATGCCATGCTGCCATACGTAACTTTTGCTTACAACGCAGCGGTGCAAGAGACTATACAGATCCCGCCATTCAAGCTGGTTTACAGCAGGAACCCGACGACGACTCTCGAAGCCAAGCTGCTGCACTTCACCACCAAAGAGCCTGACGTCGCCACCTATCTCCAGAACCCCGAGAAAGCCAGACAGCTCGGGATCAAGAATCAGTAGAAGACCGACAGCTGACACAACCTTCGACGACGCTGCGTCGAGTACCAGCCCAGCTACCATATTTGGACCCCAATATGTCGAAGAGGACTTAGCGAGAAGCTTTTACACCGCTATTTCTGACCCTACAAAATCATTCAATGCCTTGGCGCACTCCACCATGGAGTCATGCGAGATGGCATTTCGCTATCACAGCGGCACAACTCACGACCTGAAAGAGTCCTCGTTGTGCAACTTAAGCCATTCTACCTGCGCTAATGAACTTTGGGACTTTACGTAGCTGACCTTTGGATTTCCTTTCTTTTGGACTGTGTTACTTTGGACTTCATTTCTTTTCATCGTTTTGTTTAATAAGTGTCCTTTTGTGTTTCACTCCCTTATGTTTGTAGCATCGGGAAGATGCGCTTTAAGAGGAGGGCATTGACACGTGTACTTGTTTGTCTTTTCCGGGTGACCACTTTTCACCATCTAACAAATGTTACCGCACAGCGCAGGACGCGCCTGCATGTATCGGAAGTTTCTCGAAAGTTATCGGTGGTTCTATCCGCTGTCTATTGCCGCCGAACCTTGTGTAAACTGATTTCATCGCGCGACACAAATGGTGTAGAACTTTCTTGAAGACACGCAGGTCCCAGCGATTACTCTGGAAGCATCGATAACTTTCGTGAAACTTCTGACACATGCAGGCACATTCTGTGCTTTGCAATAACATTTGCTAGGCGGTGAAATGCACTCCCCCAATAAAGATAAACAAGTACATGTGTCAATATCCTATAGGAAAAACAATCTGAAAAATCACCAGTACAATCTTATAATTATAATTACAATTATAAATTGTGTAAGAGAAGCAGGCAACCCCCTCCAGCAGAAAGGTGTCAAATTAGCTTCTCCATAAAGTAGAAAAATTTGGACGACAGCTGCTACAAAAAAAAATTGTCTTAACATATTGTTCTCTCTTACAAATTAAGACTTGCAAATGGCACAAAGCTGTTACAACTAGGAATTATCTTCATTTTTGCCTCGTTTTCCTTGGAAGTAAGCAAGCATGCAGCCCGGTATCTACAAATTATTTGAGTGGAATAACTATACCGTGTTTCCATGCAAGTGAGACTACAGCCAATTCGTGTGTAGATTATTGGATCATAAGGAATGTCAATGTAATTGCAGTTAGTGGTTACCTGGTACCACAGCACACTTTGTAGGCACTAGTCAACCATGTGCAGTGGCACCATGCTACACCATGCTGCTGAGAGTGCTGAGTCACTCTTAGTTCTATCAAATCAGCCCTTTGCTTTTAAACCATCTTAATGCTTTCCATACACTCAGCCCGACACGAAGTAACAGGATTGTACATTTGTCACATTTTTGAAAACATACAGCACTCCTTATATGCAATCAGGCACCATGAAAGGCCAAAGCATTCAGTCAGCTGGTGCTGGAGAGGAGCTGCTACATGTATATCTTCATAGCATTATTCGGTTGGTGCTCATACACTGAGTTCAACATAGCAGCTGTGGTTAATTGCACTGGGCCCTGCAGCAGTGCTACCAAGGAAACATGTTGTAGTGAGTGCTCATCTTAAGGTTGCCACTCAAAGGGAACATTTTTTTTTGCAAGCTGAAGATAGTTAGGTTTAGCCTTGTAGTCATTACCGTGATTACAAGTTAGACTGCTACCTGTTTCAAAAGAGGAAGAAAATTTGTCGGCACTCCTAAAGGCACATGATACGATGCTATATGGGGCTGGAGGGCGAATCGTCCTTGGGAAGACCACTCCCTTGCTGGCTGGCTTGAGCATCCTATATATGAAAAAGAGGACAGAATCTTTACAACTATGCAAGCACATCACTTATTACTTACTCCGCATTCAGATGTGCACCCTTGAAGCCCACGCTTGATTTTGTCACTGTAATGACAGGCGTGAAAGTGTCCGAGACACTCATTGCCTTTCCTTGGGCGTGTTTGCATCAGACTTTATCTTGACCAAATCAAGCATGGGCTTTAAGTTAGGCACATTTCTTAAGTGGGGGGTAAGACATACGAAGTAGCCTAAGATGCATAAAGTAACCGGTTTTCAGCTTCTCTAAATTCAGTGATTACGTTGAAATCCCAGAGTAGAAATCCACAACTATAGCATCTCCTTTATCATGGAAGCAGGCCCGAGGCATCTACTTAAATAGTACCACTGACAATGAAATTTATCCTTGCAAGCAGTAGAGCACAGCAAAGCTTTATATAATGAGCAAAAAGATTAGCTGTTCAAGAACATGTGGAAGTTCATGGCTTGTGCCTATAAATAATACAAGCACATAATACTGCACGCTATGCACAGGAGCTATGTAAACGTACAGAGGTGCAATAAAGCGTGCAAAAGATCACTTGGCTCTACAGACAGCCCTTATTACAAAAGACCTCCACCGGCAGACAGAACAAAAGCAATGCATGAATGGTGACTACCTCACAAAATCGAGCACCACTATCGAAAATGTGTGCCAGAACCACTGAAACCATTGTGCCGTTGTGCACAAAACATGCAGACCACGAGAAGCACAGTAAAAGGAAGACCAAAACAAGTATGAGAAGCTGAGCTGAAACACGGGACAAAGAGAGACAGACAAGAACTTCGGTTGTCTATCCCCATTTGTTTCGGGTTGCAGTTGAGCTGTTCAAACTAGTCTTTAGAATAGTAAGCTGTCGGGCTAGTTAGTTTGACATGATTTTTGCAAAGGGGAGTGCATAAGCATTGCGGAAAAAAGGGGACGTGGACAAATCTGCTGGCAAATCGCCCAGTGACAAACGGGATCAGTGTGTCTCCAACGGTGTCAATATTTTACGAGCCGCTCCACCAGGCGGTAGGGCTTTCCATTCTTTGTGGCACCGCAGCATTTTTGAAAAAATCTGATGTAGTGACAACGGAGGAGCCTTTATTGTTCTCCCGACGCCCATGTTCAAAGAGAAGGCTGCTGCTGCTATAATAAGAGCGTATTTCCTGTCCATGTCTCCTTTCTTCCGCAATTCTGCTGCGCTCCTCATTGCAATAATTAAAACTAGTCTTACCCATGTACCAATTCACTCAGTTTAATGCTACCCCAACAAGAAACACTGCCAACCTACCTGGAAGGGTACTGCCGAAACTGGTTGTGCATTTGCATTGTGCATCAGTTCTTCCGGCCCATGCTAAGCATTCATTACCAGCGTAAAATAGAAGAAAGTACAAGAACGAACCGCCGATATACCTTGAAAAGCATGTGCCTGCTGATGACTAGGCACCATTGCAGACAGGGCGAGAACAAGAAATGAAGTGTCACAGCATCAGCACCGCAACCTAAAGGTGGTTCGTTGTGAGAAAGGAAAGGTTGGCGCTATCTTGCAGCCCTTCAAGGAGCACAGCATAGAGGAGCACGGCTCAGCGCCAGCCACAGGTTGGCAGTGTGGGAGAATACTCACTCACCATAACTTTTCCAGGCCCAACGCTCGCTCACATTCACGCTCGCCTCCACTCAGACTCGCAAGTGCCCGCTCATGCTTGCACCCACTGGCACTCGCGTCCGTTCACACTCGCCTCCACTCACAATCACTGGCCCTCACCTCTGCTCACTGGCATCTCTCAAATTAGTGCCAGTGAGTGCACTGGATGGAAGGTAGGAGCGTCCCCTTTGAAACGGGGGGATGGAAGCTTTGCCTTTTACTTTTGTTTACTTGTGTTGTGGGTTATTCAAATTCGCGATTTTCTTTAAATACGTCTTCCTACCCTTTTAACCTTATGTCACCTCTCTGCTTTTGAGCCACCAATCCTCCGATCGCTTTTTGCTAATTTCCACCGCATATTTGTTTACATGACTATTGTTATCTCTGAACCCTAGGGCCTCGGGAAGCGTGACTGTGGCCGCAACGACATCGGGATTGATACTATCACATTTTAGTATGAGGTGTTCCATTGTTTCTACATATTTACCACACACAGTGCATGTGTCTTCTTCTTCGTTAACTTTCTCTTACAGCTCCTCTTTCTAAGACATCCTGACCTAGCTTCAGTGAGTAGGGCACTGCCTCATGAGTTATCATAAAATGCTTCCTTCCTGATCTGCTGTTTCCTGTCTCGATATAGTTCCACACTATACTTCTTTTCCATTGAATTTATCCAATTTTTACCTTCTGTGTTTTTAACCTGTCGTTCAATGCTCTGTCTTTCTTGGTCCTTGTGTCTGGCGTACTTACTGGTTAGCTTCCTAGTTCTTCGCCATTGTGAGTCAACACTCTTTCTGTATAGGTATTTAAATACCTTAGCTGCCCACCTGTTATCGTGCAATTTCCTCAGATGTTTTTCGTATAGGATTTTACTCTGAGCTTCCCGTGCTTCGAACGATGCCCAGCCCATATCCCACTGTACTGCTTAGTTTCTGGTTTTCCCGTGGGCACCTAGTGCTAATCTTACCACAGCTCTCTGATTTACTTCTAGTCTCGACTGAACCTCTGCCCTTAAACACAGGACATCATTCCTGAAAGTAAGCCCAGCACCATTACTCCCTTCCATATACCTCTCAGTACCTCATACCTGTTGTACCCCCACAATGCCCTATGCTTCATTATCCCGGCACCTCTTTGCCCTTTTGCTATGAGAGACTGTTCTTGCTTTTCCGTGTACATCCGCCCTTTGTTTATCCATACCCCGAGATATTCGTATTCGGCCACTCGGGGTATTTCATGGCCTTGTATTGTAAGCTCCTGATCAGTTGTATCGTTGAAAAACATCGCACCGGACTTAGCTGCACTAAAATTGAAACCTAAACTGTCTCCTTTGTCTCCACAGTAATTAACCAGAGTTTGCAAATCTTCCTGGCTATCTGCTAACAGTACAATATCGTCCGCATACATTAAACCCGGTAGTCGTTGCTCAACAACCTTTCCGCCTTATATGTACGACAGATTATACACCCTAGATTGCTTCCTTGTAGCCTTGTTTCCGTACTTACCATATAAAGCATGAACAGCAGCGGCGATGTAGGGCAACTTTACCTTAATCATTTGTGTACCTCGACAATTGTCGTAGTCTTAATTACTTCCCATGTTATTTCAACATTATTTTCTCGATATATTTCCTGTAGAAAATCAATTACCTCATGACCGATAACTTCATCTTTTAATATGTTCCACAGGAGTTCCCTGTTCACGTTGTTGTATGCACTGCTTATGTCCAGGAAGGCTGAATACAGAGGTCTATTTTCCGCCTTAGCTATTTCTATGCACTGGGTAAGCACGAACAGGCTATCATCTAAGCGCCTACCACTTCTGAACCCGTTCTGAAATTCTCCGAGTATTCTATTACTTTCTACCCATGACTGCATTTTTAATTTCACTGCCTGCATCGCCAGCCTATATATAACTGATGGTATCATAATTGGAATGAAGGATTTTATGTTCTTCTTATCACCTTTCCCTTTATAAATCAAGTTCATTTTACTCTGTTTCGAGCTGTGCGGAATTTGCTTATTTGTTATGACTGCCTCCAATGCTTCTATCAGCGTTTCCTTGCTTCTTGGGCCAAGTTCATTAATTAACTTGATTGGAATTTCGTCTATACGCGGACGTGCATTTTGGAACATTTGCTTCTGCCTTTTTCCAGTTAAGATTGGTCAGTTCTAAGCTGTTTTCTATTATGCTATACTGTGTTGCTCTCTCATTTGGGGCGATACCCTATCGTCTTTCCTAAATAACTCTGCTATAACTGAACCGATGTAGTGCACAGCGTCATCTCCCTCTAAACTATTTCTTTCGACATCGTGAATCTGTTGCTGCTTTCTATGATTTGCTTTACCCAGCCAGCTTATATAGTTCCAGAATTTTCTTGACCTCCCTTTATTAGTTGGATCGTGAACTTCAGCCAGCCAGCGGTCAGAGGACTGCTTTATTTTAGCCTGGACGAGTGCCTGCACTTGTTTCTTTTGTTGATAAGATTTCATTTTTGGCCTATTTCCTCTTCAGATAATTGCGCCCTCTAAAAATGCTTCTCCGTGTTCCCGAGATGCCAACCATCGTTTGATGGCCTCCCTAATTTCCTTATTCCACCAACTTCGTGGCTTCCTCTTTCCTCTCCAGCGGTTTACTCCTTTTACTTCTTTTATTTTTGTACTAATGAGTAGTTCTAACTGATTATATTCCCACCTTTCCATGGGATGTTTCTCTATTGCTTCCTCTATGCCGGCCGCTGTTTGCGCTGTTTGTTCGTCATTTAATTTTGCGTACTCTTTTTGACTTCCCTGCATTTCTCCTTTGAGCAGGGCTCCCAACTGTAGACTAATACGCTCATGATCACTTCCGAGGCTGTACTTCCCCTCTTCGTCTATTTCCATTATTGCGAGCTTGCTATACAACCCCTGCGACATTAAGCAGTAATCAATGGTCGTTTGTCTGTTACGGGACTCCCACGTGATTTGTCCCTCACACTTAGTTTCTCTATTTACTATAACTAGGTTGTGTCGCTCACAGAAGTCTAGCATCAACCTCCCATTACAATCTGTGTATCCATCCAGATCCCCGATGTGGCCATTCATGTCACCCAGCAGACAAATATCAGCACCTTCTCCAAACTGCTTTATATCGTCATCGAGACACTTCACTAGAACCTTGTTCTCTTGCCTGCATTTGACCCCTGTCCCTAAATAAGCTACTCCTAGCCATGTCTCTTTACCGGCAATTGCACCTGACACCCAGACATGTTCTTTGCAAGTTAACTTTATTCTTTGCCAATTTGTTCCTTGGTGTATGAGCATACCTACTCCTCCTCCCTTCCTCTCCGTTGTTGTTCTATTGCTCCCTTGCCATACGTAGCCTTCAATAAACGGTGGGTCTTCTAGATCCCCGAGATGTGTTTCGCATAGCGCGTATACACCTACTTCTTCGTCCTTTAACTGCTGTTGTATTTCTAACTACTTCGCTCTCTTTCTACCGCCTTGCATGTTTATGTACCCGATTCTGATGTTAAATTTATTTTTTGTAGTTTTCTTCGTGGACCTCCTAGTGGCCATTTTATTGGCGTCAGCCTCTATTGTTGCACTTCATACACTGTTTCTATCTGCCCCTACGCCCTGAGGCGCACGGGACCCCCTAAAAAAGCTCAGGAGTGAGTGTGCTGCCCTCTGCCGCTCACAATTCGTGTATATTATGAGAGGTGTGTGAACAGCACCCATTCCAGCATACCAGTTTTGTGTACGCTTCAGGCAGGTTCCTGAAGATGGCGCGCTCGTGTTGGGGCCATAAGCGAACGACCACAGCGAAAGAAGAAAGAGTGAACGCGGAGCGGGAGAATGAAGACGAGAGACCAATAGGCGGAGACCAATGACCCTTCAGTGACGTGCGCGCGGCACACTGGTGTTTAAAAAGAATTATGGGGTTTTACGTGCCAAAACCACTTTCTGATTATGAGGCACGCCGTAGTGGAGGACTCCGGAAATTTCGACCACCTGGGGTTCTTTAATGTGCACCTAAATCTAAGTACACGGGTGTTTTCGCATTTCGCCCCCATCGAAATGCGGCCGCTGTGGCCGGGATTCGATCCCGCCCTCTTGTGCTCAGCAGCCTAACACCATAGCCACTAAGCAACCACGGCAGGTACACTGGTGTTATGCGGACCCGCCTGACCGCTCGTTTCATACCATAGAGTTTCTCACTATAACACCTAGAGGGTAATCTGGCGCCACCGTCTATGGGAGTTTCTTAAGGGGGCATCGTGCCGTCATGGGAATGACGGTATATGTGTCTGCGAGGCTCGTGTTGGCTGGTGTTGTAAGAGGCTTCGTCTAAAACGTGGATATGGCTACGCAAATAACGCGTTCTCAAAGTAAAATCTTCATAACATGTTTCCATTCACGCATATTACATCTTTACTCACCCACGATGCATGACCAAGCGAAGAAAAGCAAGAACAGACGACCAGCTGTTTCAAAGCGAGCGCGAACCTTATCGTCTGTCCTCCAACTTTAGCGGCCCGCTTATACTTTTTACGTAACATGTAGTCGTACACACAATAAGTTTTCATAGTTAAGCAAAACATGTTTTCGCGTAATAATAAAGCTAAAACAGCTTTTCACGTGCTGTTCTAGTAGAAAATGAATCATTGTGACAGACGGAATGGTACTTGCCAAGCGCGTCGACTTCAAGGTGTCCTGTCTCTACGAGAACGATGCCAATCCGAATCCACAATATACCGGCATTCCCATGCATACCACAGCGCAGCAGCGCCAGATTTCCCTCTAGGTAATGTAGTGAGAAACATACTATCGATCGTCATCATGCACTTGTTTTGTTTAGTTGGTTTAGTCTCGTTCGCGCTTGTTTCTATTGTCATGGTGAGAAATAAATGGGTGCACAGGTTCACAAAACAATTAATACCGCAAGAAACTGTGCAAAAGCAACACACGTATACCAGCGCAAAGCACAGAAGTGTTCGCAACAAACGTTGCTAATAACTGCGTGTGGCTACAGTGAACTAGAAGGCTTTCTAGTGGCACGAGCGGCTTCCTGCGAGCAGGCCCAAGGTCGATTCAAATAGGTCGCGAAGCTTCGGGCGAAAAGCGGTTCAGTACAGATTGTCAGCGACATCAGCATGGGGGGTTATGGGAGCAGCGATTGAAGCGCGACTATGTTTGGAGGGAACAAACGTTGGGAAAGAAAAACGCGTTTTTTTAATTTAAGCGAGACACAGCTAGGCTCATTCAACGAAAATAAATTCCTAGTCATTTTTATATATTCGTGACGAGTTAAGAAAATACAAGTTTATTTAATTTTATTATTATTAATAAATGCATTTCTTTTCAGCGCCCATCGCTACAGGGGGCTTTGACGCCATTATCCCTCGCAATGCAATGCACGTCTTTAAATGGGCAGAAAGGCGCACTCGTAAAGCTCACCTGCTGAAATACGCCCCCCTCACAGTTTGCGCTTTCTTGCTTGTCGAAGTTTGTCTGAATTTGGTGACGCGGGTAGCTTCATCGCTTCTTGAGCTGTTCAGTCAAAAGTAGTGAGTTACGACCGCCAGATAATTGTGTAGTTTTCATGCGACTGCGCTGGCCGACGGGCTTGGCATCCGACGATAGGATCAGCACTCTACACCTAAAGCTTTCGTCGGCCTCCAAAGAAAGTATGTTTTGTGCAGGGATGCGATTTCGACAACCGTACAGCTGACCTTTTCCTGCATTGCTTTTTACGCTGAAAGCTCGAAACGCCCATCAACTTGAATGACGGGGCATTTGAATATATAGCTCCAAAGGCAGGACAACAAAACAAATTTCGCGCCCTCGAAAACAAAATGACGTCACTTCTGCTTTTAACGGACATGGCGTCACATTATTTTTTTTTTTTCCGCCGGGAGTGTTCCCACCACATACAGATGGCGTTAAGCCCCATGAACCGCCTATGGACCGCCATGTTTTGAACGTGTGGGCTATAGTGTACTAGAATAATGTCCTAGTGGCGCGAGCAAGAGGGAGGGACAATGCGCCGGCTGAAGCAAATGCCAGTAGCCGCCGTCGGTGGCGCTGCTGTGCTTTTTTCTAGCTGCTGGCGCGCGGTCGAGCCGGCTCAGACGCGCTCTGCGACTGTTTGCTCCGTGTGTTTTCCGAGCCGTGTTACGTTCAACGTGGCCATGCTTGTGAAAAACAGTGGATGATTTGAAAAAAGAAGGCGTATCCCTGCATCTACTGCAGCACAGGAGGTTCGATGCCAAAAAGAAAGACGGACACCCATTTATACGCTCCGGGCATGCCGCAGTGATTATCAGGGCGCTCCTAAAGCGTCCTTGTTCGCCGCACCAACGGAAAATGAACTTGGGAAGAAATGGGAGAGCGCAATCTGCGAACAGCAGACAAGCATCTCACGGAATCTTCAGCGGTATTTCATTAAAACTTCTTTCTGGGCGAGTTGGTGCATACTTGACATAAGAATTCCGTGCTGGTGTCTCGTCCTTGTTACTTTGTGGTTGCATGTGTTTGCGTTGTTACAATTTTTTATGTTCAGTGGTATGTGAGCGCCACTTTCAGCCTCGATACATTTGGAGGGATTACGTCGGCATCATCAATAGCACCGAAGTGCGACTTCCACGTGGGAAGCTGTCGCTGGCGCCTGGCGCGGTGCCTACCCTTCTGCCCGACTGTACGTCCTACCTTTCTGTCGCACCTGTTGAAGAGAGGCCAGAAAGGAAGAGGCCAGCCGTAGAAAGTGCACTGATGGTAAGCACGAAGCCACGTAAGAGCGCACGGACCGCACAAAATGAAGAAAGAGCGGGAGAGCGTCAGCTCCGCCAACCACTTCGCGAGATACTGGTCGAGTCTGCGTAAGATGAAAACGGACAGTTTGCGGAGAATGAACCATTCGCAATTAGCTCGCCCCAAGTAGTGAATGTTCCCTTAAGCTCTGGTGCCACTTTAACTGTGGCAACGACTCAACCGTAGTTTTCGCGACAACGTAGGTACAAAAGCAAGAAAGGCTCGAGATATTGCATGAGAAAGTTCTGCATTTCAGTGGGCATGAAGACGAAGTGTCTGCTCAACTGTACTTTAGAGGTGGGCTGTGCCAAGACATATTTGTACGCTCCCTTGCCGCTGCGAACCATTTGCTACATAAACATAAAAAACATTAAAAATTGTAACAACGCAAACACATGCAACCACAAAGTAACAAGGACAAGGACTCTGAGAGCCGCATCATCTGCCAAGGAATAATGCCTCAAAGTGACTTTCATGACCTTTTACGTGTTTTAACTCGAGGTTGCAACCTGCTGCTGTGGTATTTCGGACTACAGCATCCAGTGACAGCCGCCTAATTTTCTATATCGCTGGTTGTGGCGAGAAAGTGCATTTTAAAGACAGGCTGTGAAGCCTGCCTGAACTTACTATTTATCAGAAAATGGGCAGCAGGAAATTTGAGGCTTGCAGAGTTTGCCATATGAAAGACAACGGTGGTTTGTCATATCGTGCCTCCCCTATATACAAGTTTATGATCAACTTGGACAAAGACTTCATAGTTTGTTTTAGTCTTCTTGAGTTGCACGCAGACCGTGTTTTAGATGTTTTAGCTAGGTTTTGTTAAAGCCAGGCTGCAGCATCAACTTGGCTGCCCTGTACACTTCGAATCCATCACAGCAGAACTCACTGCTTTCTACATCACAACCAGGCTACATTTCTTCACAGAAAGCGTGAAGAAGTGTAATGAAAGAAGGCGCCCTGCAGGCATCAAAATATATTAAGCTAAGTTGATGTTCCTAGAACTCCATGCTACAAGGTGTTTTTTGGTCATGTGTTTTAACAGTAATAGTTACTTATAATGGGATTTGATGCTCGGTGTCTAGGGAAGGTTCACTTTAGGGTTCCATTATAGCTGTGCTATTTTCATTGTGAATAAGTAAAAAAAGAGTAACCTGGATTTCTTTCGAGCGTCACTCTGACAGTATGGGCTGAAGATGCGGCGGATTTCTTAGGAGCTAAAATTTCGGGAAAAATTGTGAGTTTGTATGTGCGCAACTGCATAGTCAAAAATGAATTCATTCCGGGGTTTAATGTGTAAAACACACTAAGATCTAATTATTAGGCACGCAGTAAAGAGGGGGGGGGGAGGGACACATGAATAATTTTGACCAACTGGGGTTTTATAACCGGCAACACGGACATGTTTGCATTTTCCCGCTATGAAAGTGCAGCCAACGAGTCCATTATTTAATCCTACGCCCTCGGGGTTAGCAGCGCAACGC
This sequence comes from Dermacentor variabilis, assembly GCF_050947875.1. NCBI lineage: Eukaryota > Metazoa > Arthropoda > Arachnida > Ixodida > Ixodidae > Dermacentor > Dermacentor variabilis. The sequence goes on along the minus strand of NC_134576.1, from coordinate 3,992,537 downwards.
CGAAGTCGCTACGAACTGTCCTGTCATTTGCGATAAGCACGCGATTTAAATGGGGTGGTAAATATAGCTCCACAGAAGCAAGGCAGGCCCAGATATATTGGCTTTCGAGCAGTAGATGAGCAACAAGAAGCTCAGTGAATTGCCAGCTGGCACATGCGATACGACGAGCGCAATGAAAGCGCCGTACTGTGCGAGAATACGCTAGCAGACGGCATTGTCGATACTATGGTCTCGATGTAGCCTTCAAGATCTTCCTTTACACAATACTTTGTTAAATACAATCCTGTTCTGTTATAATGAAAGAACCATGTCCTTAAAGAACACTTAATAACACGGACCGCCTAAATAGCAACGAAGATGAGAGCAGCCGGTCTGCTAGAAAAGGTCGCAGTGGCGACACCTGGTGGCGTCAACGGAAAGAGGCACGCGCGCCCCTTTCCGGTCGTGTCACTAGGACATTATTCTAGTACACTATAGTGTGGGCGCCTATGGAAGCTTCGCTACCAGGTATATTTACCTTTGCAGACCTTTCAGCGTGGAACGATGCGGCGGCGCTGGCGTCGACCACTCTTGACAAATGCCGCCGGCTGCACTGCAGCCTGCAGTGGCACGTACAACATTGTACCAAATGGGGTTTCTTAGGAGAAACTCGCTAGCCAGTACTTCGGAAGGAAAAATAAAACGGCCATACGCGCGGACAGAACGAAGAAATGTTGGCCTGTCCCGTGTATCAGTGCGAAGCTAGGAACAAAAACGGGGCGCGTTGGTTTAGCGCGTTCCCTGTAGTTCAGCTGTCCGTGAGGAAAGCGCATCAACAGCAGTGCACTCGTTAGTGGGAGGTGCCTGAAGTATATTTAAACAGCTTGGCTGATTACTTCAGTGCTATACGCAAATGGAGCTGTTACAGTAACCGGCACCGCTATATGCTTGTGGCACTCGGAGGCGCGTCACGTATGAATGGCTGGGTGGTCATTGCCGTGCATCCATCAGACATTCTATCATATTGACACGTGTACTTGTCTATCGGGCGACACGTTTCACCGCTTAACAAATGTTATCGTACAGCGCAGGACGCGCCTGCATGTATCGGAAGTTTCTGAAATATTATCGATGCTTCCATCCGCTGTCTGTTGTCGCCGAACCTTGTGTAATCTGATCGCATGTGTGCGCGACGCGAATCATGTAGAACGTTGTAGAAGGCACGCGGGTCCCAGCGATTACTCTGGAACATTCGACGACTGAAAAGCGGACGCGCTTGACCCGCTGATCAGATTTTCGACGATCGCCGAGTGTGTTCGCCGCTACCGTTGTTCTTTGAGTGTAGCCTGTTTTTGAGGGCACAAGTTCGCCCAATAATACGCTCGTTTCGTTAATCACAGTTTTGTTGCCTTCTTAACCTTCACTATACCACCACGTGACATCTGGTGGAGGCGCTAGTGCGTTCATGTACCGAACGCCCCTGCAAAGCCGCGATCCAAGCCCGAAGCCCGAGGACAAAACCAACATCGCCCAAGAACAGCGTGCTAGCCGCAGACTGCAAGGACTGCCCCCAGAGCACGGACTTCTACCTGAGTCGACAAAGAAGATCGTGGTCAAAACAACCCCAATGGCTGCCCCACCCTATTGGAAAATCTAGCATGGTGGGTACTGGAAATAATAATGGGTATAATGGAAATCATTACGGGCATAATGGAAATCATGGTGAAAATAGTGGGCACTGCTGGGAGGCTGTGGTGGGCAATGCTGGGAAGCAGCAAACATTAGGTGGGTGTAGTGTAAAGGATGGTGGGTAGCGTTCTACTATGCTGGGAGGCTGTGCCCACCATTGCAGGCATGCTGGAAAGGAATGGGCGGCGTCCCCCGTTACCCTACAACAACCTCGGCACCCACCGACCTTCCATGGAGCAGCGACTGAAGACCCGGAATCCTGGCTGGAGACCTACGAACGAATCGCGATTTTTAACTGGGACTCCGACGACAAGCTGCGGCATGTATACTTTTTCTTGGAAGATGCCGCCAGAACGTGGTTTGAGAACTGGGAGTCGACCTTGACAACATGGGACCTCTTCCGTAGCGGTTTCCTGCGCACCTTTACGAGCGTCGTGCGCAAGGAAAGGGCCGAAGCCATGCTGGACGCCCGAGTGCAGCTACCTAACGAGAACGTTGCCATCTTCACGGAAGAAATGAACCGTCTGTTCCGCCACGCCGGCCACGCCGACCTAGATATGCCCGAGGAGAAGAAAGTCCGCCTTCTCATGCGTGGTGTGAAGCAAAAACTTTTCGGTGCAATGATACGAAGCCAACCGAAGACCGCATAAGAGTTCCTTCGCGAGGCCACCAGCATCTAGAAGACACTCGAAATGCGGAAACGGCAATTCAACCGCCGTACAAGCTCTACCCACTACGCAGGAATTCAATCACTGGCCACAAACGATCTGCACGAGACCATCAGGGCCATTGTGCGCGAACTGCGCAAGGTCTTGCCTTCGTCGCAGCCTCAACCCACGAAACACGCAAGCAGCTATTTGATGTCTAAAAGATGTCTTGAACGGCTAATTCAAAAGCCTAGTAGCTGTCTTGATCAAGACATTTTGTAGCCATGGACGTCTAGAAGTACTTCAGTAAGCCCTGCTAACGTTACGCTAAAAGTTGGCTAATGGACAGCTTGACAAGAACAACTGAAGACTTTTATTAGACATTCCCTCAAATTTTTGCGGCAGCTGTTACAGTAACACGACGTTTGCCCACAGTTACAATTTATTTTAAACGAGGCATGGACATCAGAAAAAAAAAAGTTTATATTGTCGGATAGAGTAATGCAGACGTAGTTTTTCCAGATGTGAACCATGGGAATAGTGTAGTACAGCCTCATAGGTCAATTTGTGCTTTTTAATTAGACCAATCAATTGAATGCCACCTGTCAGAATTATTTTGCAAATAAAACAAGATCTGTATTGTATGCTGATATAATTCCAATGTTCACTCATTGACCTAAACAAGAACATCTCTGCGTGAAACGTCATTATTGACAAAACTTCACCCTGCTGGGTCTCCACCAAATTGAAATAGTTTCTGGCAAAGAAAAATTTTGTCAGTGATGCTGCAGTTCAGGCAAAAATTACATCCTGGTTTCAGCTACAGGGGGCACAATAGCCTTACACCAGTATACGAAACAGAACACTGTGCTGCAATGAGTTAAGAAATAAAGGATAGTACACATCTGGAAAAACACTCTGCGAACCACTCTAACTAGCAATATAAATATATTTTTTCTGATGTCCATGCTTCATTTAAAAGTAAATTGTAACTTACTTTCTGGGTGCCTCTTGTAAGGTAACGCCGCATGCTTGCACAGCATCACGCAGAAATAATGGCGAGTTCTTCGGCATACCATCCATTAGTGAATTCCTTGTACGTTGCATGTTACAAGAACTGAAAGATAAATCATAATATGCTGTTATTTTTTTCATAAACTGTATGATGAGCTTTTCATGCATAAAAGGTGATTGCAAGCGAAAATGCAGCAAGGCATCAACTTCACACCATGTTACATACTCATACCTTATTACCTAATAAATTAGAAAAGATGCAGAAAGTGTAATTAACAAGAGTGACAAATAGCAGCAAAGGTGATCATGGATAAATCTTGAAGATGATTGCCGCCGCTGCCAGAGTAGGCCAGCCTTCGTAGGAAAGCACTGGCTGCCCACAAAAGCTTGTTGTCACAGGCCACGCGTGATGGTTCTTGTAGACATAGGAAAGCAATACCTGCACAGAACAGGAAAAAAAGGGCAAGGGAGGAAATGTAATGTTAAAATTGGAACTTCAATTAGCAATATGTGGTAAGTAAGAAGTTTGGTTCACATTAAAAATAAATTTAAGCACTCCTTTCTCTTAAATTACGGGTATCTTAAGGTATGTATGCGATGATGTTTAATATGACTAGTATATTTCCTATCATAAGAAGCCAACAAACACTGACACCAAGGACAACGTAGGGGAAATTACTTGTGCTTAAAAAATTAAACAAAGAAACGATAAATAATGGAAATTAAAGTGGATGAAAAAACACCTTGCCGCAGGTGGGAACTGAACCCACAACCTTCGCATTTCGCGTGCTATGCTCTACCAATTGAGCTACAGCGGCGTCGTTTTCCCATCCAATTTCTTGGGTATTTATGTGTCCTAGTAGAACGCTGGGAGTGTTAGCCAGCGCCACAACTCAGAGACCTTGTTCCTGGCATATAGTCATTAAGTTGCATAGCAGAGTCAAAGTCAGCCTTTAATTTATTGTATGGTGTTTTGGTGGCTAAAAAGCCACTTATCAACCTGTCAAACAAGTCTGAGAAGCTTCCTGCAAAATATAATCAGTTTAAAACAGTAATTCATTCTGCAGGTAAATGTTGCACTAACTTAATTAAAAAGTTAAATAGCGTTTTATATTGTTGAACTAAAAGCAAGTTTGGCATTTTGCGCTGCCTAGCTGTTGCCTTTCTTTCAAACTTAAACATGACACAGTACAGAGTAAGCAGGTAGCATGCAAAGGAGGACTGGTGATAAAGTAGTGTTCCAAAGCAACACTCCTAGCTGGATCAATCACTTTTGTTGATATATTTTCATGTGACCCTAATTGGCTTGGGGCAATACCTCACACAAATGACGCAACACCTTGGATGATGCGTCATACAAAGTTGAAAGTATCTCAGGATGTGATCAAACGATAACATTGCCCACTGACTTGGAAGTGTTAACATGCTGTTTGCGTGAGAAAGTGCAAAGTGATTCGTATAGGTGGCAAATTCATCAGTGTATCTATCATCATCATCATCATCATCATCAGCCTAGTTACGCCCACTGCAGGGCAAAGGCCTCTCCCATACTTCTCCAACTACCCCGGTCATGTACTAATCGTGGCCATGTCGTCCCTGCAAACTTCTTTATCTCATCCGCCCACCTAACTTTCTGCCGCCCCTTGATACGCTTCCCTTCCATTGGAATCCAGTCCGTAACCCTTAATGACAGTCGGTTATCTTCCCTCATTACATGTCCTGCCCATGCCCCCCCCCCCCCATTTCTATTTCTTGATTTCAACTAAGACGTCATTAATCGCGTTTGTTCCCTCACCCAATCTGATCTTTTCTTATCCCTTAACGTTACACCCATCATTGTTCTTTCCATAGCTCGTTGCGTCGTCCTCAATTTAAGTAGAACCCTTTTCGTAAGCCTCCTGGTTTCTGCCCCGCATTTGAGTACTGGTAAGACACAGCTAGTATACACTTTTCTCTTGAGGGATAATGGCAACCTGCTGCTCATGATCTGAGAATGCCTGCCAAACGCACCCCAGCCCATTCTTATTCTTCTGATTATTTCAGTCTCATGATCCAGATCCGCAGTTACTACCTGTCCTAAGTAGATGTATTCCCTTACCACTTCCAGTGCCTCACTACCAATCGTAAACTGCTGTTCTCTTCCGAGACTGTTAAACATTGCTCTACTTTTCTGCAGATTAATTTCTAGACCCACCCTTTGGTTTTGCCTCTCCAGGTCAGTGAGCGTGCATTGCAGTTGGTCCCCTGAGCTACTAAGCAAGGCAATATCATCAGCGAATCGCAAGTTGCTAAGGTATTCTCCATTAACTTTTATCCCAATTCTTCCCAATCCAGGTCTCTGAATACCTCCTGTAAACACGCTGTGAATAGCATTGGAGAGATCGTATCTCCCAGCCTGACGCCTTTCTTTATCGGGATTTTGTTGCTTTCTTTATGGAGTACTACGTTGGCTGTCCGCTATAGATACCGTTCAGTATATATATATACGGCTGGTCTACACCCTGATCCCGTAATGCCTCCATGACTGCTGAGGTTTCGACAGAATCAAACGCTTTCTCGTAGTCAAAGCTATATATAAGGGTTGGTTATATTCCGCACATTTCTCTATCACTTGATTGATAGTGTGAATATGGTCTATTGTTGAGTAGCCTTTACGGTATCCTGCCTGGTCCTTTGCTTGACAGAAGTCTAAGGTGTTCCTGATTCTATTTGCAATTACCTTAGTAAATAGTTTGCAGGCAACTGACGGTAAGCTGATCGGTCTATAATTTTTCAAGTCTTTGGCGTCCCCTTTCTTATGGATTAGGATCACGTTAGCGTTCTTCCAAGATTCCGGTACGCTCGAGGTCATCGGGCATTGCGTATACAGGGCGGCCAGTTTTTCTATAACAATCTGCCCGCCATCCTTCAACAAATCTGCTGTTACCTGACCCTCCCCAGCTGCCTTCCCCCTTTGCATAGCTCCCAAGGCTTTCTTTACTTCTTCCGGCGTTACTTGTGGGATTTCGAATTCCTCTAGACTATTCTCTCTCACATTAACGTCGTGGGAGTGACTGGTGCTGTATAAATCTCTATAGAACTCCTCAGCGACTTCAACTATCTCATCCATATTAGTAATGATATTGCCGGCTTTGTGTCTTAACGCGCACATCTGATTCTTGCCAATTCCTAGTTTCTTCACTGCTTTTAGGCTTCCTCCGTTCCTGAGAGCATGTTCAATTCTATCCATATTATACTTCCTTATGTCAGCTGTCTTACGCTTGTTAATTAACTTGGAAAGTTCTGCCAGTTCTATTCTAGCTGTAGGGTTAGAGGCTTTCATACATTGGCGTTTGTTGAGCAGATCTTTTATCTCCTGCGATAGCTTACTGGTATCCTGTCTAACGGAGTTACCACCGACTTCTATTGCACACTCCTTAATGATGCCCACAAGATTGTGGTTCATTGCTTCGACAGGTCCCTTCCTGAGTTAAAGCCTAAATTAAATTTAAATTTAATTAAAGTTAAATTTTGCTTAAGCGTGTATTACTGGCCGCGCCTTATCACCGACGTTGCCCGGTACGTCTAGACATGCCGAGACTGTCAGCGACGCAAGACACCACCAACAAGGCCAGCGGGATTACTACAGCCGATCGAGCCTCCTTCCTGACCATTTCAGCAGATCGGGATGGATTATTTGGGACCATTTCCGACGTCAACAACCGGAAATAAGTGGATTGTCATGGTGACAGACTACCTCACCCGCTTCGCTGAAACGAAAGCTCTGCCAAAAGGTAGCGCAACCGAAGTGGCGAAATCCTTCGTCGAGAACATCCTCATCACCGACAGAGGAACAGCCTTTATAGCGGGGCTCACCCAAGCCATTCTGCATTACAGTCAGACAAGGCAGAGCAGGACAACTGCCTACCACCCACAGATGAATGATCTAACGGATCGCCTGAACAAGACCCTCGCCGACATGCTAGCTGTATCGGGTGTGGCTATCACGTACGCAAGCGGCCTATCACGTACGCAAGCGTCCCTCGTTGCCGCTGCAGCTATAAAACGAAGCGCAATAAATGGCCAGGGGTTCTTTTTCCTGGCGTAGCCTACTGATGTGTCGTGGCTCTGCTTGAAGCGAACGATACATGGTGTCCATACATCAGGATCGTTCCCGTGGCCAAAGCAATGAACATCGTCAAACCGCCGGGAGCGCTTCGGCTGACTGGAAATGACAGAAGGAACTGGCTTGTCTTCAAGCAGAAACTGCAACTGTTCCTGACAGCGACATCGACTGACAGCTCAAAGACGGCAGCGGTAAAAGCGGCGATCCTTCTCAGTGCTGCTGACGACGAAGCACTCGACATCTGCAACTTCAGCTTCACGGAAGGTGAGCGCAAAGATGATTACGACACGCTGCTCAAGAAATTTGTCAGTTACTTCCATGAAAAGGCAAATGAAGTATACGAAGGCTCGTGTTTCGTATGCGTGTGCAAGATGAAGCTGAACCATTTGAGCCTTTTGCACGAGACCTGAGGACTCAAGCTAAGCTCTGTAATTTTGGCGGCCTCGAAGAATCTATGGTACGTGACCAGATTACTTTCGCCACTAATAGTACGGCGCTCTGAGAAAAGATGCTCAGAGATAAGTCTCACATTGCAGAGAGCAGAAGAAATGTGCAAGGCCGCGGAGGTTGCCTAGCAGCAAAACGCTACATGGTGGCGCAAAGAAAGTCTGCAAGTAGACTACGCCGTAAGAAATGAGCCTGGCAAAGGAAAGCAGATTCGTTGCAATCACTGCAGCCGGACACACGCGCCACGACAATGCCCAGCTTACGGGAAGCGCTGCTACGCATGCAACATAATGAATCACTTCTCGGTATGCTGAAGAAATCGCCAATTCAACCAAGTACACGAATAGCTGGAAGGTGATGAAAAGTTCCCAAGTTTTGGATGTCGGCATATGCGGTATCAACAAGCAAGCAGGGCTAGATTGGATGGTGTGAGGCCAGATTTCCGGATGCCAGGTCAGCTTCAAAGTTGATTCAGGCTCCCAGGCAAATCTCCTCACCCTCAGCATTTTTCAATGCATCCGCGGTACAACGTCCCTGCCCAAGAGTACAGCGCCCCTGACTGCCTACAACGGCACCGTTATCAAGCGCGTCGGCATTGCCACAGCACCCCTGGTCATGAACGGAGCGAAGCACGAGACAAGCTTTTTTATCGTGAAAAAAGGCCGACAAGCAATCCTTGGCTTTAACAGGTGCTTGCAATTTGGCCTCAGCTCAATAGCTGTGGACGCCGTTAAACAAGACGGGCACGAATCACCAGAGCACTGTCCCGCACCTTTTCCGTAGAATCGGCTGCGTGAAACGACACTGCAAGATGGTGTTACGGTCGGATGCGGTTCCAGTGGTACAACCAGCCCAGAGGGTACCCTTTTCGCTAAGGGAACCACTACATGAAGAGCTCAACCGCATGGAGAAGGCGTCCATCATCAAAAGGGGTAAGTCCATTGGTCATAGTGCGTAAAAAGAATAGAAGCCGCCGGGTGTGCATGGACCCAAGAGAAGTGAACAAACACATCATGCGTGAACATTACCCAATGTCCGCACGTTAAGATATTGAGTGCGAATTGTGAGGGGCGCGACTTTTTTCCACCTTGACGCGAACTCCGGCTTCCATCAAATTCCACTAGATGAAGCCATATCGCGGATATGCACATTTGCGACTCTGTTCGGGCACTACCCATTCCTTCGTCTCCCTTTCGGGATTTCCTCCGCCAGTGAGGTCTTTCAGAAGACGTTCACAGAGATTTTTGAAGGCCTGCAGGAGTAAATATCTATGTTGATGTCCTAATCTGGGGTAACAGCAAACAACTTCATGATGAGCGCCTGCGCGTCTCACTGAAAAGGGCAGAAGAAGCTGGACTCACGTTCAACCGTGAAAAGTGCGCCTTCGGTGTAAAAGAAATAAAATTTCTTGGTGACGTCATCAGCGAACATGGCATATGACCGAGTACTGATCTAGTTTCAACCATTCGAGCTACGCCGCCTCCGAATGACAAAAACGCAGTACTATCAGCGTCAAATGAAAGTGAAGTATGAGCATACGTGAAGATTTAGTGCGCGCCGTCCAGTCGTCACGCGCGACAAGCGCGCACATCCGGTTTGTCCGCACTGCGCGATCCCCCCTAGGGAGATAATTTCGCTTCTGTTCTGGTTTTTACACTTGAAAGGAAGGAAATCAGAAATCTAAATGAAGCTAAAATATTGCAGTTTACGGCGAGTCTTGTCGCACAGATCGCCGAAACCACAAGTGCCGTCGGCGCGAACAGCGGTGCGCGTGGTGCAGCTTGCACCGTCATCGCAAGGTAAATTCGTCCGCGCGGCGCGGGCGAATCTACCTGAAGCTTTGCTAATTATCATCAGCATCAGCCTGGTTACGCCCACTGCAGGGCAGAGGCCTCTCCCATACTTCTCCAACTACCCCGGTCATGTGGCCATGTTGTCCCGGCAAACTTCTTAATCTCATCCGCCCACTTAACTGTCTGCCGCCCTCTGCTACGCTTCCCTTCCCTTGGAATCCATTCCGTAACTCTTAATGACCATCGGTTATCTTCCCTCCTCATTACGTGTCCTGCCCATGCCCATTTCTTTTTCTTGATTTGCACTAAGATATCATTAACTCGCGTTCGTTCCCTCACCCATTCTGCTCTTTTGTTATCCCTTAACGTTACACCTATCATTCTTCTTTCCATAGCTCGTTGCATCGTCCTCAATTTAAATAGAACCCTTTTCGTAAGCCTCGAGGTTTCTGCCCCGTATGTGAGTACTGGTAAGACAGCTAGTATACACGTTTCTCTTGAGGGATAATGGCAACCTGCTGTTCATGATCTGAGAATGCCGGCCAAACGCACCCCAGCCCATTCTTATTCTTCTGCTTATTTCAGTCTCATGGTCCAGATCCGCAGTCACTACCTGTCCTAAGTAGATGTATTCCCTTACCACTTCCAGTGCCTCAATACCTATCGTAAACTGCTGTTCTCTTCCGAGACTGTTAAACATCACTTTACTTTTCTGCAGATTAATATTTAGACCCACCCTTTGGCTTTGCCTCTCCAGGTCAGTGAGCATGCATTGCAGTTGGTCCCCTGAGTTACTAAGCAAGGCAATATCATCAGCGAATCGCAAGTTACTAAGGTATTCTCCAATAACTCTTATCCCCAATTCTTCCCAATCCAGGTCTCTGAATACCTCCTGTAAACACGCTGTGAATAGCATTGGAGAGATCGGATCTCCCCGCCTGACGCCTTTCTTTATTGGGATTTTGTTGCTTTCTTTATGGAGGACTACGGTAGCTGTGAAGCAGCTATATATATCTTTCAGTATTTTTACATACGGCTCGTCTACACCCTGATTCCGCAATGTCTCCATGACTGCTGAGGTTTCGACTAAATCAAACGCTTTCTCGTAATCAATGAAAGCTATATATAAAGGTTGGTTATATACCGCACATTTTTCTATCACCTGATTGATAGTGTGAATATGGTCTATTGAGTAGCCTTCACGGAATCCTGCCTGGTCCTTTGGTTGACGGAAGTCTAAGGTGTTCCTGATTCTATTTGCAATTACCTTAGTAAATACCTTGTAGGCAACCGACAGTAAGCTGATCGGTCTATAATTTTTCAAGTCTTTGGCGTCCCCTTTCTTATGAATTAGGATTATGTTAGCGTTTTTCCAAGATTCCGGTACGCTCGAAGTCATGAGGCATTGCATATACAGGGTGGCCAGTTTCTCTAGAACAATCTGCCCGCCATCCTTCAACAAATCTGCTGTTACCTGATTCTCCCCTGCTACCTTCCCCCTTTGCATAGCTCCCAAGGCTTTCTTTACTTCTTACGGCGTTACCTGTGGTATTTCGAATTCCTCTAGACTATTCTCTCTTCCAATATCGTCGTGGGTGCCACTGGTACTGTATAAACCTCTATGGAACTCCTCAGCCACTTGAACTATCTCATACATATTAGTAATGATATTGCCGGCTTTGTCTCTTAACGCATACATCTGATTCTTGCCAATTCCTAGTTTCTTCACTGCTTTTAGGCTTCCTCCATTCCTGAGAGCATGTTCAATTCTATCCATATTGTACTTCCTTATGTCAGCTGTCTTACGCTTGTTGATTAACTTGGAAAGTTCTGCCAGTTCTATTCTAGCTGTAGGGTTAGAGGCTTTCATACATTGGCGTTTCTTGAGCAGATCTTTTGTCTCCTGCGATAGCTTACTGGTATCCTGTCTAACGGAATTACCACCGACTTCTATTGCACACTCCTTAATGATGCCCACAGGATTGTCGTTCATTGCTTCAACACTAAGGTCCTCTTCCTGAGTTAAAGCCGAATACCTGTTCTGTAGTTGGATCTGGAATTCCTCTATTTTCCCTCTTACCGCTAACTCATTGATTGGCTTCTTATGTACCAGTTTCTTCCGTTCCCTCCTCAGGTCTAGGCTAATTCGAGTTCTTACCATCCTATGGTCACTGCAGCGCACCTTGCTGAGCACGTCCACATCTTGTATGATGCCAGGGTTAGCGCAGAGCATAAAGTCTATTTCATTTCTAGTCTCGTCATTCGGGCTCCTCCACGTCCACTTTCACCTATCGCGTTTGTAGAAGAAGGTATTCATTATCCGCATCTTATTCTGTTCTGCAAAGTCTACTAATAACTCTCCCCTGCTATTCCTAGTGCCTATGCCATATTCCCCCACTGCCTTGTTTCCAGCCTACTTCTTGCCTACCTTGGCATTGAAGTCGCCCATCAGTATAGTGTATTTGTTTTGACTTTACCCATCGCCGATTCCACGTCTTCATAGAAGCTTTCTACTTCCTGGTCATCATGACTGGATGTAGGGTCGTAGACCTGTACAACCTGCATTTTGTACCTCTTATTAAGTTTCACAACAAGTCCTGCAACCCTCTCGTAATGCTATAGAATTCCTGTATGTTACCAGCTATGTTCTTATTAATCAGGAATCCGACTCCTAGTTCTCGTCTCTCCGCTAAGCCCCGGTAGCACAGGACGTGCCCGCTTTTTTTTTTAAATTATAGTCTGGTACAACTTAAGAAGGCAGGAGCGGCCCCGCCCCGATGACTGAAGCGCGACAGTTGATTGTCTCCGCGACTAAAGAAATAGTCCCACCTACCCGACTCGGCCCAGTTGGAAGCGCCGGATGCCTTGTTCTCGGTTGGCGAGGTCGCCGGCCTTACGACTGATGACGTCAAACTAGAGGGCGCACCCATTGGTGGAGGCTCGTGTGCATCCGCCTTTGGTGGGCACATGCCAGGGCCTTCTAATGTTTTGCCCGACTATAGTCGACCTGTATTTCTTGTATGGCCCGCTTCTTCGGGTAATCCAGCCCAAGGACTAGAAATTACCCATGCATTGCCTAGATCATAAATGCAGGCCTCTGCTCAATCAGGTTAAGATCCTGCGCAAGTGCAGTAACGAAAAAGCACGGGAACTTCTAGAGGTATACTATATAAAAAAGAAGGGACAAGCATGCATCAGTGACACATCGTTCTTACTTTACAATAGGGAGGCACGTATCCTAGAAAATAGGATTAGCTGAGCCCCGCCATTCGGTTTTTTCTGATTTTTCAGATTTTGTGGTTTTTCTCCTCTTATCTACTGCGGATACCCTGATGTGCCCGCGCTGGCATGAATTGATATTTAAGTGTTTCCGCCAAATAAACCTTAGTTGTTAGTTTGCGCCTGTGCCGTCTTTTTAGAGCGCAGCTCTTTGGCGTCCGTTCCTGGGTTTCGCGTCGTCGTCGGCGTTGTCGTCGGCCTCGTAACCAGCTCCGCCCCCCTTTCATCCCCCCAGCGTTAGCAGCGACCGACTGATACCGCTGGATGCCGCTGACGCTGCTAGAGAGTCAAGATAACGTGACTGCATAGAACACCGTCGCCGCCATGCAGAAAGAGGAGGAAAGGGTCCCCCCCCCCTGTTCTTGTGTGGCGGATAGGGTGCTCTTCAGTTGCCGACGCGCCGGTTATTTCACGTAGGCCCCGGCACGTCGACGAATACGTGACCACCTTCCCACGGCTAGACCTGGTTCTTGGCGCTGCGGAAGCGAGGGTATCATATTGTTTGTGTCGGCATCGGCGGCGTTGTCCCTGAAACCAACTCCGCAGCTGGGGTTGACTCACTATCGGCGTCAGCGGCATCAGTCAGTCGCTGCTATCTCTTCCCTCCTCCCTTTATCGTGTTGTCCGCTTGCTGCGCGCGCTTCTGCCCCCATCGTTTGCCGCTGGGTGTACACGCCGCCCCCCTCCCCCCTCTTCCTGCGAGTCTCCGGTTGTCAAAGCGCCGACTCGAACTTAATTCCTTTCTTCGCTCCTCCTCCAATGCAACCCCTGTGCGGTGGCAATCAGAGAGCCAGATCGGTGGCGGCGGACCTGTATATGTGCACCGCCCGAGCCGAAATTGCCGCTGCCGTTCGCCCTGTGCGGTGGCAATCAGAGAGCCAGATCGGTGGCGGCGGATCTGTATATGTGCACCGCCCGAGCCGAAATTGCCGCTGCCGTTCGCCACTGCGAAATTATCTGCCAGTTCTTTCTGAGCCATGAGCGAGACGACCGATGGAAGTCCTCCGTCTGCTGCTGCTGCTGCTGCTGCTGCTGCTGCTAAACGAGCTGCCAGAGCAGAGGCCCAGCGCCGTCGCCGTCAGAATCCAGAGGTGCGTGCCGCCGAAGCAGAAGCTTACCGTCGCCGCCGTCGAGATGATCCAGGAGTACGGGAAATATAAAAAAAAAATTCTGTGATAGCGCATACATGTGTTGCTCGATTTCTTTGCCTCAATCTATCGAAAAGGTGTAACAGCTTATTTGCTGCGCTCAAATTTCGCATTAGGAAGTAACGTAATCGTCGGTAATTTTTTTTTCTTGTGATCGTCTTCAAAGCGCATCCAACCTTTCCAAAAAGCAGTAGTTCTGTTTGTCCATGCATTACTTTGACGAGACTTCTGGCCGTGGCAATACCTTGAGGGAGCAAAAGCGTAATTATCCGCTCGGCAATATCTTCCCCATCGTACTCTGTGTCGCACCTGACGGAAAGAAGACGGCAAGGTAACGGTTGTACGGTTACGTCGTCTATGGTGCGCAAAGGCTTGCGTTGTAGTTCTGCAATTTCGTCCCCAGAAAAGGTTAGTATACTTTCTGGTATGTTGATGACGGTTCCGTACTCGCTTATGAAGTTCATACCTAAGATTACATCTTTGCAGCAGTCGGGGAGAATAACAAAATTTGCGACGAATGACGAATCCTCTATGTTGACCCTTGCAGTACACTTGCCAGTCGGTGTCAGTAGCTGGCCTCCAGCACCTCTAATGTGCGGCCCTGACCATTCCATTTTCACTTTGCGATGTCTGTCCGCCAGTTTTTCTGTCACTACTACTACTACTGCTAATAATAATAATAATAATAATAATAATAATAATAATAATAATAATAATAATAATAATAATAATAATAATCTTTATTTCACTCAGGAAGTGAGGGAGCGCGGGAAAAAAAGCTGACAAGTCAGTTCGACTAGTTCCCGGCTCCCCGGAGTACAAAATACAAGAAACAGAAAACTTCTCGCATGAAAACATAAAAACCACAAACACATAGTAATAAATAGTAGCGCCGTCACGTCGTGGCCGTCAATTGATACAGTAATATCGGCGCTAACAATCTCGTCTGTCGTCAAATCATCCGGCTGTATCGACTTCTCGTTCGACGGCAGTGGGGGATTTTCGGCACTTATTCGGCGTGTGGCAACCTTCCCCCCTGAGGTCGCGGCCTTCAGTTTCCCCGGCGTGGGCTGGGAGATCGCCCTCGGGCCACGTCGGTGGAACTGCGTCTTGCAGCTGGGAAACGATGTCCCGGAGAAGGGGAGCGCGACCGGTAATTAACCGGGAGAATCGGCTTGCCAGCTTGTCGAATTCGCGTCGATGTTCGCTCGGCTGCCGTCAAAAGCACGACGAGAAGCAGTGGATGGAAACGCTTGGTATCCTTCGACTCGATAAGGACAATGACGGCAGATGTGGCCCGCTTCCCCGCAGTGGAAGCACAAAGGCCTGTAGTCAGCTGTGCGCCAAATGATGGTTCTACGAAGCGGTGGCCGCGTATGTTCCCTATGGTACCAAGATGATGCCGGTGCTGACTGCTGGTGATACTGCGACTTCGGCATCGGAGGTGGTGGTCCACGGACATCTGCGCAGTTGGGCTGCCACGACTGGGAATGTGCCTGCGCTGTCGGCATCGGAAGTGGCAGTCGATGGACATCTACGGAGCTGGGCTGCCACGTCTGGGAATTTGGCTCGGGAGCCGCAAACGCTTGCTTTATTTCTTGGCGCACAAATTCAGCCACCAACGCAGCTGTGCATTCATTTGGCTTGGCAGTGAGCTTCTTAATTTCTTAATCAAGGAACCCCCTTCTGTAACCGTCACCGCTGCGGCGCTTGCCGGTCCAGGGCTGGTCAGGTGATCATACTGGCGGCTGCGTAGGTGTAACGCACGCTGTATGGCCGTCGATTCTTTAGTAAATTCATCGACGCTCGTCGGCGGGTACTGCACAAGACCGGCAAACAGCTGCTCCTTTAGGCCGCGCATGACGTGTCTGAGTTTTTTTGCCTCGGGCATATCGGGATCTGCACGACGACGAAGACGAGCCATGTCCTCAGCGAACAAGGCAACAGTTGCATTAGGCTTGTCAATCCGTGATTCTAGGAGACGCTGCGCGTGGTCTCGCCTTTCGGTGCTCCCGAACATATGGCAGAACTGGCCGCGGAACTCATCCCAGCTTGGCCAGATTCCTTCGCCATTTACTAACCACGTGCGGGCACCGCCTTGAGAGAAATACACAAGGGATAGCTTCTGTCCAGCATGCCACTCATTATACTTGGCTACGCGCTCGTATTCCTCGAGCCAGTCTACTACATCCTCGTAGGCATTGCCGTGGAAGCTCACGGGAGATCTAAAAGTAAAAAAAGTCATCTGTGCAGGCCCTGGGTCTGCCATGGATTGGGCACTCGTGGTAAGAAGTAGACCTCCTGGTAGGGGACCAAATTCTGGGCTTAGGCCTAGTACCTTAACAAACCAAGACAAGCTTGCGAATTTAGTTTCGCATGTGTTGGTTTGCGAGTGTGTGCCACGGTTCAAAGAAACAAAGATTTTGGACAGAAGTGCAAGCGCTAAAGCTAGAGTTTTGCTGGAAGCTTTCTGCATACAAAAAAAGGCGGGTCTGTGCATCAGCGATGTTTCGATAAATTTGTACTCAGCTGAGCGCACACTTCTCGAAAGATGTGTAAAACCGTAACATATGGCGTCTGTCCGTTGCTGTCTTTTTCTTTTTTGTCATTTGTTTCACTTCTTGCTGCTTGGTTTTTTATCATCTCACTACCCGTGACTGCCTGCGATATTGCGATATCAGTATTTGTAAAAGAATGCTGGCGCAGTTCGGTTGTGCGCATGTGTTGTGCTTGTCTTAAATTTGAACCCTTTTCAAAAATAAACCAGTTGTCACTAGCGTTCCCTTGTCTTCGTGTCGTCTTTTCGCCTTGTGTTGGTCCTTTTTAGCGCTACCATCAATTTTAAAGGCCTAGTAGGTGATGGCTAGCGCGGTGAACGGGTGTTTCGACACGCGGAAAATGTCCTGGGTATGATATGGGGCTATTGACAGGCGTTCCAAACATTTAACCCGCGCCTCCACCAGTGTCACGATTCACAAGCAGCAGTAACTGATAAAAAGAGGACACTTTTTCTGCAGGCCAACTGAAAATCGATCGCGCAGGGTCTTCCGCAATGCGCGAGATCTTGGACTTCCTCTAGGTGCCGCGTACTGGATATGGCAATGTATTAGCAACAATGCTGTCGTTTTTATGGAAGGAGGTTATATACTTCTCGAGTGCTAGTCCCAGCCGCCGCCGCCTACGGGAGCGCGTGAAGCCGGCGGCGGCGGCCAGAGGAGCGCGGCCGCGGTACACGCGCGGCCCTCCCTGTACACGCTTGCGGTTCTGCGATGAAAAATGAAAACCCTTTAAGAAGTATAAAAGTCTGCTGCTGTGTGTCGCTTTGTCAAAAAAGTGTCAGTGTGGCGTGTGTCTCGTGTTCTGTGTATAATAATTGCGAGAACCGAAAAACAGTCGTATTTTCTGTTTTCATCATTCCGTAACCTGCCGCGTGCATCGGCAGTGTGATGCCCTTTCGTCGATACGTGGTGCCGGCACGTATTGGCAGCGACGTGATCTCGAAATATAGTATCCTTATTCCATTTCCTAAAACATCACCTTTTGTGTGAATGAGCGTTCAAGTGGCTGATGATGAACCTTTTGCTGCTTTGAAGTTAAGAATGAGCGTTTTGGTTTAAACGTACAAAGCATGAACAAGATTACAACGCTAGGTCTCATTTTTGTCCGGCGTTTCAGTTTTAACCGAGAAGAGTCGGCGAAAGCAAATTTACAATAAAGCTAAGGCGACCGGCGATCTGCACGCAGTCGCAAGCCTACATGCGCTCCAATGAGAGCAGCCTGCCGAAGTTAAGTTCATGTATCAGCTAGTGGCTCAAGCAATCTTTCGTTTCGTTTCTGCGTCCGTTTTGCCTGCGTCTGCAACGATATGGAGAAGTGGGAAGGCAGGTAAACAAAAAGTGGTGGGGGGAGGTGGTAGCGTAGGTTAGCGTGCCCAGCTCCCAAATGCGGAATGCTGCGAATACGTGGGCTCAAATCCCGGTGATTTCTTTGTGAAGACAGCCTTCTGTGCTCTCTGGTGACAGCGAAGCTCAGATGAGGCGGCAGCCTAACGACAACGGTCGCCGTCCGCGTAACAGAATAAGCAGGCACGCAAAGTCACACCTAAAGCCGAAACTATATTAAGAGGAAATACAGTATGCTCCTGTCAACAAAAAAAAGTGAAGAATAACGAGCGGTGTGGTTGAGCGAGGCTGTAGACCGATAATGTCACCAAAGACAGGACCACGCTCCTACCCCATTGATCACCGGAAATGTACACCGACAGCATGTCAACTCGCCTGTAATTGGCACTTCATTAAGGTCGTTGCCTGTTTGTGTTGTGTCTAGCACGAGCGAGTAGTGTAAGAGAGGACACTGGAGAGAAAGCGGTGAGCGAAGTCCGCAAAAAGTACTTGAGGGTAGCCATATTGAACGTCAACGCCGTGTCGAAGAAAGCCTGCGACTTCAGCTGCTCACGTCGCCAGAAATGCTTGAGTGGTAGCATACCGTTAGGCATATTTGGTACCCACAGCGATAGACGCACACTTTGCGGAAATAAACAGCAAAAAAGCCCAGTTAGTTGGACGGCCTTTTCGAGCTCTGGCATAGATTGAAAAATGAATCTGGCGAAGTATGACTGTAGCAAGCATGTGACGCCCCCTCGGGCATAATCTTGGCGCCAGGCTCGGTGGCGTGCTAAGCTCGGCAGGCAACATTGGTCACCGCATCGTAATAAACACCGACGAGCACGGCTGCTCGGCGGTCAGTCATCGTTGAGCACCACCACGCTGCGGAGCGTCCGTTTAACGGAGGGTGCCTCGAGCCCTCCCTTGTTCACGAACCCGGGTGGATCGTGACACTGGCGACGAGTACCCACGGATCGTCCCACGCCGCCGCGAGCGGCGAAACACCGCCCCCTAGCTGCCGCCATGCCGCTGTACGGAAAGCTCGAGCCGGTCGAGGAAGATTGGTCCGCCTGGGAAATTTCCGAGGAGCAAGTCCACGTGTTCATCCGCGCAAACGACACACCTGATGCCAAACAGCGGGACATTTTCCTGGCCGGCTGCGGGACCCGCGTCTTCAGCCTCTTGCTCGACCTCCTCAAGCCAGCCACGCCTGCACGTTAAGACGATGGGTGAGTTGCCCGCCATATTGCGCTCGCATTTCAACCCAGCACCGTCCACACTAATGGAGCGTTTCCGCTTCAACAACCGGAGCCGACGGGAAGGAGAGACCCTCGCGCAGTTCGTTGCTGCGCTACGAGGGTTAGCGAGTGGCAGCGTTTTCGGGGACCAGCTGGACTCGCTGCTCCGGGACCGTTTCGTCTGCGGCATCAACAACTCCGCCATGCAGACGCGACTCCTGGAGCTTCCCGACCCTTCGCTGGACGACGCCGTGAAGGCACGCTGGCAATGGAAGCTGCCGCCAAGGACGCCGGCGCGATTTCCCGTGCCACTGGCTCAACGTCGGCGGAAGCAGCGGTCAACGAGTTGGTGACAAAGGGTGACCACCACCTGCGGTCGCTATGGTGGTGCCCACTCTCCCTCACAGTGCCAATTCTCTCAAGCACAATGCTTTACGTGCGGGAAAACTGGGCACCTGGCACGTGTATGCCGAAGAGGGAGGACGAACAGCAAATAGTAGCAGCCTGATTCAAACCCAGGTACCACACAAGCCCGCGGCCAGGATAGCCGTCGCAAGCGTATGCGGCGGGGGCAGTAGACTCAAGTTCTTCCGCGGCCAGGCTCCATGTCGTGGCCGAGGACCCGCCGATTTTTGACATGTGGCACACAGGCTGTGTACCGTCGTCTGTGCCGCCGTACATGCTGACCGTCGAAATCTGCGGGCACCCCATTTCCATGGAGCTGGCACAGGGGCCAGCGTGTCAGTAATGGCTGGGAAACTCTTCAAGTCTACTTTGCCCGGCGTGTCCGTCGAGGCTTCGGGCGTGATACTGCACAGCTACTCCGGGCAACTTTCCCAGGTTCAGGGTCAGGCACAAGTCAGCGTTCGCTTTGGCGACAGGGAGGCAACCCTTCCCCTTTACATAACGAAGGGGTCGTCGCCGACGCTGCTGGGCCGAAACTGGATTGATGCACTGGGCGTTCGTCTGCCAGAGTACCAGGAAGCTAGCGTGCATGTGATGAAAGACGTCCCTAGCCTTCTGACCGAGTTCAAGTCCCTCCTCCAGCCAGGAGTGGGCACATTTGCTGGCACGACGGCCAGCATCTATGTAACTGAAGGAGCCCGGCCACGTTTTTTCAAGCCTCGCCCACTGCCGTTCGCCTTGAAGGACGGTGTCACCCAGAAGCTGCAACGGTTACAGCGAGAGGGCATCCTGGTAATTCAGATGTCAAGACATCTGAATGGTCTGCTGCCATCGTACCAGTCCTCAAACGAGACGGCAGTTTCAGGATCTGCGGGGATTTCATGGTTACCATCAGCCCCGTCGCTACCGTCGAGAAGTGCCCGCTGCCCCGGATTGAAGATCTCTGGTAAGCATTGTCCGGTGGACAGAAGTTTACCAAGCTCGGCCTCAGAGATGCTTACCAGCAGCTGGTGCTTCAGGATGCCTCTCGGAAGTATGTCACAATATCGACAACTTTGGGGCTCTTTCAGCACACGCGCTTACCGTTTGGCGCGGCCTCGGCCCCAGCCATATTCCAGAGGGAGATGGACAACCTCTTCAGGGGCATGAGGCTCGTGGCGGTGTAATCGGACGACATCCTGGTTACTCGCAGCGACGATGGGGACCACCTGCAAAACCTACACAACGTCCTGGCACGACTGCAGGACGCCGGCCTCAAATAAAGCTGGAAAAGTGTGTTTTCCTAGCACCTAGCGTTGATTACTTGGGACATGTCATTTCCCAGGCAGGCCTAGCCCCGGCTCCCCGCAAAGTTGATGCTGTGCTCAAGGCACCTAAGCCCCAGAACAAGAAGGAGCTTCAGAGCTACCTCGGCCTCATCAACCTCAATAGGAGTTTTCTGCCGAACCTGTCGGAGCATCTACAGCCGCTCCATCTTCTGCTTCGATATGGACAGCAATGGGTCTGGAAGAAAGAGCAGGACCGGGCCTTCCAACGCAGCAAGGAGCTAATCACCAAGGCTCCAGTGCTGGTGCACTTTGATCCTGCTAAGCCTGTCGTCCTTACCGTAGATGCATCGCCGTACAGTGTGGGAGCCGTGCTGGCACACCGGGACAAAGATGGCCAGGAACGCCCTGTGTCGTTTGCTTCTCGACGGCTTCATGCTGCGGAGAAACGTTACAGCCGGCTGGACAAGGAAGGTTTGGCCCTCATGTTCGGTGTCGAACGCTTCCACCAGTATCTGTGGGGCTGGAAGTTCGAGGCGGTCACGAACCACAAGCCGCTGTTCGGGCGGCTGGGGCCTGACATGACCGTTCTTGTGCAGACATCACCTCGAGTGGCAGGCTGGGCCTTGAGGCTGGCAGCTTACAGTTACCAGCTGGTTTACCGTCCGGGAAAGGACCTAGGACCTGCTGATGCCCTGAGCCGCCTGCCCCTGCCAGAGGTGCCTGATGCTGTGCCAGAACCTGCTGAAGTGTTTATGCTGGAACACGCGTACCCGGAGGTGCTCTCCAGATCTCCGGTATCTCAAGCGACCAGCCGCGACCCAGTCATGTCTCAGGGGGCCAAGGCGGTGTCCCGTGGAGAAGAATTGCTGCAGCAGGCCTATAACCACAAGGCCGCTGAGCTGAGCTTGCAGCAGGGCTGCCTGCTGTGGAGTTATAGGGTGGTGATCCCACAAAGTCTCCGGTCCAGGGTTCTGCAGTTGCTGCACGCGGGTCATCCTGGCGTAGAAAAGACCAAGATGGTGGCCCGGCCCCATGTTTGGTGGCCTGGCCCGGACCAGGACATCGCTTACTTGTTCCAGAGCTGCCAAATCTGCCAGGAGCATCAGCGAGCCTCGCGTCAGGTGGAAATCAACCTCTGGCCGTTCCCACAGAGACCCTGGTCCCGCCTACATGTGGATTTTACGGGACCCTTCAAGGACCATTACTTCCTGGTGGTGGTGAACGCTTTTTCAAAGTGGGCGGAGGTTCTACCTGTCACCTCTCCATCAGAAGGCGCGACATTGCAGCGCTACGACAGGTCTTCGCCGCCCAGTGGTTGCTAGATGTCATCGTGTCCGACAATGGTCCTGCTTTCGCCAGCACAGAGTACCTGGCCTGGCTGACGAAGAACGGATTCCGCCGGATGATGGTTCCACCGTACCACCCTGCTTCAAATGGTGCAGCTGAGCAGGTGGTGCAAACATTCAAAGACAAGCTCAAGAAGAGCCAGACTGGGGATTTCCGGACGCAGATTGCCCGGATACTGTTTCAGTACCGGAACACGCCCCACGGTGTCACTGGCCGTGCCCCCTGTGAGCTCCTGCTGGGTCGGATGGTCAAGGCACCCTTGGACGTCTTGCATCCGGACCTCCGATCGACAGTGCTTTTTAAGCAGCTGAAGCAGAAGCTGGCTGCTGACCAAGGGTGCCGTCCAGGGCCTTTGCCAGAGTCGGGACCTCCAGTTTTCGCCAGGAACTTCCGTCCTGGCCCACCCTGGTCTGCCGGACAGGTGGTATCTCCTGCCAGCGCTTTATCGCTGCTCGTCCGCATGCCAGACGGGGCCATGTGGCACATACACACCGACCATCTCAGGCCTCTCCTCGGGACCTGGCCAGCACCCTCGACTGCCACTTCAGAGTTCCAGCCCGCAGGAGGACTAGTGGCAGCACCAGTCGCTCCCAGCGGAGCACCACCCACCTCGGAGGCGGCAACCGTTGACGGTAGCGCGGCACCCGTTGAACCGGTGTCGAGCCCAGCACCACTCGCAAGGCCGACCACTACGGACCCTCCGTATGAAGCGAGGCTGGCTCAAGCAGCACCCGGCGTTGCCACACCCGACCCATCAACACCGGTGCCCAGGCGGAGTAATCGACGGCGGAGGCCGCCGGACCGTTACTCGCCTGGATAGCAGGCACCGTCGACCTAGCTAGGATGGAGGCAAAGCCTCTTATTTTGAACATGGATGTTTGTTTCTTTTATTTAACAAACAAACTGGGGGTAAGGGGGTGTAGCAAGCATGTGATGCCCACTCGGGCATAACCTTGGTTCGCCCGCCATGCTCGGTGGCGTGCTAAGCTCGGCAGGCAACATTGGCCACCGCACCATAATAAACACCGACGAGCACGGCTGCTCGGCGGTCAGTCATCGTTCAGCACCACCACGCGGCGGAGCGTCCGTCTAACGGAGGGTGCCTCGAGCACACCCTTGTTCACGAACCCGGGTGGATTCGTATAAAAAAAATTCGTATAACCAACCCAAATAAATCAGCGTGGTCATACTTGCACGACGCGCCATGGTGGCCTGCCACCAGGACATCATGGAGTGGCGGCAATCACAGTTTACATCTGGTGCTTGAGAATAAAAACGAGCCCATTAGAAACGTCCGAGGGACGTTTCTGCGGTAAAAGAACATATCCCCTTAAAAAAACACAAAAATAAGCTTGCGAATAGGGACATCATACATAAGACCGCGTAATATACTATACGGCGCTTTTTGGTCTTGTTCAGCATGACGTCAGTTTCATTCAGCGTTTATTTCTAAGAAAACGAGTTCAAGTTACGGTTATTTGCATCACAATGACGGGCGTAATCAGGCATAAACCGGAAGCATTTCATTAGGGGGTGCCTGAGTACTCTGTGTGGATTACGTACGACAGTGATAGCAACAATACAACATTACTAGTGAATATATTTCAAAATTGTACAAAGACGCAAAGCTGCAATTAGTTACTACTGAAGTGGTCGCACGTCAAATCAACACTTTTGCGCCCGCCGCGGTAGCTTGACGGCTGTGGCATTGCTCGCGAGTTCGATCCCTGCCGTGGTGATTTAGACGAACACAAAGACGGCCGTGCACTGATTTAAGGGCACGGACGCCAGGGTGTCAAAGTCAATCCGGAGTACGCCACTACGGCGTGCTTCATAATCCCATATTAACAGAATTTAGAATGTTTCGAGATAGGTTGAATAAAGATATAAAAAGATCAAAAAGCGAATATTACAAGCCTGTATTTGACAATTGGTTGCGTGATAGCGGCAAAGTGTGGAGTAAAATTAACGAGGTATTAAACAAGAGCACTAAAGATGCCACGATTGACAACCTTGTTATAAATAAAAGGGTTGGTGGAAAGGAACGATTTCTTTGTTGAAATTGGCACTAGTACATACTGTCACGAAGCTACTAATCATATTCCGAGATTATTCCACACAATGTACTTACTGCCAACATCCATCGCTGGAGTAACAACATTGTATCAGAAGCTTAAAAATAGTCTTAGCCGTGATGTAGATCTAGAAATAAAACCAATCAAGTACGTCATAGGTTTAATTGCGCCAGCGCTTACACACCATATATAACGTCTCTCTTTCGACGGGAATTTTTCCAAACAACATGCAGGTAGCAAGAATTTCAGTAATCTACAAGAATGGTGACAAAAATTGTTTAGGTAATTACCGCCCGGTGTCAATCTTGCCTGTATTCTCTAAGAGACTCGAGAAAGTGATAAATTCTCGTATTGAGAAATTTACTAGAAAATATAACCTCTTAACGGACTACCAATTTGGTTTCAGAAAGGGACGCTGCACTGAGACAGCACTTCTAGCTCAGAAGGTAGAAATATTAAACAATTTTGAGAATAAGTTAATGACATTGGGTATACTCTTAGACTTTAGCAAAGCCTTCGATCGAGTCAACCATCCAATATTGTTGGATAAGTTAGAGCATTATGGGTTTCGTGGCACAACACTACAACTTATTAAATCTTACTTGAGTGCGCGCCATCAATACGTCGAACTAAATAAGCATAAATCTCACCTCCGGTCTGTTGAATTTGGAGTTTCACAGGGCAGCATACTGGGACCAATTCTCATTCTTTTCTATATTAATGACATTGTAAAATATATGAGGATTGTAGATATGTTGTTTATGCCGATGATTGCTCGGTACTCGTTAAGGGAAAACATTGATACTGTAAGACAAAAGGGAAGTGCGTTCTGTCACAACTTGCAGATTTGGTGCCAGAAGAATAGGCTCATTCTTAATGAGTCAAAAACTAAGTGTGTTGTTTCGCACCCCAGGCACCTTAGAAAATATAGACGACCATATTGCTCTCGGGCCATTGAAAATTAAAATAGAAAAGGTTGTTAAAATTCTAGGTGTCATTTTCGCGGAAAACATGTCTTGGAATGAACATGTGAAAACTTTATTACCAAAATTAAGTAGAGCCGCCGGTGTATTAAGCCAGAGCCGTCACACTTTTCCAGTCAGCATTAAAAAGATGTTATATTTTTCACTCTTTAACTCTCACTTACATTACTGCATGCTAATATGGGGAAACACAACAGCATCGAACTTGCAGAAACTCTTCCTCATTCAGAAAAAAAGCACTTAGATCAATAGAAAATTCCTCGTTCTTAGAACACACAGAACCACTCTTTCACAAACATAAAATTATAAAAATCCACCAATATATACAGATACAAATTATTAAGAACCTATAAAAACTCCACATTAGGTATGGCGGAATTATTCGAAGAATTATCAAATCTCAGGAAAAGTACAATTTCCTACCCTTTCCGATATCAACCGCCATACTACGTTCCCTTCTCGCGCACCCATTATTGGAAAGAAAAACTTGACTACGCTCTAGCGACTACACTAAATGAGCTAGACCGGAAAAATGTGGAGGTTCTGGCGCTTACTAACAAAACCTTACTTGACCTGTTTGACTGTATTAAAACTAGTTATGCTTCTAATTGTTCATTGAAATATGTATGATGTGTAATTGTTCTTGTAATTGCCGTTTGTGATGGAAGTGTGTGACCGTTTGTTTATTTGCTGATGGTTACATAACTGAATCCTTATACCAAATCGTCGTGTCACTGCTGCTGTACGGGTGGCTAGAGCTTAGTCAAGCTGCACAGATTCAGCTTCTTTCTTTGGCCCCCTATTTTCGCAGTAACAATGTACTGTCTGCGGCGAAAATAAAACTTGCAAACTTGGTTGATAGTGTTTTGGCACGTAGAGCACCATAATCTTGCCAACACGTCGACCTCGATGCGATATGCCATGTGAAGCAATGACAATGCTCAACCCTCTTAGGTTACAAACAATAGCACACAACAACGCCTCAAGCAAACACGACTCGCTGTGTGTTGTGTACTACGCAGACAAAGAGCAGCAGTGCACGCAAGGTAACATTTGCCATCAACTCACTGCTCCCGTATTGCACTACACGCTGAAGAAATCATACATTCGCAGTCAGCATTACCGCTAATTAAAGTCAATCAAAACAAACAACACATCGATCGGCACAGTGCGTGGGATCCGCATAATTTTTTAGACTACGAATTTATATACTTATGAATGCCGCTCATTAATGCAATATTTTCATTCGCAGTGAGCAAAAGCGGCTGTCGTATCTACGGTAGAATTGATTTAAACGGCTTCAATCCTATGGCCATTACATCATTGCCTACTTCCGTGTGATCGTAGTTGTCGAAATGCGATGCAAGTGACAGGGAAATCAGGAGGTTGATGAATGGCAAGAAGGCGGAAGCTTGCACAAGACCTGAGGGAAATAAAAGGACTTTTTGAGCAGCGTGGTCAGGGCGCCGTGCTATGGTTTCAACTTCTATTAAAAATGCTCGAAAATATGAACAAAGGCCTACAAAAATGCGGGCATTTTGGGAAAGGTGAAACTGCTGTAAATCTCAGGACAGCATCAGCTTGAATATTAAAGTTGACCTAAAAATAAGAAACCATAACGTTGACAGGGTGGCCAAATCTCGGCACAAATAAATTGACTTTTGAAGCGGTTCAGCTGAAACCTGACAGTGCGAAATAAGGCGAAAATGTCGGCAAGTGTTGGAGAGGTCAGGTGCGTAGGTCCTGTGGCCAACGCTAGCGCTCGGGTCAGGTGACTGTCAGGTGACTGCATCTATAAGCGATATGCGTGGTCGTCATTCGTTACAGGGTGACTCGGGTGTGAAATAGTGGACGCGGACTCCATCACATTAAATACAGTGCACTCTACGGTGTCATTTTTCGATGGCTCGTACCGATTCTCGGGCAATGAGGATGGGAACAAATTGTCTCACGTGCCGACTGTCACCTTCCTCGAACAGCCACCATTCCTTACCCACCATAGCTGCTTAGTTTTTATTGGGTTTGGCTGCTAATCACGAGGTCGCGGAATCGAATCCCAGCTACAACAGCCGTATTTAGATGGGTGTGAAATGCGAGAACACCCGTGTACTTAGGGTTAGGCGCACGTTAAACAACCCCAAGTGTTCCAACTTATTCCGGAATCCCCCACTACGGCGTGCCTTATAATCAAATCTTGGTTTTGGCTCGTAAAAGCCATAATTTATTATGTAACATTCGTTAAAGATGTCCTTGGCAGTCGCAAAACTCTTGAATACAAGTCAAGAGTTGCGCGCGAGGTCTTTGAGTATCTGGGTAGCCTTTATGGCGTTCGACACCTATATATGGTCCATATTGCGGCTATATTATAAAGGCGGAACGGCAACATGGCAGGCAATATGGAGAACAGACAAATTCCGCATATATTGCTGCACAATAATTATAAATAGGCGTTTTCCTTCACGCACGTGGATAACCGCGACAGGAGACTACTTTGGGAACTAACTGCAAGTACTGTATATGTCATACCCAAGGGTGTGCCTGGCCGTCACCTCCGAGAATTTGCAAGGCTGGCTCACAACCTCCTCTCCCAGCCGCCTACGTCACGGCCACGGGATGGAGGGTGACGGCCGAGTGGTGTAGTACGCTGCGCCGTGCTCCCATATGGGCTGCAGAATTTAGCGTATTTGCCCTCTCCCAAATCACGAAGATTGGGTGAGGGAACAAAGGCGAGTTAATGACATCTTAGTTGAAATCAAGAAAAAGAAATGGGCATGGGCAGGACATGTAATGAGGAGGGAAGATAACCGATGGTCATTAAGGGTTACGGACTGTATCCCAAGGGAAGGGAAGCGTAGCAGTGGGCGGCAGAAAGTTAGGTGGGCGGATGAGATTAAGAAGTTTGCAGGCATGGCATGGCCACAATTAGTACATGACCTGGGTTGTTGGAGAAGTATGGGAGAGGCCTTTGCCCTGCAGTGGGCGTAACCAGGCTGATGATGATGATGATGAAATCACGAAGAAGAGTGGTGCGGGGACCGCAGTCGCTTTGGGGGTGGCTGCGTTGGTGCAAACTTGTCATCGAATTCCTTCGTGTTGGTTGTCTTTGATATAGGAGCCGTGTGCAGGCACACATCAAAATGCCTGGCTCATGTTGTGCCCCGAATTGCAAGTCTAGCTACGATGTGAAGTGCTCAAGTGTCCGCGTCTACAGGTTTCCGAGCGACCCGCAGCAGAGAGCGGCGTAGACAAAGGCCGTTTCTCGGGAAAATTTCACGTCAACAAAGCATACTGTGGTAAGCATAGCTTTTTAAAATAAACGCTTTTCGTTATGTTTGTTGTGTTTATTGCGACGCACTAGATCTTTCTCCTGTAGGTATTTGTGTAGTCTGTGTTCATGCTCGCTTCGACCGTTTCACGTAGGCGTCCATAGAACTATACATTCCTTTTTTTCAGCTGTGCGAGAAACATTTTGTTCCGACAGACTTCGTCAGAAGGGCAAGGTACACAAACGCGCAGACCGGCAAGGTGATTGAAGTGCCGCTAGGGCGCGTTCGCTTAAAGCAAGCAGCATTGCCCAATGTGTTCGCCGACTGTCCGAAGTATATATCCCGCCTAACAGCGACCGCCCGGGACGCGCCAGAAGAAGGCTCGTTTAGAAGCTGCATCTTTGCGAAAAGCTGTTGAGCTTTCTGTTGCCGCACAATCAGAAGAAAACCGAAAGAACAAAGTAGGCAGTTTTGCGATGCTCATTCAAACTTCTCGATTTCCGACTTCTGGACCGTGACTGTCAAAGGTTCAAAGGTCATATTCTTGGACCTAGCGCTTCAACAAGCTCCCGCTGTGCGCAGTTCGGGGACAGTGTCAGCAGAACTGTGCGTCCAAGTGGTTATAGGAGAATCCCGCATCGATAACTTTCCCAGTGTGAATGTGCCTTCAC
The DNA here is from genome assembly GCF_050947875.1 of Dermacentor variabilis. Classification (NCBI taxonomy): domain Eukaryota; kingdom Metazoa; phylum Arthropoda; class Arachnida; order Ixodida; family Ixodidae; genus Dermacentor; species Dermacentor variabilis. The sequence continues at coordinate 3,963,299 of NC_134576.1, read as the reverse complement.
AGTTGCAAGGCCTCAGGCAGCTAAATGATGTAATGCAGTGTGTTGAGCAGCTACAAAGTAGCTGCTTTGCGGATGAAAACCAAAAAGTTCACCGTCTTCTGGAAACTGTTGGTGCTGCTTCATGATGTGTGCGATGAATACCAGCAACAAGAAGTTCAGGCATGGCACTTGGAAGTACTCAAATTTGTAAGCAATGAGGTAGAGCTTGTTTTGAAGAATGCTTTACGTTATTCTTCAGATGTGCTTGTTTTTGCGGGACTCCTGTACACAATCTCACCGCATGCATGTAAGTTTATCCGAAGTTCTGTGAAAGTGAAGCTGTCCCACCCTTTAACCATAAGGCGTCTCTGCTCTTCATATCTGGTAAACCCTGCCCTGGAGCAGCGCGACTATTTCTTCCTTAGCTACACGAAGACAGTGTTGAGTATCGTGAAAGAACATGAGCGGACTGTTACTCTGATGATGGACGAGATTCATATCCAAGCCTACCTTGATTACAAAGGTGGCTTCATCACAGGTGCTGCAGTCAACAGCTCAAGTCCAGCCAAAACAGCTCATGTTTTTATGATTCAAAGCCTTCTTCCATACCACAAAGATGTTCACATTCTACCCGTAGCTCAGACTGATGCGAACACTCTGCATGAATTCTTACAGAAACTAGTTATTGGTCTTGAATCACTTGGACTGAAGATTATAGTAGTTGTCTCAGATAACAACTCAATAAATCGAAAGGCTATGAAATTTTTCGCAAATCCACCAAACTCCAGCATTGCTTATCAACATCCAGCTGATTCTTTTCGGCCACTGTTTATCATTTTAGACCCAGCTCATGTGCTGATAATAATAATAATATTTGGGGTTTTACGTGCCAAAACCACTTCCTGATTATGAGGCACGCCGTAGTGGAGGACTCCGGAAATTTTGACCACCTGGGGTTCTTTAACGTGCACCTAAATCTAAGCACACGGGTGTTTTCGCATTTCGCCCCCATCGAAATGCGGCCGCCATGGCCGGGATTCGATCCCGCGACCTCGTTCTCAGCAGCCCAACACCATAGCCACTGAGCAACCACGGCGGGTCTCATGTGCTGAAGTCGGTACAAAATAACTGGCTGAACCAGCGTAACACTGGTAAATCTATGTATTTTCCCGACTTGAACAGCGTCGAACCGAAGCAACCTATTCTGACAGCATCTTTTAAAGTTTTGCGCGAGCTGCACGATGCAGAGCACAATGAGCTGTTAAAGATTGCACCAACCCTGTCGTTAAAGGCACTGGACCCATCTAATATGGAGCGACAAAATGTGAAGCTCGCACTGCGAATTTTCAATTAGCATACAGTGGCTGCACTCAAATCTACTACCATACAGCACGCAAAAAGGAACCACAGAGTTCATTGCCACTATTCTAACTTGGTGGCGGATAGTAAACGCAAAAACCTCAAGGAAAGGCGAGCGCCTGCGGGATGAGATGCAGTACCCACTGAGTTCTACATCATGCTCTCAATTTGAATTTTTGAAGAACATACCCGAGTGGCTTGATTACTGGGCCAGCCTTAGACATGATCAGTGCGTTTCACACCAGAAACACATATGGCTCTCGGACACACAAGCCATGCTCTGCATGAAGTTTCATTGTATTCCTTGCAGGAGCTAGGATAAATATATATATATATATATATATATATATGATGTCCTGCCTGGAAAATTCCAGACAGGCTGTCTAGAAGAGAGGTTTGGAAAACATCGCCAGCTGAGTGGTTCTCGGTACCATGTCTCAGTTCGGCAGATTTATGAGTGCTAGACCAAGCTGCGGCTCCAAAAAGTCCTGGAGCTTCCCGACTTAGATGTCATAGCACAGCTAGTATCGAAGACATCTGCCAGTTCAATTCATGAGCAGTTTCGAGTGAGAGTTTCCACCGGAGACTTGGAGAAAAAAACTTCAATGATGCCAGTTGTGACCTACGTTGCTGGGCATTGTGCACAGGTTGCGCTGAAGAAGCCCATGTGTGCATCTTGTAAAGAAATGCTTGTTTTAGAAAACACAGGTTTGGACAAAGATGAAAACGCACTCATTGCAGGCATGACAAAGGGGGTATTGAAATTTCCCCAACCAGTGGTCATTAATACAGTGCTGTTCACTGAGATCTTCCTTGACAAGCTGAGAAGCCAGCAGTATGTTTCGCAGTTTCTTGCGCTGGCTAATCAAAAAGAGGCACTGGTGGCACTTGTATCTCGTGCTCTTGATAGTTTTGAGGTGCCTGACTACTGCGACTCGGGGTATTCCCCGCAGGAGCTCATGCATCACATCCAGAGTGCGGCAGCCAATACGCTGCTCAACAATCTCTGCAAAACAGTAAATGACAAACTTACTATTCTGAAAGGAAAGCGAAAGCTGCAAACTGTGCAGAAATGAAGTGACTGCATGTATTAATACCGTCATTATGCTTTCCTTTAGTTTGAAACTATTTCAATTCTTTAAATGTATTTCTGTTATGCTGTTAAAAATGTATAACAACTCTGTTGTTTCATCATGCTGAGATTATGTTGCATTACATTTCCTTTGCTGAATTTTGTGTTGTTTACTGTAATAAACCACTCGTTTCTTGAAAAACTGTAGCCTTTCATTCCTAGCTGATATTTCCTTCTGCGCCGTCACACAGTTGTGTGCTTACATTGTATTAAATACCGTGTATGGCTTCTTTGGCGACTGAATTCATATTCTGTGATAAATGATCTGACGAGATTTTCATGCAAACGCCGCGGCGAAATTTACTTCTCTAATATCCCAACATTCAGCGCAAGGCATAATCATATATGTATGCGCTAAAGAAAGCCACAAAACTAAAAGTAACCATGTCTCTTTCGGGAAAGTATTTTGTAATAGTAGCTCTTATTAATAATACTGGTCCTTACAAGACCGAAACGGTAGTACCGACGGCCTCGGGATAAGGAGCGCGCTGAAGATCCGTCGAGGAACACCACGCTTGCAATTGTTGTTACTTCATAGCCTCCACCCAGAGCTGTAATCGGACATTTAGACACAAGGAATGGTGAGATCATCCTCACCATATTTTCTGGTAGATCAGTATGTATGACGTGAAACCGCGGGAAGTCTTGTGTCTGGTTGCCAAAAAACAGACTTCTTCGGTGCGCCCTCGTTTCTGAGGGCGATCGGGAAGTTTTGGAAAAGAAATCTCCACAAGTGTGTTTCCGGTTTCGGCAGTAACGGCAGCCACCTACCGCGGAGCCCAACAAAGGGACGTCGCAGGACTTGTAAGAAGCAGGTCCTGCGAACGCCAACTGTACTTTTCGCTATAACCAAATCTGTTATAACCAAGGTTCGCTATCCTACACAAGGTTAACCTTTGTTGCCTGGAAGATCGGAAGTAATAAAGAAGTGAGTAGGAGATAGGAAAGATGGAAAGTAATAGAGAAAGACGAAGATTGGAGAGGAGGATAGGAAAAGGCAACTACCGATTTCCCCAGGGTGGCTCAGTCTGGGGACGCTGTCTGCGTGAAGCCGAGGCCAAAGGGGCTTGTTACCACCGCCGAAGGGCCTTAAAGGTACAAGCACTCAGCATCGGCTCAATCCCCAGGATCCCCTATTCCGCGGACACGGCTAAGCCGCGTACGGCTACACGCGGGAGGTCCCAACCCTCATGTTCTTGGGTACGTGGTGTCGCAACACACCAAACGCCTGCTGCTGCAGACGTAGAGATTTTTTCTTTCAGGGGGGGGGGACGAACTTGAAAACTTGAGTGAGCAGCTTCTGGAGCTCCGATTCCACTAACTTCGTTGGATCCCTAATCAGCTTATTATAGGTTGGCGTGTCCTGGAGCAACCTATTTATCTTGTTGACGTAGTCCACACGGTCCAAAACCACAGTATCATATTTCTTGTCCGCTGGGAGGATGACTATGTCCTCGTTTTCCTTTAGCCGTTTTAACGCGCTTCTTTCTACTGCCGGCAACGTCCGTAGGATTTTCCCTCTCAACTTTCGAGCCGACCTCAATTGCATGCGAGCGAGCTTCTTCCCGTAGACTGGGCTCAACAAGTCGTACCACTTGTTCCACGGTGCAAGTCAGCTGGCCGGCATTTGGTCGTGTGCTGATTTATTTATTTATTTATTTCGGATACTTTCCTGGCCCGAAGGCATTACAGAAAGGAGTGGTAAGTGAGAAAAAAGTAAATAATTATACAATAATAGGTATTACAAAACGGCAGAAAATACAGCAGTCTTGAAATTGCCAACGTCAGAAATGGCAGCGGTGGAGGAAGGAAGGTCGTTCCAGTCGGCGCTGGTTTTAGGAATAAAAGAACCATGACACATCTTTGTTCTAAAATATGGAACACCAACTTTAAACATGTGATCGAAACGGGATGAAATGTATGAAGGGCGAGTAATAAGATGATCCTTTAATAGTGGGTTGTGGTGATACAGCCTGTGGAAAAGACACAGCCTAAAACATTTACGGCGCTATGAAAGCTCCGGTAATGTGTATTTTTCATGGAAGTAATGCTGGCGTAACGGGAATGGTTAGATAAGATGAAACGTGCTGCGCGATTCTGGATGGATTCTAGTGTGTTTATCAGTGTGATTTGATGGGGATCCCATACGGTGGATGCATATTCTAGCTTTGGTCGCACTAATGTTTTGTAGAGGGTAAGCTTTATCGGCATAGACGCAGCAGAGAAATTTCGACGCAGGTATCCAAGAACCCGGTTAGCGTTATTAGTGACGTGTTTGATGTTCGTATGCCATGATAAGTTACGTGAAATATGGACACCTGGGTATTTGTACGAGTTGACGGATTCAAGAGAAGTATCGTGAAGTAAGTAAACACGCGTGTTGTCAGCGTTAGTGCAGCTTGATACATGCATTGTTTTACATTTATTAACGTTTAGTCGCATGAGCCATTTATCGCACCAGTTGGATATGCTTCTAAGATCGTCTTGAAGCTTATCAGAATCAGAATCAGTGTGGTTAGTTATTTTGCGATAAATGACGCAGTCATCTGCGAAAAGCCTGATAGATGAATGGGAAATGCATTTAGGAAGGTCGTTTATGTAAATCAGGAAAAGCAGGGGTCCCAGTACCGATCCCTGTGGTACACCTGATGTTACGGAAGTGCGAGAGGATGAACATTCATTAGCTGAAACGTACTGAGTTCGATTAGACAAAGTTTTTAATCCAGTTTAGTACATTATGGTCAATGTTAAGCATGCTAAGTTTAAGAATGAGGAGATCATGTGAAACAGTGTCGAAAGCTTTTTCAAAGTCCAAAAACACGCAGTCTACATCGAAGCCCATATCAGTATGGGTAAATAGGTCATTAGTAAAACATATGAGTTTCGTTTCTCATGAAAATGTTTTCCTGAAACCGTGTTGTTCAGTCGAAAGAAGAAATTAGACTCAAGAAAATCAATCAGATGAGAATGTACAATATGCTCCAATATTTTGCATGGTATACTTGTCAGTGATATAGGACGATAGTTATCGGGAGAATGAGTGTTACCTGATTTAGGGACCGGAACAACCTTGCGAACCTTCCAATCGCTTGGAAGAACTGAGGAACCTAGAGACTGGGAAAAGAGCATCGAAAGCATAATGGAAGAATATGGTTCAGTAATTTTAAGCATTTTACAGTTAATTGAGTCTTCACCTGATGAAGAAGATATTTTCAGGTTTTCAATCAACTTTTGTATGCCGACCCAATCTATATAAATGGAGTTCATTGGTAAATAGGAGCATTTAGTTACCGACGGTAGAGTGGCAGGAGCACATTTGTGAAAAACAGAAGCAAATACATCATTCAAAACGGAACAGCACTGGTTCGGAGGGATCGCGACATTGTCAGAACGGGCTAGTTGGATTGTATTGCTTTCTTTGCCACCAACAATATTCCAGAATTTACGTGGATTAGGCTGCGAAAGTGATGGGAGGGTGTTATCGAAAAATATCTTTTTTTTGCATTTGTAGTAGCGATAGTATATTCTGCGGGAATGCTATGATATGCTGCCCAGGGTTCGGGAAGGTTATAGTTGTTTTGGCGCGACGAAAAATACGTTTCTTTTTGTTGCGCAGACGGCGCAGAATTCCAGTAAACCATGGCGAGGAAGGACTCGAAACAATCTTTCTTTTAGGCACATAGCGATCCATTAGTGTTAGCAGTTTGTTCTTGTATTCTTGTAAAGTTTATTCTTGTATTAGTGACCAGTTCTCTTCAACGGTACGTTCAAAAAAGTTGACTGTGAGTCAGTAATGAATGATTCTAATTCATTTAAAATGGATGTGGCATCGGCTGCATTGTAATCACATATAGTTTTAACGGTTTTCTTCGGGCGAACTTTCTTCTTAAGTGTTAAGTGGAGAAGCGAGTGGTCAGTTATTACTTTAAGGTATGTTGGAGGAGAAACCAAATCTGGAGCTGTTGTAAAAAAGATCTAAAGTATTAGACGAAGTGCTGGTAGTGCGTGTGGGTTCATGAATCAGCTGGGTTAGATTAAAATCAGCGCAGATGTCTAAAAAATGGGCGCACTCGGAATATGACTGGTTAAGGGAGGGAACACCGTTTTGCCACACTATGTTTGGAAAAATTGAAATCACCTAGTAAGAACAAATGTGATTTTGAGTATCGAACAACTAATTTGTTAAGGACATCATGAAGGTCAGTGCATAAATTGGTAGTGGAGGATGGGGACCTATAACACGCGCAAAAGATGAGGTCGCCAGTGGGAAAAGCAACACGAGTGCAAACTATTTCTAATGGTGAGTCAATGCAAATAGTGAAGGAATGGATAGCAGAGCTCACGGCAATCAGTACACCTCCGCCCGTACGGAAATCGCGACCGTACCTGTAAAAGTTATATGTTTTTTGACAGTCTAGTATTTCGCTATTTTTTATTTTTGCAGAAAGCCATGTTTCGGTGAGCACAACTATATATCAGCTGAGCATGCGTCGATATGTGATGACAGTGATGTACATTTGTTGCTGATACTTCGGACATTTGTACAAAGAAGTGGTAAGCAGTTTGCTTGCTTTTGAACACGAGATAGCTATGCTGCGCCCAAATGTGAAGATTGTGGACCCGACGGTTTGTTGCTTGTTTGGGGTAATCGCGCTCCTAGCTGGTCCGATCTCGCATACTTCATCTGTACCTGCGCAATAAACGCAACATTTTTTACCTATGATTAGTTTGTTATGTCTCAAAGAAAGGGACTGACTGCTGGTCTTGCCAAAGTCATTTAGTGCTTTCCGCGATCGACGAGTGGCTTTGCAAAAATCTTCGCCGATTGAAATACCATCTGCTTTAAACTTTGCTTTTTGCGAGAGTATATGGTCTCTCATTTTGGAAGACACAAACTTAGCTATAACAGGCCGTGTCTTGCCGACAACGTATGTGCGTAACCTATGAGCCCTATTGATTGACTTCCGAGGAATTGATGTTGAGACACTTTCCAAGAAAGTGATGGATCTGGACTTCTGATTGAGCCCACTTTCTGATACGTTGTCTGAAATCCCATAGAAGATCAAGTTGTCGCGTCTTGAATGGTCCTCCAGAACGTCTAGTCTTGACGCGAGCGCAGCGCTTTCATTTGAAACTGCTTCCTGGACTGCGGTAGCAATGTCACTTCCTGAAGGCATACTTTCAAAAGACTCAACCGCAGCTTCCACGGCAGTCACTCTATTGGAAAGGTCTGAAACAGCCCCAGTAAGGTTTTCTTGGTTAGCCTTTAGTTCAGCTATGGCATTCATCATCTCGGCATGTCGTGTGTCAAATTTTAACGACAAAGCAGCTATGGCGGCCATAACTTCATTGTGCTTATGTTGAGCTCCAGTATGGGGACCAGGGTTTAATTCTACATCCCCGGAAAGTAAGAGCAACATAGCAACAGAGACACAATCACTCAGAGTGGCAGCCAGCACTTGTGGGCAAGGGAAGAGCAGCAAACCGACATTGTTTGTATGTTTACAAAAAAGCGATTTGGACTGACTAACCTGCACAAGAAAGCAGAAAGGAGAGCTTAGCAGCGACCGCTGTTACGACATCCCACCGCTGCCACCACTGTTACGACTTTGCACCGCTGCCACCACTATTACGACTTTGAGGTGGTCCCGTAGCGCTCGTCACCCGTTTCGGGACAGAGCGTTGGTAGCGAAGACTCCCAGTCAGGCGTCGGTGAGAATAACAAAAGGGACTTTATACACTATATACAGGTCATTATACAGAACAAGATCGGATCGGCACGGAGGCCAAGAGCTCACAACAAACGCCACTGTTCCCGCACGGCGACGTCCGGCGAGACTGCAACGCATGACACATCTCACTCCACTCGAGAGCGGCACTCGGCTCCCGGTGGGTCGGTGGATCCGGTTTTCCAGGCGGCGGCGTCGGGACTTATAAAGCCCCGAGAAACGATTGTTACTCAAACGGCCCAATGCAAAGCCAGCACTCGACGGTCGTCCGAGAGGTCAAACCAGCGACCGCGCTGGCCACCCGCTTCCAAGTTGCCGTGCGCGGTGACCTCCAGGGAAGAGGAAATACGGCGCCGGGCTGTCTAGCACTTTGTTGCACGTTTGGACATGTCGCTTGCCGATGCTTCTCCTGGGACGCCGCTGCCTGACGGCTCAGCATCTTGACTTGTCAAGGGAGAATTAGGGCGCTGTGCCTTTCGGCGCAGCCCCGAGTTTGTCCAAAGGGCGTTCGCAGGATAAATTCTGCATCTTGTAGATTCGGAATCCAGGCTGGTGGCAGCTACACCGCATAGTAGCTGCTCTCCCGTGCCCACTGGAAGCGCCTTGCTGATGCCAGTTGCTTAAATCTGAGTGCTGCAGTGCTGCCGCTGGCGGCAGTGTCCGTGTCCCACTTGATACCGGCGTGAAGATGATGACGTCTTCCATGCTCAGATAATCAAGGCTGTTGTCAGCTGCTTGTTGCGGTGGATCCAGCAGGAAATTCGATAGAGATGTAGACGTAGCACACGTGCTAGACGGTGACAACTATGAGCCGAAAACAGCAATCTGCACAAGAAAGCAGAAAGGAGAGCTTAGCAGCGACCGCATGGTAGCTGCTCTCCCGTGCCCACTCTGATGTACCTAAGGCCGCGGCTGAGCAGCGCTTGGTCTGCCGGGCCGAGTCTGTACGAAGATGGGTTCTGAAAACCTAGTGTGCCCAAAGTAGCGGCATTTCTTCGTAAAGGAAGAGAGCTTTGAATCCTTGCACGCTGACCTTCTTTCCTGCGTGGCGGCGGCAGGCGTGAAGCAGAACATTTCCTCGAGCACCTAAATTCCTTCAAGCCGAGTATACAGTTCACTGCTCATAAGGAAACCAATGGGCACATTCCCTTCCTGGATGTCCTCGTAGAGAGGACTTCAAGCGGCTTTAGGACTAGTGCGTACAGAAAGCCAACGCACACGGGAAAGTGCTTGAGTTTTGATTCGACGCACACAATTGGGCAAAAGTGATCCGTCGCAGCAGCACTCCTTTCCCTGGCATTCGGCGTCTGATCCAGCCCCACGAAACGTAGGCAGGATCTGCAGGTTGTGACAAGGGACCTGTTAAACAATGTTTACCCTCTACAACTGCAGAGAACGCATGAGCGAAAATCAGCGAAGCCTCGCCGTGAAACGGTGAAAGAAACAGTGACGCGCGCGGCGGTACCTTACACAGTGGAAACAAGCGAAGCCCTTCCCAGAATGTTTAAATGCTACGGTGTGCAAATGGGCCACGTGCCCTCCCGGAAACTTGACCAACAGCTGGTTCGCACAAAAGACCCTTTGAAGCACACGGACTACCCGGGAGTGATCTACAACATACCATGCAAGGAGTGTGACGTGTCGTACATCGGCGAGAGCGGAAATACTAAACGGCGCTTGAAACAACACATGAATGACGTCGCCGATGGCCACACTGATGCGAACGCCCTGGCGGGGACTCGGCAAACATCATCGCAACGGAGAAACACTTATCTGCCCGTTTGATTTTAGAATCGTACTACATTCAATCAACTAGCTGCAATATAAACAGGACGCGGGGAAAACCTTCCCGAGATATACACCCGTGCGCCACCTCACCCATAAATACCGCGCCCCCATGCTTATAGTTTCATTGTGATCAAGGGACCCGTACGGTGCCCGAAACGTCATGTTCTTTATTTCTTTTGTATTCTTGGCGAGTGCACGTTTTTTTTTTTTTTGGCATCAAGTTATCATCATCAGCTGCCTCCGTCTTTCTAGTGGATGTGCGTGACGCCTTGTTCGGCTCAGTAAATCTCTGTTTTGTGGCATATTGTCACGTGGTAGAGACGGTGAAGAAAGCAACAAAACTGAATGGCGAAACTAGTGTTCTATTGCGCAAACCTTTGCACTAAAAACAGGCTAAACTCAAAGCACAACGATAGCGGCGAGCGGAGTCGGTGATCGTCGAAAATCTGATCAGTGGGTCAAGCGCGCCGGCTTTTATACATCAGTCGTCGAAGGTTCCGGAGTAATCGCTGGTGCCCGCGTGTCTTCCAGTAAGTTTTACACCATTCGCGTCGCGCATAGATGAAATCAGATTACACACGGTTCGGTGGCAACAAACAGTAAAAAGAACAATCGATAACATTCGAGAAACTTCCGATACGAGCGAGCGCGTCCCGCGCTGAGCGATAACATTTGTTAGACGGTGAAAAGGTCACACGAAAAAGACAAACAAGTGCACGTGTCGATGCCCTCCTCTCAAAAAGCATCGTCCCGATGCTGCAAACCAAACAGGAGATCTAAAAACAAAAAGCACACTGATTAAACAAAATCAACAAAGCAACAAAGAAGCAAAGTCTAAAGGAACAGAGTAACCCAAGCGCAGTCGCCGGGCTGGTACTCGACGCAGCGTCGTCGATGGTTGTAGTGTCGCCTGTCGGTCCCCTGCCATGGTTTTTGATCCGCGGGCGGGCGAACTGTCGGGCTTCTTCGGCGCGCTGGAGATAGATGGTGACGTCAAGGTTCCCTTCGTCGGTGACGTCCCGCAGCATGGCGTCGAGAGTTGTCGTTGGGTTCCTGCCATAAACCAGCTTGAATGGCGTGATCTGTGTTGTTTCTTGCACCCTCTTGTTGTAAGCGAAAATACGAAGATATGAGAGCTAAAAACGGACGGCATCCTAGGTCTTGTGTTCGACGTCGACGTACATTGCTAACATGTTGGCAAGGGTTTTATTTAGGTGCTCCGTAGGACCATTCGTCTGCAGGTGGTAGGCAGTTGTCCTCCTGTGGCTTGTCTGGCTGTATTGCAGAATGGCTTGGGTGAGTTCCGCTGTAAGAGCCCCTCCTATGTCGGTCATGGGGACTTATGAGGCGCCATGTCGGAGCAGGATGTTCTCGACGAAGAATTTCGCCACTTCGACTGCGCTACTTTTCGGCAGAGCTTTCGTTTCAGCTAAGCTGATGAGGTAGTACGTCGCCACGACGATCCACATATTTCCGGTTGTTGAGGTCGGAAATGGTCCCAACAAGTCGATCCCTATCTGCTTAAATGGTCGGCAAAGAGGCTGGATCACTTGTAATCCCACTGGCCTTGTCGGTGGTGCCTTGCGTCGCTCACAGTCTTGGCATGTCTTGAAGTAACAGACAATGTCGGCGGTCAGGCGCGGCCAGTAATACTTTTCCTGTATTCTCAATAGCGTCCGGGAGAACCTGAGGTGCCCAGCGGTTGGATCGCCATGTAGGGCGTGCGATAATTCTGGACGCAGCGCTGAGGGAACAACAAGAAGGTAGTTGGTGCGGACTGCTGAGAAGTTCTTTACGAGTAGGTAGTTTCAAAGTGAGAACCAAGACAATCCCCCTTTAAATTTCTTAGGAGTAACGTTGGTGTTCCCTTCCAAATACTCTACAAGGCTTTTTAGTTCCGGGTCTACTCGTTGCTGTTCAGCGAAGTCTTCCACGCTTATTATTCCTAGGAAGGCGTCGCCATCCTCGTCATCTTGCGCCCCCGGGTCAATGGGAACGCGTGATAAGCAATCGGCATCAGTCTTTTAGTCCGGACTTGAAGGTTACAGTGATGTCATATTGTTGCAGGTTTACGCTCCACCGTACCAGCCGTACTCAAGGGTCCTTTAATTTCGCTAGCCAACGATGGCGGGGCATTCCTTTTCGGTCGTAGATTAATTGCCTTCAGCTTTTGACAGCGACCGTCTAGCGTAAGCTATCGCCCGTTCAAGTCCGTCTTTCCTTTGGACTAGGACGGCACCGAGGCCTAGGCTACTGGCGTCAGTGTGGATTTCGGTATCGGCGTACTCGTCGAAGTGCGCAAGTACCGGAGGCGACTGCATGCGTTGTTTGAGTTCTTGAAATGCGTCGGCCTGCGGCGTTTCCCCACTTGAACTCGACATCACATTTAGTTAGATGTGTAAGCGGCTCAGCGATGCGTGGGAAAGTCCTTGACAAAGCGCCTGTAGTAGGCACACATGCCAAGGACACATGCCACTGCACTCATGCCAAGGCACACATGCCACTGCCTTCTTGTCGATGGGCGGCGGGAACCTTGCGATGGCTGCAGTCTTCTGCGGGTGAGGGCGTACTCCAGATTTGATGATGACATGGCCTAGGAACATAAGCTCATCGTAAGCGAAGCGGCACTTTTCCAGCTTCAGAGTTAGCCCTGATGGCTTGATGGCCTCTAGTACTGTCGCAAACCGCCTGAGGTGATCCTCGAAAATTCCGGGGAAGACGACGACGTCATCCAAGTAAACAAGAGAGGTCTGCCACTTCAATCCTGCTAACACCGTGTCCATCACGCGCTGGAACTTTGCAGGCGCCGAGCACCATCCAACTGGTCATAAAGGAATACAACAAGAGCGGACCCTGCCATAGAGCCCAGCGGCCGAATTGACTGCAGCGCACCAAGCCGTCGGCGTTAATACCTCAACCAAACCAGACTTCCGGTTTCGGTTGTGTGCGCGCGCGTTTTGAACACCGTCTGGTGCGCGTCACGCTGGCTCCGCTGCTTTTTTTCTCTGCAGCTCAACCGCGCGCGTTGTTCACGCGAAATCGTTTTATTAAGTAGAACTGATTGCGAACGATCTTCGCAAGCCTCCATCGAATATGTTCCGCGTGCAATTTCATAAAGACGCAAGACGAATTGTGAAATGAGGAAATGTTTATTTTATTCTTTATAAATGCTCGTTGCGGGCTTTTCGTGCATTCAACCAACGTTGTGGCACCAGGTAAGCAGGAGTAGTTTCCGTAGGAAGAGACGACGTCCGCTGAGAAAAAAATAAATTATAAGCAAGTGTTATTTTGGCATTAACATGTACTAATGCGTGTAGAGGCGAAGCGTGCCACAGTGGTAAATGGGCGGCATTACAAACAAAAGCAGTTTGTATTTACACACACGGCGTAGAATATACCCGACTCATCCCCAACAATGCCGTACATACCACGAAAACATTGTCTTTCCAAGCATTCCCCTCCTCCCGGGCCTTATTTCCTGCACTTTGTGGCACGAATACACGGGCTACTGCGTATTTCTAGAACTTGACTAGAACCGACGCGATATAGTACGCTACGAATACACAGAGGCGGCCACAACACAGGCTCTCAGCCAGACCATGCTGTGCGCTCGCATGTTTCCTTCTACTCGCACTCAAGACAAATACGTGGGTGCCGTTCAGAAGACGGAATTTCGAGTTACTAGTTCCTGGCGTTTGAGCTCCTTGGCGTTCTCTTTTGCGTGTTCTGCCGGCGCAAGCAGCACACTGCCGTGTTATCACTCTTGACAGTTGCTTGTCGCGTTTTCGACAAGCGTGAGTCCGAAAGAAGGCTTAAATTGTTGCGGGGCCATAATTGTGGCAACCTTGTCGCAGTAACATTCAGTACGCACCAAACTTTGTCACCACGGCCTAGCTACTTTTCGCTGCGTCACGACAGGCGCGGTGTGCATGCCTCATGAGTAGCAAAAAAAAAGTACCGAAAATAATTTTCAACAATCTTTGGCGTCAGAGAAAGCGCCAGGAACTTGTCAGTGCACATCACGGCCGAGCTGCTTTTCGCTAACTGCATCACAGCGCCAGGCGCTCTCACTGTGCTTGAAAAGTACCACAAAAACCAACGAAATTAGGTACAATAATGTTGGGGGCCAGAGGAAGCGCCAAAACTTGTCGCAGTAATCAGTATACGTGAAACTGCGTCACAGCACCCTGTGCGACTACGTGCCCAAACACTACCGAAATAAGTTGTATTGAGGCTCATAGAAATCGTCGCAAACATGTCCCAATACGATTCATTAATTCAGATTAACTGCGCTATGACGGCCGCGCTGCTTTTCGTTAACTGCGTCAGAAGTCTAGCCTAGGTGCCGTGCCGTAAGCCTAATTGCTTGAAATGCGTCGCCGACTGTCGAACAAAATTTCTCACCTTGCCATAGTCCAATAGTGCAGCGGTGCCATGTCTAAGTTCACAAGGAACACAAGAATTCGCCTGGAGCCCACCAAACCAGGCTAAACCCAAAATAGAAAAGCAGGCAGACGGGTGAACCAGCAGGCCAAAGCTCAGATGAGCGGCCGGTCTCTCTCGCTTCGGCGGTGTGTCTGACGAATGACGCAAGCATCTGGCTCGGCATGCGCCGATTCGCCTTCGCTAGGCAACGGAAGTAAGCCGCAAAGTTTAATTGAATTTATGCGCAGATATTTTTACTTTTCCCGAGAAAGAATAAAAAAAATTAAACAATTTCTGTTAATCTCATTCCACATTTTTTTTTTCGATGCTCGCGGCATCAAACAGTCGGCGTTAATACTATAGCGTGGCGTATTTCCTGTTTCCAATTTCTGCCGAGTGTCCGCTCTTGTCATATTCCTTTCTCTATGATTCAGTTTGCAGGCTCCCGCGCGCGACCCCCTTCCGCTCACCACGCGGTCGCTGCCGGCCCGAGGCACTCGGCAGCTGTTGCGAGAGCCTTCTCTGTTGGCCTTTTCAGAGCTGTCACGTTTAAACTTCAGTCTCGTGGTTCTTTGGCCTGAGTGGTAAGGGTGAGATAAAGAGCAGCGCAGAGTCGCGAAGAACTGATCGTTTAATTTCTTCGCGCTTCGTTTATTGCACGCACTTCCGACGTTTACCCCGAACAATTTAGTGTTTGTTAGAGTATCCCTTATTTGGAAGAATGCACAAAACAATAAGGAAAAGCTTTAGTTAGCTACGTTCCGTTCTGTTTCTAGTCCACAGTCATGAAATTCCGCGCTCTGTTGCCGACGCATGGAGCACCGCACAGACAAGAGCAGGGTTTTGCATGGTAATTTTAATATGGTGATTTCAGTCAACACAAACAAGAATTAGATGAAGACAAACTTAGTCGATAGCATGGAGGGAAAAGCTACAGAAGAACAGTTGTTTTATTTGCAATGGCGGCCTTTTCTCTGTTTTCCAGCCGGCGATTCACGTCTCTCGCATAAATATGCATGCGAGTCACAATGACTAAATACCGCACCTAGCATGTAAAAGTGGCCATGTGCTCGTCACATCCGAGTCGATCAAGGTTTAGCTATTTCAGCTCGTCTACCACGTCCCAAAAGATATCCCCCCAAAAGGGACCCTCTCGAAAGCAAATAGAAACTGCTTTGTTTGCAGTATTTGTAAACTTTAGCACGTTTTTGGTGGGATGCTTTAGGCGTTCTTGCTTGAAGCTCTTGTACATCGTATAGTATGAGTCACTGCCAACAACTGGCACTGGAAAGCTTCCATACAGGAAGGACAAGTTGCGCTTTTGGAGAGTTAGCGCACCACATATTGTTTTTATTGAAATGGATATTAGGAGAGAATGGCGCCTTTATGGCTGCAGCGGCTACTCCTTGTCACTTAGCAAAGGAAACAAATATGAGCAAAAAGGGAAAATAATGACAATATATGGCACTCAGTAGAAAACCATACGAATAAAAACTATGCAGTCTAACAGTACAATAATCGTAAAGCTTTGTGCATGAGTTCAGTACACATTTGCATATATAAAGACATATAGTTTGAACAGCCAAACACACGTAATTACATTGCAAGCACAGAACACACTCACACACTGCGTAGAAATCACGATCACCACATAAATCAATCTTTAACCCAGAACAACATCCATATCACTCGTGTAGTTTATTAGGATCAAGTGAAACTTAATATTTCCCCAAAATGTTGGTGTCTTCGAAAAACTTCTTGAAAGCAAGAAGTGCTCCTTTCTGAAGGCGCGCAGTTCGCCATGGACCAAGTGTCTTTATTAGAGCGAGCGGTCTTCTGTCTAAAAGCAACAAATTTGCTTGCAATACGCTTCGTTGTGGATCGTGCTTACTGCACTTGTGTGCTTGGTACACATCTTCGTCTGGATGGCCACGAGAACACTGGGGACTAGAGGCACGTTTTAACTTGTATAGGAAGTGTCTCGTGGATGATCTTGGATTGTAGCGCGAAGCGACACGGACAGACTAGCAGCAGACAGGACGAGCGCTAACTCTTAACTAAACTTTATTGAAACTAACAACATATATATAGGCGATTTCAAATACAGCAGCACATGACCATGACAAGGTCTAAAGACATCAATTGAACATATCAAGAGGTAGAGAAGCCAAAAAGCAAAACAACAAAAACACACTACTTGAGATTAACACGTGCTGTGGAGATACTGGAATTCGGATTCTAACAGAGACAATGATGCGTGGCTAACGCAAGTCTGTCCTAATCCTTTGACGTGAAATGCCTCAATTATTTCCCGTGCGGTTTGGCATTTGTGTCTTGAAGGAATTTTGGTGTCTTCAAACAAAGGTTTACAACCGCAAATGAAACTGTGTGACGCTAGATGTGAAGCATTAGGGTTGTTAAGTGATTGCTTGTGTTCTTTTAGTCTAATAATAATGCACCTGCCGCTCTGTCCAGTGTAATTTTTCCCGCACTTAAGTGGAATGTGATAAACTATACCAGTGTTACAAGGCACAAGAGCGGAGTGGATTGGGCGAGTTGGTGTTCCATGGTGTTTGTCTCCTCCTCTTTCTGGTCCTGTCGTCTAGCGCTGTTTGGATTTTATTGTTACCACGAAAGGGGACACATGTCTAACGCTGCAATCATATTTTTTTTTTGCCACCCTGTTCAAGTTTCCTGTTTATCATAGGGCACATGATAGACAATTTGCGGGGGGCCGAGAAAACTGTATTGACGTCATGTCTATTGGCCATGTTCCGCAAAGCATGGTATAACCTATGTTCATAGGGCACCACAGTAAACCTTTTTTTGTTTTTCTGTTTTCTTGTTTCTTAGCGGGGCTTTTTACCCATCTCGAAAGCTTTTCGCAGGTTAGCGCAACAAATGCACAGGATAACCAGTCTTCTCGAGTCTATGTATTTGTTGTGAGAAACTGTTGCATATTGTGGGGACGTGACTTAGCAATGGCAGACCTAAGAGCTGAGTATGCTATCACGTGTTTAACAAGTTTCGAATGACAAGAAGAAAACTCAAGCAGTGGTTTCTCTGCCCTAGGCAAATAGTGCCAACAGATGTGCTCCTCCTGGAACGGTAAGCACAGATCTAAAAACTGTAATTAGTTGTTCTCGATAAGCTCAAGCGTGAAACCAAGACACCCACTACATTCCCCAGATATTTTTAAAACATCCGTAGCTTTCTTGGTGTAGTTATGACAAGGACACGACTTAGATAAATATCACTCAAAACTGGTGCAACTTTTCAACCAATGCAAATTCCCTATTCTTGTACATACATAGAACTACCCCATTTTACAAAGGTATTCTCTAGTTATAACAACAAGAGCTCTAAAAAAGATTCCACAGGCATTCCACAGTCCTGAGTAGACCGGAACTCATAATTATAGAGCGTGACTGCTTTTTTTAACGCTACACATTAGTTCCGTTTGCGGAAGCGAATAAAACAGATCTTTTACATCAACACTGATCGCCGAGCATTTACCTGGATTATTTTGGGTTAGAAAGTCTACAATTTCCTTTTTTTTATTGTACCCGCAAGACCGAAGTATTACAGAGGGGAGTGGGTAAAAAAAATATACGCAAATAAATAACACAGCAGCAAGAACTGCTTCGTTATTACAGCAAAATTGATTAGTTAATTGTATCCGGGAATGATGATGTCGGATAAGGCCGTACAAAACTTTGGGTTGTCCTTGATTGCGACAACTGCGCCGGGAAGGTGGTTCCATTCCTGAGAGGTCCTTGAAATAAATTATTCGTTACAGATTCTGGTGCGGCATTGAATGATTCCAACCTTATGGCTGTGATCAATGCGAGAGGAAATGTAGGTAGGGGATGATATAAGATTATCGCGCAGGTAGGAATTGTGAAAATATTGTCACGTGGTGGTGACGTTGAAGAACACAGCAGCAATACTGTGAACGCCAAAACTAACTTTTATTGGGCGAACCCGTGCCCACAAAACAGGCTACAAATATAGCACAACGATAGCGGAGAACACGGTCGGCGATCGTCGAAAATCTGATCAGCGGGTCAAGCGCGTCGGCTTTTATACAGAAGTCGACGAATGTTCCAGACTAATCGTTGGGTCTGTAATAGTTGGGAGCCGCATGCCTTCCACAAAGTTCTACAACATTCGAGTCATGCGATGAAATCAGATAACACAAGGTTCGGCGACAACAGAAAGCGGATAGAAGCATCGATAACTTTCCAGAAACTTCGGATAAATGCAGGCGCATCCCGCGCTGTGCGATTACATTTGTTAGGTGGCGAAACGTGGTCGCCCGATAAAGATAAGTACACGTGTCAATACCCCCCTCTTAAAAAGCATCGACCCGATGCTGCATACAAACGAAAGTAATAAAGAAAAACACCCGTAGCAAAGAAAACAACAAAATAAGGAAGTTCGTCAGCGTCCGTAAAAGGGTTTCAGACGCACCACGTGGACCACTTCAGATCGTGCGCGGCGCCGCTGTGAATGCGAAATGCCGTCTGGCACGACCTCATAGTCCAGTGCGCCAATACGTCGAATGACCTTGTAGGGTCCGAAATAGCTTCGAAGTAGTTTCTCGCTGAGTCCTCGTCGGTGTGTCGGGCTCCAAACCCAAACACGGTCGCCGGGCTGGTACTCGACGAAGCGTCGTCGGAGATTGTAGTGTCGGCTGTCGGTACGCTGCTGGTTCTTGATCCGTAGGCGGGCGAGCTGTCGAGCTTCTTCGGCGCGCTGGAGAAGGGTAGCGACGTCAACATTCTCCTCGTCAGTGACGTGCGGCAGCATGGCGTCGAGCGTCGTCGTCGGGTTCCTGCCGTAAACCAGCTTAAACGGCGTGATCTGTTTTGTTTCTTGCACCGCCGTGTTGTAAGCGAATGTTTGACGTAGTAGTTCTGCGGAAACCCGCAAGGTGGATAGAAGTAATGAATAAAGGGAAAATGAGACATCCACCCATTCGTAGCAATTGCTACAAAGGAAACCCATACGGGTTCCTCGAACGAAAAGCCTCATAGTTGAAGAAAAATTCGTCTTGGTCCGGGACTCGAACCCGGGACCACCGCCTTTCCGGAGCAGCCGCTCTACCATCTGAGCTAACCAGGCGGCTAGCAGATGGCAGAACGAAGTCGAATTTGTCAACAACACGAAGCAAATGCAAGAGTTTGACGTAGTAGTTCTGCGGAAACCCGCAAGGTGGAGAGAAGTACTGAATAAAGGGAAAATGAGACATCCACCCGTTCGTAGCAATTGCTACAAAGGAAACCCATACGGGTTCCTCGAACGAAAAGCATCATAGTTGAAGCCTCATAGGTGGATGTCTCATTTTCCCTTTATTCATAAGCGAATGTTGCGTACGCAGGAGCGCATCCCAGGTCTTGTGTTCGACGTCGACGTACATTACTAGCATGTCGGTGGGGGTTTTGTTCAGGCGCTTCGTGAGACCATTCGTCTGCGGATGGTAGGCAGTTGTCCTCCTGTGACTTGTCTGGCTGTATTGCAGAATGGCTTGCGTGAGCTCTGCTGTAAAAGCCGTTCCTCTGTCGGTGATGAGGACTTCTGGAGCACCATGTTGCAGCAGGATGTTCTCGACGAAAAATTTCGCCACTTCGGCTGCGCTGCCTTTCGGTAGATCTTTAGTTTCAGCGAAGCGGGTGAGATAGTCCGTCGCCACGACGATCCACTTATTTCCGAAAGTTGATGTCGGAAACGGTCCCACCAAGTCCGTCCCGATCTGCTGAAAAGGACGGCAAGGAGGCTTGATCGGCTGTAGTAGTCCCGCTGGCCTTGTCGGTGGTGTCTTGCGTCGTTGGCAGTCTCGTCATGTCCTGACGTAACCGGCGACGTCGGCGGTCAGACACGGCCAGTAATACCTTTCCTGTATTCGCGACCGCGTCCGGGAGAAACCGAGGTGCCCAGCGGTTGGATCGTCGTGTAGGGCGTGCAGTACTTCTGGACGCAGTGCCGACGGAACAAGAAGGTAGTTGGCGCGGACTGGTGAGAAGTTCTTCTTCACGAGTAGGTTGTTTTGAAGCGTGAACGAGGACAATCCACGCTTAAATGCCCTGGGCACAACGTCGGTGTGCCCTTCCAAATACTCGACTAGGGCTTTTAGCTCCGGGTTCCCTCGTTGTTGTTCGGCGAAGTATTCCGCGCTAATTATTCCAAGGAAGGCGTCGTCGTCCTCGTCGTCCTGCGGCGGGGGATCGATGGGGGCGCGTGATAAGCAGTCGTCGTCAGAGTGTTTTCGTCCGGACTTGTTACAGTGATGTCGCATTCTTGTAGTCTGAGGCTCCACTGCGCCAGTCGTCCTGAAGGGTCCTCTAGGTTAGCTAGCCAACACAACGCGTGATGGTCGCTGACAACTTTGAACGGCATGCCATACAGGTAAGGGCGAAATTTCGCTGTAGCCCAAAGGATGGCGAGGCATTCCTTTTCCGTTGTAGAATAATTGCCTTCCGCTTTTGACAACGACCGGCTAGCGTAAGCTATCACGTGTTCATGTCCATCTTTTCTATGGACTAGGACGGCACCGAGGCCTAGGCTACTGGCGTCAGTGTGGATTTCGGTATCGGCGTGCTCGTCGAAGTGCGCAAGTACGGGCGGCGACTGCATGCGTCGTTTGAGTTCTTGAAATGCGTCGGCCTGCGGCGTTTCCCACTTGAACTCGACGTCAGATTTAGTTAGCTGTGTCAGCGGCTCAGCGATGCGGGAAAAGTCCTTGACAAATCGCCTGTGGTAGGCACACATGCCAAGAAATCTACGCACTGCCTTGTTGTCGATGGGTTGCGGGAACTGTGCGATGGCAGCTGTCTTTTGCGGGTCTTGACGGACACCAGATTTGCTGATTACGTGTCCTAGGAACAGAAGCTCATCGTAAGCGAAGCGGCACCTTTCTGGCTTCAGAGTGAGCCCTGATGACTTGATGGCCTCTAGTACTGTTGCAAGCCGCCTAAGGTGATCGTCGAAATTTCTGGCGAAGACAACGACGTCATCCAAGTGAACGAGACAGGTCTGCTACTTCAGTCCTGCTAAAACCGCGTCCATCACGCGCTGGAACGTTGCAGGCGCCGAGCAAAGTCCAAATGGCATAACCTTTAACTTGTAGAGGCCGTCTGGGGTGATGAAGGCGGTCTTTTCGCGATCTCGTTCGTCGACTTCTATTTGCCAATAGCCAGACTTGAGGTCCATCGGCGAGAAGTATTTAGCGTTGCAGAGCCGATCCGATGCGTCATCTATCCGTGGGAGGGGGTATACGTCCTTCTTCGTGATCTTGTTCAGACGACGATAATCGACGCAGAAACGTAGGGTTCCGTCCTTTTTCTTCAGCAGGACAACAGGGGATGCCCACGGGCTTTTCGACGGCTGGATGATGTCGTCGCGCAGCATTTCGTCGACTTGTTCTCTTATAGCTTCACGTTCTCGCGGCGAAACTCGGTAAGGGCTCTGGCGGAGTGGTCGAGTGCACTCCTTGGTGATTATGCGAATCTTGGCGACTGGGGTTTGTCGAATCCTCGATGACGTCGAAAAGCAGTCTTTGTATCGTCGGAGCAGACTTCTGAACTGCTGCTGCTTAATCACGGGGAGACTTGGAATAATGTCGTAGTCTGGTTCGGGAACCATGGTCGTCGGGGTAGATGCGGCGGAATCCGAGAGGACAAACGCATTACTGGTTTCCAGAATTTCCTCGATGTACGCGATCGTCGTGCCCTTGTTGATGTGCTTGAACTCCTGGCTGATTTTTGTCAGCAACGCTTCACTTTTCCCTCCATGCAGTCGAGCGATCCCTCTTGCGACGCAAATTTCACGGTCTAGCAGTAGACATTGGTCACCCTCGATGATGCCTTCTATGTCGGCAGGTGTTTTGTTGCCGACGGAAATGGCAATGCTGGAGCGAGGCGGGATGCTGACTTGACTTTCGAGTACACTTAAGGCATGGTGACTACGAGAGCGCTCCGGTGGTATCGCTTGATCTTCAGACAGGGTTATCGACTTCGACTTCAGGTCGATGACTGCGCCGTGTTGGCTTCGGAAGTCCATGCCGAGAATGACGGCGCGTAAACATTGTTGGAGGATAACGAAAGTGGCAGGGTGAGTCCTGTCATCAACGGTAATTCTTGCCGTGCAGATTCCAGTCGTCGTAATGAGGTGTCATCCAGCGGTTCGAATTTGAGGGCCTTCCCATGCAGTTTTAACTTTCTTCAACTGGGCGGTCATGTGTCCACTCATTACGGAGTAATCGGCCCCTGTGTCCATTGAGGCGGTAACTGCGTGGCCGTTGAGAAGCACGTCGAGGTCTGTGGTTCTTTGTCTGGCGTTGCAGTTAGGTCTCGGCGTCGGATCACGGCTGCGTCGTGTTGAACTGAAGCTGGAACGTCGCGTCGTCAGGTCGTCTTTCGTCGTCGTATTCTTTCCTTCCAGACTTCGTCGGGACGGTGGCGTGTCGTTATGTCTTCGAGGTTGTTTCTTCGGTGTCTTCGTCAGCGGCGGAGGATCTTCGTCAGTTCGACGAACAGCAACCGCACCTCCATCGGTTGCTGCTTTTTGTTTTCCGGATATGGGCTCGTAGAGTGGTCCCGGGCTGGGCCGGTGTATGGTCGGCGCTGCGGCGACAGGTAGCGGCCTTGTGACGGTGAACGGGACGGTCGTCGAGGGCTCCGCTGAGTGGCGGCAAGGTAGTCGGCGATATCGCGAGGTCGTTCGCCAATCTGAGGTCGTGGCGCGTTAACGGCAAACCCTCGAAGTCCCATCTCCCGGTATGGGCATCGGCGGTAGATGTGCCCGGCTTCTCCGCAGTGATAGCAAAACGGACGGTGGTCGGGGGCGCGCCAAACGTCAGTCTTCCTTGGAATGCCGCGTGTGGTGACGGGTTGGCGTGCTGGCTGCGGGGGTGGTGGTGGACGAGGGAACTGTGTCGTCACTGGGCCCTGCCGTGGGCGCGGAGGTGGAACGTGACGGCGGGCTAGAGCGGCGTATGTCATCGTTTGCGGCTGAGGCGATTCCGGCGCTACTCCGAGTTGTCGGAGCTCCTTACGTACGACATCGGCAATCGAAGCCACTTGAGGCTGTGATGACGGGAACAGCTTCTGTAACTCCTCCCGCACCACCGCTCGAATAGTCGAGCGCAGGTCGTCGGTGGCCAGTGACTGAACCCCGGCGTAGCTTGCCGAATTCGTGCAGCGGTTGAATAGTCGGTTCCGCATTTCCAGTGTCTTCTCGATGCTAGTTGCCTCGCGAAGAAACACGTCGACAGTCTTCGGTGGGCTTTGTACCATACCGGCGAAAAGTTCCTCCTTTACACCACGCATCAGTAGGCGAACTTTCTTTTCCTCGGACATTTCCGGGTCGGTGTGGCGGAATAGGCGGCTCATTTCTTTTGTAAAAATCGCGGTGGTCTCATTAGGCAGCTGCACTTGGGTTTCTAGTAGAGCTTGGGCTCGTTCTCGGCGTACGACGCTTGCGAATGTCTGCAGGAACCCGCTTCGGAAAAGGTCCCAAGTCGTTAAGGTGGCTTCTCTGTTGTCGAACCACGTCCTGGCAGCGTCTTCCGATGCGAAGAAGACATGTCGGAGTTTGTCGTCGCTGTTCTAGCTATTAAATGCAGCGACCCTCTCATAAGTCTCGAGCCAGGTTTCCGGGTCCTCGAATGTTGAACCGCGGAACGTCGGGGGCTCCCTGGGCTGCTGCAGCACGACGGGGGACGGTGGGGCTGCCATTGGGGTGGACTTGGTGGCAATCTTCTCGCTCGTCTCAGGTAGAGTCCGTGCTCTGGGGGCAGTTCTTGCAGTCGGCGGCTAGCACGCCGGTCTTGGGCGACGTTGGTTTCTTCCTCGGGCTTCGGGCTTGGATCGCGGCTTTGCGGGGGCGTTCGGCACATGAATACACAAGCACCTCCACCAGATGTCACGTGGTGGTGACGTTGAAGAACACAGTAGCAATACTGTGAAAGACAAAACTAACTTTTATTGGGCGAACCTGTGCCCACAAAACAGGCTACAAATATAGCACAACGATAGCGACGAACACGGTCGGCGATCGTCGAAAATCTGATCAGCGTGTCAAGCGCGGCGGCTTTTATACAGCATTCGACGAATGTTACAGACTAATCGTTGGGAGCCGCATGCCTTCCACAAAGTTCTACACCATTCGAGTCACACGATGAAATCAGATAACACAAGGTTTTGCGACAACAGACAGCGGATAGAAGCATCGATAACTTTCCAGAAAGTTCGGATAAATGCAGGCGCACCCCGCGCTGTGCGATAGCATGTGTTAGGCGGCGAAACGTGGTCGCCCGACAAAGATAAGTACACGTGTCAATATAGTTTATGAAATAAAACAAGGCGAAAGCACTTACGCCGGGCTGAGAGAGGAGCAAGCAGCAAGGAGTTTTTCATGGCAGTTACGCTTGATGTGCGGCTGTAATTGCTATGAAGGAAACGTGCGGCATTGTTTTGGATTTGTTCAAGTGATTGAGTAAGGGTTTCGAGGTGCGGGTCCCAGATGGATGAGGCGTACTTCATTTTACTCCTAATAAGTGTTTTGTATAGGATTAATTTTAACGAAGTAGGAGCAGACGAAAAATTTCGCCGAAGATACCCTAGCATGTGATTGGTATTGGTAATTACGTTGTCGATGTGCAAATAACCAGAAAAGTGACAGAGTTATGTGGACGCCTAGGTATTTATAGAAAAAAACGGGGAAAGGTATTTACAGGAGATTACGACCTCTAGAGGAGTATCATTAAAGTAATAGTTCGGCGGAGGAATATTGCTGCGAGTTACACGCATACATATACATTTAGTTACGTTAAGTTGCCTTAACCATACGTCACACCAGTTAGAGATATCGTTTATATCGTTTCGTAAGAATTTGTCAGATTTGTCCGAGATTTCACGGAGGATAACACAGTCATCTGCGAAAAGGTAATTAAAACAAACGCCATTGGGTAAATCGTTAATGTAAATTGAGAAAAGAAGAGGGCCTATAACTGATCCTTGGGGCGCACCAGAGCCTACAGGATTAGATGGGGACATATGATTGTTTGGCACAACATACTGGGACCTATTAAGGAGAAAATGCTCAAGGCATGCAAACAGGTTAGGATCTATATTAAGTTTACTAAGTTTATATAAACGCAATTTATGACGCACTTTGTCTAAGGCCTTGGCGAAATCAAAGAAAACACAGTCTGCGAAAGAACCTTTGTCGAGAATAAGATGAAGGCTGTGAGTAAAAGAAAGAAGTTGAGCCTCACAAGACAAGTTTTTTCGCAAACCATGTTGTGTTCTTGTGGAAAATGAATTATTCTGTAAGTGCTTTGCTAAATGTGAGTACAAAATATGTTCAAAAACCTTGCAAGGAATGTTGGTGAAGGAAATGGTGCGGTAGTTGAGGGGCGAATGTTTGCTACCGGACTTATGTAGTGGGACCACCTTCCCGACCTTCCAATCTGTAGGTAGCTGATGGGTATATAAGGATTGCTGAAAAATTTTCGAAAGCAGAACAGATGAATAAACAACAGTATTTTTCAGAAATTTTGCGTTAACCATCAGCACCAAGACTTGATAACTTCAGTTCTTTAGTTACATTTTCGACCCCAAGAGGTTCAATGATAATAAGGTCCATAGGTGGGTAATTGCAGCACTTGAGAGTTGGATGCACAGGGTTACTACTTATGACAAAGTTGCTACAGAACACAGAATTAAGGATATGAGGACATACATCTTCGGGTACCGGTGAACCACTGGAATCAATCAATGTGACTGAATTATCTTTGGAAGGGGTAATAACACGCCAAAACTTTTCGGGGTCATTCGCAAGCATTGTGGGTGAAGTGTGTACTTCGAAGGCTTTTTCGGCAAGTTTTATAGCTTCTGTGTAAATACTGTTCGCATCATTATAAGCATCAATTTCGTTGCCAGTGAACTTTTATTCGCTGTTCGATACAGTCGTTTTTTCCGGTTGGAAGGCCTTTTTAACTTTGAATTGAACCAGGGTTTCTTAACATTGCAGGATATTACACTTGACGGAACAAACCTGTCGGCCAGCTCATGTATTTTATTTTTGAAAACAGTCCAGTTCTCATAAACTGTGCGATCGTCAAATTGGGTTAGTGAAGGATCAAGAAAATTAGCTAGCTTAACATTAATAGCGTCAAAGTTTGCCCTATTGTAATGGTATTTTTTTCAACAATTGGTTTTATCACAGGAGTTAATATGTTGAAAGAAAGACCCAGGTGATCGCTTAAGCCCGGTAAGTATGAAACATTGGTAAATATGTCAGGATGAGAGCATAAGATTAAGTCAAGGAGGTTAGCAACGCTTTCCGAGATCCTAGTTGGTTCTAATACTAATTGTGTTAGGGAAAACAAAGAGCAGAAATCAAGAAAGTCGTTACTTTTTGAAGAAAATCGGTAACAGTGCGGAGATTCAGTAGTCCAGCATATGTTGGGGAAGTTGAAATCCCCCAATAATATAATGGGGTTCCAAGGATACCGCAAAGTAAGGATGTTAAGCACATCGTGAAGCTCAGCGGTGAAAGTGGATGGGTAGGGTGGAGCGCGGTAGCAAACAACAATCGTAATTTTACGGTAACGGATATCAACGCACGCGCGCACAACTTCCAGGTTACAGTGAATCAACGCCTCCTATAATATACTATGCCTGGAACGTGAGCCGCAAACGCGCTGCCCTTCCCTCGCCTGTACTCTTCTCCTTTTGGTACGGTGGCCAGCGCCTCTTGCGGCCAGCCCTTGTAAACACGCCGGTGGCGCGGTCATAGTGGTAGTGAGAAACTCTATGGGGGCGGCTACCGGGAGCGACGTCGGCAGCCAAGCGGCTGGCGCGTCGTGAGCTTTCGGCGGCGGCGGCTGTGGTTGTCATGGGGACCGGTACGGTGGCGCGCGCCGTCCTGCGGCGCATGGTCGCAAAACTCGGCAGAGAGCTTCCTATGGAAAAGAGAGCGACGTTCCAGGCATATAGTTATAGGAGGCGTTGAGTGAATGTGGACTTGATGACATTGCAGGGATATTGAAATAGCGAGTAGTACGCCTCTGCCTTTGCGATCAGTGCGATCGCAACGAAAGATACGAAATCGAGACAAGCCGAAGATTTCACAATCTTGCACATGGGACTGTAGCCACGTTTCCGTTAATGCAGCAATACCAGCATTACAGCTATCGATGAGTGATTCAAGTTCCTCGCGTTTGCGAAACACAGTTCTAGCGTCTGCAACAAGCACGGAAGCTTGTGGTGTTAAAAATACGCCATTGACCTTTAAGCATTGCTATGTGGTAGGATGATGACGCATATTGTCAGGTGTGCTAGCGTGATCTGTAACACCACTTTTAACTTGCTTAACGCTGTCACTTATTGGATCGTACATGAAACACTGTTTATCAATGAAAAGCTTGTTAAAACGTAGTTTAAATGAGGGGGAATTAGACTGGTTTTTACCAAATTCGAGAAGCTTTTTTCGAGCGAGCATTGTCGCATGCGAGAAGACCTCAGATATTGAAATGTTACTACCTTTAAGCTGGCTGTGCGACGAAAGTAAGCTCTCCTTAATTTTGAAGTTTGATACTTTCGTTATAACTGGACGACATGTCGTATTTGAAAAAGTCTTAATTTGATGCGCCCGTTCAACTGAGTCTGGTGGCAAGGCATTTTATTTCCCACCACTGACGACAGAGCATCCAGAGTTTTCTGTTCAGTTTGCAGCCATGACTCATGGGAATCTGGCATGCCGTAAAAAACCAAGTTATTGCGCCTTGATCTATCTTCCAAGTTGTCTAAGCGCGATACTATGGTGCCCCGGTGCTTTTTCAACCACTCAGCGCTTTCTTGAAGTATGGTGAAATCATTGCAAAATGTGTCTAGTGCTTCGGATTTATTTTCAAGTGATTCAAGGCGGCGGAAAATATCGGTTAGCTTGCCTTCAATTGAGTTTTGGCTTTCACATCCTTCATATCAGATTTCGACTCGGACTGATCTTTAGTAAACTTGACTGTCGACTTATTTAGGTCTTTTAGCAATAATAAGATGGTACTCATCTGATCAGACTGGGATTCGGGAAGACTACTCGAGGCAGAGTAATCTTGAGCCGACCTCTGCACCCTTGGAGGCCCCAGGTTTTCCTCGACGTCACCGCATTGCAACAACAACAGCGCCACGTCGAGACAATCACACATAGTAGCATATAAGACAAGTGGGCATGGGAGCAGCAAAAGTGAGCGATTATCACTCCGTTTAGCATACAGGGTCAAATTGTTACGCACCTGTGGAGAGAAGAAAAGTTGCGCATGAGGCATAGTGCAACGAATGCTGCTCTCATGCCTACTGAAGGAGTAGTCCGTCAACAAGCTGCTTTTGAAGGGGCTGGGAAAGGGCGGTAGATCAGCCGGTGACGTCGCCCCGGAAGCAATGCGGTGTCCGTCTAGCGGTACATCCAGGAAGGATGGAAGATAATGGAGACCACACGTGCGGGCCCTCGACGGTTTTGGACAGCATCGACGCACACGGCAAGGGCAGATGTGGATGGGCGCAGAAAGTGGAACAAGGGCCAGCATCGGGAAAATCTGTGGAGCGAAGAACAGTTACACATTAGGCACGTCCTGAATGCGTTATCAGGAAGGGGTCTTCAAGATGAACTGAAGATAGCACATTACACAAAAAAGTTGAGACAATGTACTGCCACGTTCCTTTTTCAGAAATAAGGGCTCGTAAGGGAACTTCCGGCTTATGTTTCTTGGCACTAAAAATTATGTCGAGGTGCAGTCCCTTGCAACAGTTTTTCACAACAGATAGATAGGCTCGAGGAGGCTCGTTATCCTGTGTAGTTGTTATTGCTAACCGGGGAAAAGATGTTGAAATGGGTAAAAAGCCCCGCTAAGAAACAAGAAAAACAGAAACAGTAAAGCCGATTTGATGGGGTGTTCTATGTACAGTCGCGGACAGAATAAGATGGACCATGGCGGAGGTGGCCGGAGCGGCTGCGGGGCCGCGCCACGGCGCTGCTATCGCGCTTCGCGCGCTCAGGGCCGGTGTATTGTAGCGATGCCTTTTCCGATTCTATGCTTTTTCAGGCTTTTCGCGCTTGGCCACTGGTCAGAGCGACGGTCTGCCCACATTATCAACGCGATCAGGCGGCCGTGTGTGGTGGATGATAAGAATAGCATATAATAAGGCATAAGGCATCGCTACAAAATAGCGGCCCAGGACGAGAGTACCTCGAGTGACGTCAAACTTCTCCGCATCCTCGCTCTCGCGCTTGTGCTTGTCATGTTTGATAAATTTCTAGTGCGCCGATCGGCTGCTCTGCTGCTGACGGTCGGGACGAAGGGGCGCGTGAATCGCCACTAATTCAGCACTTTGCGCTATCGCCCAGTAGCGGATGGCCGCAGGCCACCAAACCGCCGCGCTGTCAAGGAATCAGAAGCCGATTTTTGTTTTGTCGGAGATTTGCACTCACGGACACAATAAAATGAAGCATGGTTTCCATTAAAAAACGCGGAGCAGTGCCAACTAGTGAAAAAGGCGTCTGGTGTCGAGACGTCTGCCCTCGCATGCGCGTCCCTTTTCGCTCGCAGCCTCTCCAAACCTTTGGCATCGGCTTAGCGCTATTTAATCGTAGGGAGCAGCGCGAGATGACACCGCTATAGCCGCAACGTCTGATGCGTTGCCGGAAGGGGTTGTCGGGAGTGCGAGAGTGCGATAGTTATCTGCGCCCAGCTCACGCTGCAGCTGACGGCTGCGACCTTAAAGCCGCAGGCCCATACGTTTTTTTTTTTCTGTCGCTTGACCACGTTACCGCGTAGGCAAAGGATCGCTGCGGCGTCTCGCCTGCTAGACTCAGTATTATCCGTGCGCGACAGGTTGTTGGAATGACGGCGCGCGACCCACTCTTTACATTTGCCCATGGTTTGCCGCACTGCTAGGTTTGTTCGCAGAAGATGAAGCGCCTTCGGTAAGCTTTCTCTGATAAGAACTCCTATCGTCCAATCTGGTACGAACAAATTTTAATGCCATGCGCCAAAAATAGAAGTAATTAAATTCAACGTGGTCAGGGGGGGGGGGCATCCTAACAAGGCCCTTTCAGTGCAACTATCGCCTGGTAGATGCTGGAGTAAAAACATTCCGCCAGCAAGCTCACGACACCGGCCAAGCAGGCTGCTAATAGCGAGCCGCCGGTGGTAGAGCATCAAGCCACACGGTTTGCACGGCGTCAAGCACTCCACGTTGCAGCAAAAAAGAAAAAAAAAAGCAAAGATTCGACGATGGCAGTTCTTATAGGAAAAAAGCCTGCCGAAGCCCACTTCATCTATTGCGAATAAACGCAGCAGCATCCAGCAGTGCGAGAAACCATGGGCAAATATAAAGAGTGGGTCGCGCGCCGTCATTCCAACAACCTATCGCGCACGGATAATTCTGAGTCTCGCAGACGAGACGCCGCAGCGATCCTTTGCCTACGCGGTAACGTCGTATCGTGGTCAAGCGACAGAAAAAAAAAACGTATGGGCCTGCGGCTGCGGCGGCTTTAAGGTCGCAGCCGTCAGCTGCAGCGTGAGCTGGGCGCAGATAACTATCGCACTCTTGCACTCCCGACAACCCCTTTCCGGCAACGCATCAGACGTTGCGGCTATAGCGGTGTCATCTCGCGCTGCTCCCTACGATTAAATAGCGCTAAGCCAATGCCAAAGGTTTGGAGAGGCTGCGAGCGAAAAGGGACGCGCATGCGAGGGCAGACGTCTCGACACCAGACGCCTTTTTCACTAGTTGGCACTGCTCCGCGTTTTTTAATGGAAACCATGCTTCATTTTATTGTGTCCGTGACTGCAAATCACCGACTAAAAAAAAAAAATCGGCTTCTAGTTCCTTGACAGCGCGGCAGTTTGGTGGCCTGCGGCCGTCCGCTACTGGGCGATAGCGCGAAGTGCTGAGTTAGTGGCGATTCACGCGCCCCTTCGTCCCGACCGTCAGCAGCAGAGCAGCCGAACGGCGCACTAGAAATTTATCAAGCATGACAAGCACCAGTGTGAGGGCGAGGATGCGGAGAAGTTTCACGTCACTCGAGGAACTCTCGTCCTGAGCGCGCGAAGCGCGATAGCAGCGCCGTGGCGCGGCCCCGCAGCCGCTCCGGCCACCTTCGCCGTGGTCCATTTTATTCCGTCCGTGACTGTACATTGGTTATCCCATGGTTTACGGAACCTGGCCTATAGATATGACGTCGATACAGTTTTCTCGGCCCCCCGCAAATCGTCTATCATCTTCCCTATGATAAACAGGAAATTTGAGCAGGGTGGCAAAAAAAAAAAAAAAAGATGATTGCGGCGTCAGACATGTGTCCCCTTTTGTGCCTTGTAACACTTGCATAGTTCATCAGATTCCACTTAATTGCGGGAAAGCTTACATTACAGAGCGGCAGGTGCATTAAAATTAGATAAAAGAACACAAACAATCACTTAACAACCCTAATGCTTCACATCTAGCGTCACATTGTTTCATTTGCGGTTGTAAACCTTTGTTTGAAGGCAAAAAAATTCTTTCAGAACACAAATGCCAAACCACACGGGAAATAATCCAGGCATTTCACATCAAGAGACTAGGAGAGACGCGTTTTCCACGCATGATTGTCTCTGTTAGAAGGCGAATTCCAGTATCTTCACAGCAAGCGTGTTAACGTGAAGTAGTGTCTTTTTGTTGTTTTCTTTTTGGCTTCTCTACCTCTTGATATGTTCAACTGATGTCTTTAGACCTTGTCATGGTCATGTGCTGCGGTATTTGAAATCGCCTATATATATGTTAGTTCCCATAACAATTTAGTAGAGAGTTAGCGCTCATCCCGTCTGCTTCTAGTCTGTCCGTGTCACTTCGCGCCATAATCCAAGATAATATTACTGTACCAACTCGCCCAACTTTCTATCCTTTTCCATTACATGTCTCGTAAATGCAGTTTCAAGCCGCAGGCGGTGCACAAGTGTCCCAAATTTTCTTTGTCCCTTAGCTTTTCCGGGATTGATAGGTTTAGACATGGGTCTATAAAGTATAACTCCGAGTTCTTAGATTGCTGATCGAACGAAGTACTTTTGCTGAGACGACAGGAAATATCTCTCAGGAGCAGACGGACTTCACTACGCAAAAGGCGAAGGTAGACTGCATCTGCGTTATTGTGCGCCCGATTCGCAGCTGCGTCCGCTGCAATATTACCACGAACATTTCAGTGCCCTGCTACCCACTGAAATGCAACTACGTGATTCATTGCGCTTGCTTTTGTATGTTCTTTCTGCGTCTCATACAAAAGCGAGGTGTTCAAAGAATTTTTCTTATTTCTTTGTAGTAATGTGAGTGCGGTTTGCGACTAGCTAAAAATAACCCATTTTTTTCGAATTCCTTTCTAATGTTAGGAAACGCAAAGCACACAGGATTGCGTACAGTTCTGCCACAGTGGAAGATGGCTCTCGGGATAATTTAAATGTTTGCTCTAGCGCCAAATGTGGAATGACGAATGCTGAAGTCGAGGAATTTTTATGACACAAACCGTCTGTATATATCTGGATGCACTGCTCCTATTCTTAATCTGTCATCAGCCTGGTTACGCCCACTGCTGGGCAAAAGCTTCTCCTATACTTCTCCAACTACCCCGGTCATGTACTAATTGTGGCCATGTTGTCCCTGCAAACTTCTTAATCGCATCCGCTCACCTAACTTTCTGCCGCCCCTTGCTACGCTTCCCTTCCCTTGGAATCCAGTCCGTAACCCTTAATGACCATCGGTTATCTTCCCTCCTCATTACATGTCCTGCCCATGCCCCCCCCCCCATTTCTTTTTCTTGATTTCAACTAAGATGTCATTAACTTGCGTTTGTTCCCTCACCCAATCTGCTCTTTTCTTATCCCTTATTGTTACATCCATCATTCTTTCCGCAGCTTGTTGCGTTGTCCTCAATTTAAGTAGAACCCTTTTCGTAAGCCTCCAGGTTTCTGCCCCGTAGGTGAGTACTGGTAAGGCGCAGCTATAATACACTTTTCTCTTGAGGGATAATGGCAACCTGCTGTTCATGATATGAGAATACCTGCCAAATGCACCCCAGCCCATTCTTATTCTTCTGATTATTTCCGTCTCATGATCCGGATCCGCCGTCACTACCTGCCCTAAGTAGATGTATTCCCTTACCACTTCCAGTGCCTCGCTACCTATTGTTAATTGCTGTTCTCTTCCAAGACTGTTAAACATTACTTTCTGCAGATTAATTTTTAGACCCCCTCTTCTGCTTTGCCTCTCCAGGTCAGTGAGCATGCATTGCAGTTGGTCCCCTGAGTTACTAAGCAAGGCAATATCATCAGCGAATCTCAAGTTGCTAAAGTAATCTCCATTACCTTTTACCCCAAATTCTTCCCAATCCAGGTCTCTGAATACCTCCTGTAAACTCGCTGTGAATAGCATTGGAGAGATCGTATCTCCCTGCCTGACGCCTTTCTTTATTGGGATTTTGTTGCTTTCTTTATGAAGGACTGCAGTGGTTGTGGAGCCGGTATAGATATCTTTCAGTATTTTTACATACGGCTCGTCTACACCCTGATTATGCAATGCCTCCATGACTGCTGAGGTTTCGGCTGAATCAAACGCTTTCTCGTAATCAATGAAGGCTATATATAAGGGTTGGTTGTATTCCGCACATTTCTCTATCACCTGATTTATAGTGTGAATATGGTCTATTATTGAGTAGCCTTTGCGGAATCCTGCCTGGTCCTTTGGTTGACGGAAGTCTAGGGTGTTCGTGATTCTATTTGCAATTACCTTAGTAAATACTTTGTAGGCAACGGACAGTAAGCTGATCGGTCTATGATTTTTGAAGTCCTTGGCGTCCCCTTTCTTATGGATTAGGATCATGTTAGCATTCTTCCAAGATTCCGGTACGCTCGAAGTCATCAGGCATTGTGTATACAGGGTGGCCAGTTTTTCTAGAACAATCTGCTCACCATCCTTCAACAAATCTGTTGTTACCTGATTCTCCCCAGCTGACTTCCCCCTTTGCATAGCTCCCAAGGCTTTCTTTACTTCTTCCGGCGTTACCTGTGGGATTTCGAATATCTCTAGACTATTCTCTCTTCCATTATCGCCGTGGGTGTGACTGGTGCTTTATAAATCTCTATAGAACTCCTCAGCGACTTCAACTATCTCATCCATATTAGTAATGATATTGCCGGCTTTGTCTCTTAACGCATACATCTGATTCTTGCCTATTCATAGTTTTTTCTTCACTGCTTTTAGGCTTCCTCCGTTCCTAAGAGTATGTTCAATTCTATCCATATTATACTTCCTTATGTCAGCTGTCTTACGCTTGTTGAATAACTTGGAAAGTTCTGCCAGTTCTATTGTAGCTGTTGGGTTAGAGGCTTTCATACATTGGCGTTTCTTGATCAGAGCTTTCGTCTCCTGCGATAGCTTACTGGTATCCTGTCTAATGGAGTTACCACCGACTTCTATTGCACACTCCTTAATGATGCCCACAAGATTGTCGCTCATTGCTTCAACACTAAGGTCCTCTTCCTGAGTTAAAGCCCAATACCTGTTCTGTAGCTGGATCTGGAATTCCTCTATTTTCCCTCTTACCGCTAACTCATTGATCGGCTTCTTACGTACCAGTTTCTTCCGTTCCCTCCTCAAGTCTAGGCTAATTCGAGTTCTTATCACCCTATTATCACTGCAGCGCACCTTGCCGAGCACGTCCACATCTTGTATGATGCCAGGGTTAGCGCAGAATATAAAGTCTATTTCATTTCTAGTCTCGTCATTCGGGCTCCTCCACGTCCACTTTCAGCTATCGCGTTTGTGGAAGAAGGTATTCATTATCCGCATCTTATTCTGTTCTGCAAAGTCTACTAATAACTCTCCCCTGCTATTCCTAGTGCCTATGCCATATTCACCCACTGCCTTGTCTCCAGCCTGCTTCTTGCCTACCTTGGCATTGAAGTCGCCCATCAGTACAGTGTATTTTGTTTTGACCTTATCCATCGCCGATTCCACGTCTTCATAGAAGCTTTCGACTTCGTCGTCATCATGACTGGATGTAGGGGTGTACACCTGTACGACCTTCAATTTGTACCTCTTATTAAGGTTCACAACAAAACCTGCCACGCTCTCGTTAATGCTATAGAATTCCTGTACGTTACCAGTTATATTCTTATTAATCAGGAATCCGACTCCTAGTTCTCGCCTTTCCGCTAAGCCCCGGTAGCACAGGACGTTCCCGCTTTTTAGCACTGTATATGCTTCACTTGTCCTCCTAACTTCACTAAGCCCTATTATATCCCATTTACTGCCCTCTATTTCCTACAATAACACTGCTAGACTCGCCTCACTAGATAACGTTCTAGCGTTAAACGTTGCCAGGTTCAGATTTCAACGGCGGCCTGTCCGGCCATTGGCCTGCAGCGTGGCGTAGAGGTAGAGTATCCGCCTCGCGTAATAGAGGACCGTAGTTCGAATCTTAATCTCTATCAACGACTTAAAATGACGTCTTGTTGTGTGAGTTGGTCACAGTTCATCTTGGGTACTAGGCGCGAACACACCCAAGACACAAGGAAGGAGACGGTACAGAGCTCTCTATCTCGTCCTTCCTTGTGTCTTGTGTGTGTTCGCGCCTAGTTCCCAAGAACAACGACTTACCTTTCCATGTATCCTGTAATATACGCATGTTCGCGGAGGACTGTGTTATCTACCGCGCCGTACTTAACACTTCGGATCAAATAACCTTACAAAGTGACCATGCTATTATTTCAGAATGGTGTATCACTTGGTTAATGATAATAAACGTTAACAAATGCAAAAGCATGTCATTGACCCGCAGCCATAATCTTCGGTTGTTTGCGTTCACAATTAATATTTCGGCTCTAGAATCAACTAACACTTCTAGACACCTCGGTGTCACTGTCAAACGACCTGAGCTGGCGTACGCATGTGCACACCATAATTTCAGCTTCTAACAAAAATTTAGGTTCCTTAAAGCGTCCTTTGCGGAAAGCTCCAAATCACGTAAAATTACTTGCCTAAACATCACTTGTACGATCGAGACTAGAATACGCCTCCGCAGTCTGGAATCCGTATCAAGCATATCTCATCGACGCTTTTGAAGCTGAACAAAACCGCGCCGCTTGGTTCGTCCGCTCATCATACTCACATGACATCACCGTCACGTCACCGAAATTACTACCTGGGCTTCGAGACTTCGTTTTACGTTGGCGCATCACGTCATTACACAATTTTTTTAGCAGTCCTACCCTCCATCAAGCACCCTATATCACTCCCGCAGCGCGCATATCATACCGGACCAGTTACTGGCAGCGGGTTTCACGACCATGTTCACGAACATCAACATTTTTAGCCGCGTTTTTCTTCGCATTACGACAGGCTGGAAGGCCCCCCTACCCCTGCCGTCGTCAACATAACCTGCCCATCCGTATATTTACATCTGGTCTCTGACCTTCTCCACCTACGCTGTAGTTGATTTTTCCTTATATATGTTGTTTGTATTTGTATGCGAATATGTATATGTGCCTGTGTAGGCGGTGTGTATACATATATGCGTATATTTGAATACCTATGTGTATATATATGCGTGCATGTTGACACGTGAATTCGTTTTTCTTTTACGAGTGAGTGCTTTTACCGTCCACGAAATGTTATCGCTCAGCGCAGGACGCATCTACACGTATCGGAAGTTTCTAGAATGTTATCGGTGCTTCTACCCGCTGTCTGTCGTCGCCGAACCTTGTGTAATCTGATTGCATGTATGCGCGACGCGAATGGCGCAGAACTTCGTGGAAGGCATGCGGGTCCCAGCTATTACTCTGGAACATTCGACGACTCATCTATAAAAGCCGACACGCTTGACCCGCCCATCAGATTTTCGACGACCACCGACTGTGTTCGCCGCTGTCGCCGTTCTTTGAGTGTAGCCTTTTCTTGAGGGCACAAGTTCGCCCAATAAAACGCTAGTTTCATCTTTCCCAGTTTGGCTGTTTTCTTTGCCGTCACTACCACGTGACAATATGTTACTTCATCATCATCATCATCACCATGACTTTGAACGAACGAGTGTGAATTCGAATCTTGTACATTATGTCGCACATGATCAGATTACACAAAGTTCGGTGACAACAGAACCATCGATAACATTCCAGTAAGTTCCAATCATGCGGGCGCCTCTTACGCTAAGCGATAACTTTAAAGGGAAGCTGAAACGGTTTTCAATTTCCATGAATTGCTGGGAGTGGGAAGAACAGACCTAATAATTTACGGTTCCGAAATTTTTTTCTTCGTTTTGTTAACATAAGGGGCGGAAATCGCTTTCTAAATCACCCCCGCGGACACGCCTCTATAGCGCCGGGTGAGGTGGTTGCCAGAGGAGAGGACCGGCGAGAGTGACGTCATTCGCGGGGACCGAGCTGCCTGACCGGCGTTCTGGCATGCCTCTTTCCGTCCTGCTCTTTACTGAACGACGCTACGAGAGATCTGCCGCCGCCGCCGCTCACGTTTGTTTTCTTTTGCGATTTTCGTAAACTGTTCTTTCCTTCTGTGCTGCGTGAGTGCCTAAAGCCAAGGGCGCCCAACATGCCCTCGTTCTGTGCAGCATTCGGCTGCGCGAACACAGGCGGGCGAGACGATGTGGTGTTTCACAGGTTCCCAAAGGACAAGAAGCTTGCAGCGCAGTGGGTCCGTGCGGTGAGGAGAGATAAGTTCGTGCCGACGAAATCAACTGTGCTGTGCTCGGACCATTTCCGCGATAGCCGAATAGCCTTACGACGAATGCGGAAACGCGTTGTTGCTAGCGTTGCTATACGCCGCTTCATACATCAGGTGCAACGCTGTGGAGGCTTGAGATACTTCTTGCAGTGGCTGCGTTCGCACTTAGAAAAAGTTCGGTGTTTCTTGACCCGATTTTTGAGAAAATTTTACATATATGAGCTCAGTTCTGAATGAAAAAAAAAAAGACTTTACCCATAGAAACAATCCGTGTACTCATACGGCTGCTAACACGTTCTTTTAAATCAATTTTCTTTTCGGCATTTTTTAATTGCAGCCCGTCGCGGCAGCTTCACGTGCATGCTCGCGCGAGCAAACGCCGCTGGCACGCTGCGAAGCATAGACGGAAACGCGCGCAGTAATAAATTTTGGTGACCGGACTTCGTGCGTAGCTTCCACAGCGTTGCACCTGAGGTATGAAATGGAGTATAGGCTTGCCTAGTGACATTCGACGTTCGGTTGCAGTTATCGTGTTTACCACACGGCGGTGCTAAACCGCCTAATATCTTTATGTCAACACTAGCATGGAGCACGCATACGGATTCTTGATCGAGCCACAATCGCAAAGTCGTCGAACCATAGTATGAATATTGCACATATAATACCTCAGGCCCTCTCTGCATGTGTATGATAAGCAACTTCCGTGACTGTCCCTCGCAGCACGGCGTGTGCGCGCTTTCAAACGCAGCACTTATGTTCGCGATCGTGTATCAACACTCAAAAAACCACGGGACTTTAGACAAGCAGCGGCAAGGTGCTTGACATCTCGGAATTGCACCCGTGTTTACATCTAATGAGAAGTTAGTGCTTCGGCATTCTTCCAGCAGCAAGTTCCCAGTGACACTTTAGCGCATCTTTTCTCCCGTCATTGGAACGTGCAGCTACATGAAAAAAAAAAAAGATACGTACCAGCTAAGATTTTCAACTCGCGAGAAGGTGCACACATTACTCTCACTGTTGACACACTCAACATCGTTGTTGCCGCCTTTGCCGCCATCATTTTCCATATCGGCTGTCGGTTCGAACATGTGCGGCGAAAATACAAGCTGTCCGAGACAGCGAGAACGTTCCATAATGCTTACAACTCAGCTATGAAGCCAGAACTGAACAGCGTGCTACGCTCTGAAACGGCGGCGCCGACCGGCGACTGCCGCGAATGACGTCACAGCGGCCCCGACCAATCACGGGCAACAGCGCGTTCGCGCGATGCCCTGAAGCGCTGGTGCGCGTTTTCTTCCAAAAGCAGCCGCTTGCGTTTGTTTCCGCCCTTTTTAAGCGAGATATTCGTGTTCAGTGTACTCAAAACTGTAGAATGCCGCAAGGAACTCATTTTTTTTTCTAAAAGTGTTTCAGCTTCCCTTTAAATTGCTAGCGGGTGAAATGCTGTCCCCGAGAAAAGGACAAATAAGTACACATGTCCCCCTCTTACAAAGCATCGCCCCGAGGCTACAAACAGATCCGAAAGGGAAAACAAAACCTCGCACAATAAAGAATGAACAACAAAGAAACGAAGCTCCTTATGTGATACCCCTGAAGTCGGGGGTCGTTAAGGAAAATAAACTGAACTAATGTTTACATATATTGCATCTCCGTCTGTGTTTATTACGTAATAGTGACGGGGAAGAGCACAGCAGCAAAACTGTGAGAAACTTAACTTCTTACTGGGCCGACCTGTGCCCACAAAAGCAAGTTACACTCAAAGCACAACGATAGCGGCCAACACAGTCGCCGATCGTCGGAACCTGGTATGCCGGTCAAGCACGTCGGCCTTTATACATGAGACATCGAAGCTTCCAGAGTAATAGCTGGTGCCCGCGCGTCTTCCAGAAAGTCCAACGCAATTCGATTCGCGCATAGGATCAGATTACGCAAGGTTTTGTGACAACAGAACCATCGACCACGTTCCAGTAAGTTCCAATTATGCGGACTCGTCTTACGCTGAGTAATAATAAATTATTCGTGGGTGAAATGCAGTCCCCGAGGAAAGGATGAACAAGTGCACGTGTCCTTAGAAAGCACCGCCCCGATGCTACAAACAGATCCGAAAGTGACAACAAAACCACGCATAATAAAGAAAGAACGACAACAAAGAAACGAAGTTCCTACGTTCGTCAGTGGGAGTAAGAAGTCTTAAAGGGACAGACAACTGCTGAGAAGATGAATTGAGATAACACCGCTGATGGAAGGATTGCCTACCGCA
Source organism: Dermacentor variabilis (assembly GCF_050947875.1). Taxonomy (NCBI): domain Eukaryota; kingdom Metazoa; phylum Arthropoda; class Arachnida; order Ixodida; family Ixodidae; genus Dermacentor; species Dermacentor variabilis. The sequence goes on along the minus strand of NC_134576.1, from coordinate 3,922,862 downwards.
GTGGCTTAAACGAGCCATGTTTCTCTCATTGAACTTGGATTTGTATTTTTATTCACTAAGAGTCGCGAAATATGACCTCTGGCGCCCCACGCGGCAAAAAACATGAAGGGGCATAAGAGGCTTATCACGGGACCTTTTATTAGTGTACGCGGTTCCTGGTCTTTTTATTAGTATTGAAATGCAGTGAAACATTTTCTGCTATAAGGTTTTTTCTAACTTGCAATGGCGCAGACAGGCTTTGTTTGCAGTGAGTAGAAAGGTGGCGCTGCCTTCGCCTTCGATGAGTTTGGCCACGACGGGTTCCAGCTAGTCACGACGCAGGCGCGTACTTGGGGAAAAACACGCTACACATGTAAGAAATGTCTTTACAACAACGCCAACTTATTGTACCAACTTTTTATTTTCGAATGTGGCTGAAAAGGTCAAAATGTAGGTGGTTAACCACAGTTGCGCTCACTTCTGTCAAAGCAGAACGATGGGGGCTTTCACAATTTGCGAGTCGGGCGGTCGACATCACTCTCACTTCTCAGCGTTGCTGGAGGAGCGACTCTTACTTCTTTAGAGGCTGCTGTGACAGAAAATTTCTGCTTACTAAATATCCACGCGCTTTTGGAAGTAACCGCTGCAGGTGTAAACACTACCTAGTATGAGCATTGCGCTGCGCCATAAAAAAGCAGGTCCTTAAATATTGGCTGTCAGTCCCTTTAACGTACCACGTGGACAACTTTAGGTCGTGCGTGGCAATGCTGTCATTATGAAATGCCGTCTGGCACGGCCTCATAGTCCAGTGCGCCAATACGTCGGATGATCTTGTAGGCCCCGAAATAGCGTCGCAAAAGTTTCTCGCTGAGTCCTCGCCGAATCTGTGCATTGGGGTTCAAACCCAAACACAGCGGCGGGGCTGGTACTCGACGTAGCGTCGTTGAAGATTGTAGTGTCAGCTGTCGGTCCTCTGCTGGTTCTTGATCTGCGGGCGGGCGAGCTGTAGGGCCTCTTCGGCGCGCTGGAGGTAGGCGGTGACGTCTAGATTCTCTTCGTCGGTGACGTTCGGCAGCATGGCTGTCGCGTGTCGTCGTCAGGTTCTTGCCGTAAAAGAACTTGAACGGTATCATCTGCGTTGTTTCTTGCACCACCGTGTTATATGTGAAGGCTTACGTAAGGCAGAACGGAATCCGACATCTTGTGCTCGACGTCGACGCACATTCGTAGCATGTCGGTGAGGGCTTTGTTGAGCGGCTCCGTAAGACCATTCGTCTGCGGGTGGTAGAAGATTGTGCTCTTGTGGCTTGCCTGGCTGCAAGCCATTCTGCTATTGCAGAATCACTTGGGTGAGCTCTGCTGTAAAAGGCCGTTCCTATGTCGGTCATGAGTACTTATGGGGAGCCGTGTCGCAGAAGGACGTTCTCGACGCACAATTTCGCCACTTCGGTAGCGCTGCTTTTCGGCAGAGCTTTCGCTCCAGCGAAGCGGGTGAGGTAGTTTGTCGCCACGACGACACACTTATTTCCGGATGTTGACGTCGGAAAGGGCCCCAACAAATCAATTCCTATTTGCTGAGACGGTCGGCAAGGCGACTCGATCGGTTGTACTAATCCCACTGCCCTTGTCGATGCTCCCTCGCGTTGCTCGCAGTCACGGCATATCTTTACGTAGCGGGCGACGTCGGCTGTCAGGTGCGGCCACCAGTGCTCTTGCTAGCGTACGGGAAAACCCGAGGTACGCGGCTGTCTGATCGTCGTGCAGGGCGTGCCAGACGTGCCATAATGCATCATCTGCCGAACCGTTCAAGTTATGACATTTTGCTTTTAAAGAGGGTCACGGAAGTATCACTAACACTTTCTTTCTCTCTTCTTTATATGGAATGGCTCCAAAACCTCACGTGCCTTTGTATCTCTCCTTCTGCCAGAATATTTATTTCTTAGAACCGTGGTTAACACTTCTTGTAGTAGAGGCATTGTTTCCGTGGAGAATGCTCTGCCGCCCGGTCACAAGGTTTTGCAGATGATGCATTATGGTCCTTGCGCGCATGTCTGTGATTTTCCTTATATTTGCTGATTTTTCGCTGAATAAAGATAGATGAAGTTGGCGCTTTTCCTGTGTCGTTCTCCCTCTCGTGGGCGTCTTAGTTGTGGCTGTTCCTTCCTAATTGAATTTAGGTATACATTCTTCGTTATTTTGTTCAAGCGGCGATAATCGGTGCAGAAGGTAGAGTTTCACGTTTCTTCTTCACTAATACCACAGCAGACGCTTTTATGTTTCACTGTGTGCGGCGGTGAAGAAAACGGATGCCAAGCGCCTGAGATATGACGCGCCTAATGGTTACACTCGCCAACGTGACAAGACTTGTCTGTCGGTTGTGTGCGACGGGATTATGCGCCAGTGCAAATCCTGCTTCTCCTTTGTACTACGTTCACTTTAGTTCGTTCAGTTTTTCGCCTGCGAATTTCTGTGTGTGGTTTGACCAGTGCGTTCACCCCACGCGACCTACGCTCCCGACCTCTACACCAGTGAGTGGGTTTTATCCGTACTCCTCTGTGCGGATTGCCAGGGAGTGGTCTTTCTCCGTATTCCTATGTGTGAACTGACCGCTGTGCCGACAAGGCCCTCTAGCAGGGAACAAGAGAGAATGCGCTTAGTGGGTCAGAAGGCGAGCGAGACAGCCACGGATCTCCGCCCTTGCGTGCAGGAGAACGCACGTGGAACATTTCTGTACTTCTTGTCTTGAGCTCACCCGTAACGATGTATTAAACTTCTGTTATTTTCACATAATCTTATCTTCCCTGCTGGACTCTCTCCGGCGGTTAATCTAATTCGAGCTCCAAGCAGAAGCTGTTGAAGGTCGCGAAAGCGCATCCCTGTAGCTACTGGTGGCAGCCGTAACAACGCCCACAGGCTTTCCGACGACTCGATGATGTCGTGGCACACCATTTCGTCAACTTGTTGCCTTATAGCTTCTCGCTCTCTTATCGACGCCTGGTGGAGTGGTCGAGCGGACTCTTGGGCTATTATGCGATGCTTTGCAACTTCTGTTTTCCGAATCCTTGATGACGTAGAAAAGCAGCCTTTGTTTCGACGGAGAAAACTTTCTAGCTCGTGTTCCTTACTCATGGGGAGGCTTGGATTTATGTCGAAGACTGGTTCAGGAACTATGAACGTCGAGATAAGTGCGGCAGAACCCGAGAGGACAAGCGCACTGCTGGTTTCCACAATTTCTTCGATGTATGCGATTGTCGTGTTCTTGTTGACCTGCTTTAACTCATGGCTGAAGTTGGTCAGCACCACGTTCGCTTTTTCTCGATCGAGCAGTAGACGTTGGCCGCCCTCGTTTTCTCCGTTGGTGGGCGTTTCGGTGCCAACGGAAATGACGTATGTTGGAGCGTGGTGGGATAGACAATTGATCTTCGATATGAAGTGAGCATCTGCGTTGTTTCTTGCACTGCAGTTCCAGGTAGCACAAACCCATCTAGAAGACACCTATAGTTGGGCTTGTTCAAGCCAATAAGTTGTCTACAATCGGGCTTCTACAAGCTGAGCAACAGCCCTAGAAATCCGCAAGCACCCTTCAAGCCAAGCTAATTCTCCGTCCGTATTCGTCTTGGGAAAGTCTTGGCAAGCTGTTTGTTAGAAAATGTGTTGAACGCGCTTGTGAAGGCTTATTTTGCTTGCCCGAGCAAATACAGGGTGTTTCAGTGAACGTTCCAACTTTCTTTTTAATTTCCTGTGGCAGATAGCGTAATTCTAGTCCCTGAACTGGTCTACTCGAAAAAGGGGACATTACTTGCAGAAAAAAATAGAAATGCAAAATCGACTAAGTAACAAGAAATACTAATTAAGTTTTAAACTAATTATGTTATGGCGCATATTGTAATTTACAAATTCCAGCGGGGAAGACTACAAGGCCTATTCACTTGAAAATAATTGCGTGGATGACACAATTTCGAGATATGCGCCGTCAGACGTGCGGTAAAAATGCACAGTCGTTCCACTTTATTTCCCAACAAAACGTCGTTTTATGCATTGCAGTACAAAAGTGACTGGAAGACCAATGCATTTCTACGCAAAGTTCGGCAATTAATATCCCGAAACTAGTGTCATCCTGAGAATTCATTCCAAGTGGATCCGCCTTGCGAACTCTCCTGCTAGAATTTGTAATAAAAAATTGTCATCTGCCCAATGGTAGCTACCCTGGTTGCATGAAAGTTTTCTCTTTAAAATGTGTTCATCAATTTTCGTTTTGTTTTTTCATTCCGAACACCATGAATTTGGGTGGTAAGAATCACTGCACTTATGCCTAGTCAAACAACAGCCCTCCAAATTGACCTACAATGACACTGTATACATGAAAATCAGAGGCTCCTTTTCTGCCACTGGACTTGAGTGCTGAAGTTTCCACCCAAGCTGTCTGAAAATACTGGGTAGGATGTCCCCGGTGAAGCATCTTAACTACCAGACGGCTCTGAAAAAACATGAGAGGAAAAGGAATTAAAAGCTAAAAACACTAACATACACAATGTGCCTATTACAATGGCTGCCGTAAGACAGGAATGAAAGCCCCAGATAAGGTAAGGCAGAGCAGCAAATGACACTGAATGATTATGCATTCCCGAGAAATTATCATTGCAGCAACATTTAACCACAAGAACTGCAAGATGTAAACAGCAATAGTATAAGAAAAGTTATAACTGAACCTACTGTGTATACAACTCAAATACATGAAGCCACAAACTGTCAAATAATACCTTCAGGTAGTTTGTGTGGGTTTATTAACCAGTTGCTTTCACCCAAAAACATCACGCCTTCCTGACGCCTGTGGCTGAAAGGATGTTCCACATCCGCCGCCAAGGTTTGTGAGAAGTGGCGCTAGCTAGCGCTCCCAGGGTTAGTTCTAGTAGCAAAACATAAATAGCCTAGAAATGGATGGGAAAACGGCGCGCGGCAGTTCAATTGGTAAGAGCATCGCACGCGTAAGGCGAAGACGAAATGCGAAGACGTAATGCAGGATCGTTTCCCACCTGCTGCCAGCTCTTTATCCATTTTAATTTCCATTAATTTATCATTTCTTTAATTCATTTGGTAACTAAAAGTAATTTCCCCTATGCTGTGTCTGGTGTCTATTGGTAGACTTGTATATGATTAATAAAAATAAAGACCCTATGTTCCCTTTCTTCTCGTTAATAAAATAATGAAGCCAGTTGAACATGCAAATAACATTTTCATGACTCGTCTCAGGCGCAATTTTTTAGTTGCACCTGGCACTAGTTATAAAAATGTGCTCATATTCTAAATTCATAAAGATTTACAACTTGCCATCGAAAAACAGGATCGGAGCTCAACCTGGATTCTAATGTGGTCACATCTTTTTAATTCTCCAAGGGCGTCTTATAATTGGACATTGTCATTCTGTCAGTTGCATTGGGAACACTGACAGCTGCTAGGAGCCTTTTATCTAGATGTCCCACAGTCTTCCCATGTCTTTCATTAGTACGCAGATGTTTGAAAGCACTTAGAAAAGGAGTCGTGAACATTTTGACAGCTTGGGCGGTAGCTAATAACATGACGCACGACGCACCCTCAGCATGCATCTCCTATATCTCTTTAGTAAAGCAATCTCCTATATAGCTGCGCATATTCGATTCTGGTGACCCAAGCTCTTGGGAACTAGTCTCATCATTGGTGCAACCTGGCTCGAGACTGTATCACTGCGGTACGTATTCTTCACTGAAACTCTTGCTTCACTGCACCGGGCAGCGTTGATCCGGAGGAGTGCTTGTGTTGGGCAGGGTGTCGAGCTTTTGCTGTTCTTAGGCCATGCGTACTGTTAAAAAAATGCATGAAAGCGTACTTTACACAACGGACAACATAGGCGTTCGTACGAAGTCTCATTTTATTGTGGTGCGCCACGTTGCTTTTTGTTCTCGTTCACAAAATGAGCGCAGCGGGCACCGTGAACGTGCATGCTTAAGTGTCGATGCAATTAGTGGGAGGAGCGCAGATATATTATTCGCATCGTGATGCGGTTTTCAGACTGTCAACGAAGTAATATATCTCAATAAACAGTATAGCTCGCGTTTACATAATTACAGTACCAGCTTAAAAAGTAGGCTCGACCATGAGGAAACTACAAGGGGACACGGCGAGAATCGGTTCCCGATGTAACAACACGGAGAATCGATACTAACGGCGTTGAGTGATCCTCAAGGCTGAGGATCACCCAATGCCAAGTATCACCAAGCAAAACGTAATCTCAACTAGATGAATTTATTAATTGTGTCGCAAGCCGCAAGGAAATTCGAAAGAGTAACCGACATGCACGAATTGATGCGAAACAATTAACGAAGTTGGTCATGGGGCTGAAATCGTGCAGCAGAGCTTTCAAAAGAGGCAAGAAGTTCGATCACTTACCGAAATGAAGCTGTGCTTTCAATGCAGAAAGACACAGAGCAGGCGATGCGCACACAAAACATGCCCGTTGAACACGTCAAATCGCGGTAGTCGATCGGATGCAATGCACGGGAGTATGGGAGTGCCAACGTTGGAAGCGGCGAAGCCACAGTAGCACACCTACTGTGTGCCAAGCCATGTTATATTAGCTTGTGAAACTTTATTCGAATACTTTTATTAAAACTTTCACGAATTCGATGGTAACTTCATTCATTTTTGTTGAAGGCTGCCTTTGTATTGCGATCAAGGGCACACGAAACTTGGAGTTGGCTTTAGTTTCGGAAAGCGCTGTAAATTTGAACTGGCGCGCTCTCGCCGACAGCGGTCTTTGCGAAATCGTCTCGTGCGTAAGCCTTGCAGTACACTGGTTTATTATTGTATATTGCGGAGCGCCGTTGGATAACGATAACATATATCGATATAATCATTCCACTGATGGTGTTGGACCAATCATTGCAAGCCGTATGTAAAAAAAATGCGCGCAGATGTTTCTTGGCGGATTTGGAGATCGACTTTGAAAACTTACTAGAGCCTCTACGTCTCCATCAGATCTTACAGCAGAAGTCTTGAAGACATTTAATATAAGCTGTACAAAAGACGTCTAATTTGGAACTTAGCACCAGCTGGGCCAAGCCGAGTCTGGAACGCTTTTAGCCGATTTTCCTTCCTAAAATGTTATAAGCGTGGTGCTTGATCACCACGCTTATGGGAGAATTGGAGGATATTTACTTCCTCTAAATGTTCACTAAACCATTCAATCCATAGTAGTGACAGGCGATGTGGACGAAGGGCAGGGACATAATCAACGCGAGCTTGTGAGTAGAGCTTACTGGCAATACCTCGTTCAAGGGAAGCAATTGGAATCCCCAATCTCAATCGCAAAATAAGTTCCACGGTTTAGCCAGTCTCTTCAAAAGGGATAAGTACACGCTGCTGTCTTCTCTGTAGCGCGCGTGCGGACATCTGAGGATATCACAGGCCGGTTTTTATTGCTCTGTTTCGTGCAACTAGGAGCCGCTGGTGAGATGGTGCTGGGAACCCCGCACCTATTTGATAGGCTAGAGTCTCGTACGTTATCGGAATTAGCCAGGCAAATCGGCCATGCAGCACCATCCACCGAATGAAGAAAGAGCTCTCAACCTGTCAATCCTCCCATAATGCTCACGCACCACTCAAGGTGTGGTGACTACAAGGCTCTCCGACTATCTGAAGATAACGCTATTTTAAGATAGCGTTGTCGACTTCTACTTCAGGTCGATGATTGTGCCGTGTTGGTTCGGGAAGTCCATGCCGAGAAATACGTCTCGTGAACACTGTTGGAGGATAACGAATGTGGCAGAGTAAGTCCGGTCATGAGCGATAATTCTTGCCGTGCAGATTCCAATCGGTGCCATTAGGTGTCCTCCACCAGTCCGGGTTGTAGGGCCTTCCCACGCAGTCTTAACTTTCTCCAACCGGGCATCAATACGTCCGTTCATGAGGGAGTAGTCGATGCTGTGTTCACTGGAATATTCCTTGCATAATTATGGGCGATATATATATTGACCTCTGCTCCAATGATCCTTATGCGAAAGAATTTGGAACGCTTTTGCTTACATATGTAAGTGCAAATTTTATAACATTACCTACTAGGATTACATTGCTTGATATTTGTGCTTCACATTTAAATTCGCAGAATATAAAAACCGGGTTTTTTCGTATGATATAAGTGATCATATGCCCATCTTCTTTCTGGTATTATCTACTTCTCACCTCTGCATACCAAAAACCTCGACATTTCTTCATCGATATAAAAACAGAAAAACTCGGGGAAATTTTTTTCACTTAGTTCAGAACCTGGATTGGAGCACTGTTTATAGGCAAAATAACCCCGATGAAGCTTATAACGCCATCCTAAAGCTGTTGCGTGCTAGTTATGACGCAGCATTTCCAGTAAAACACGTTGTGGGGCTAGATGGTGCATAGCTTTCAATAGATTAAGCGCCAAAAGGGACAGCACACAAGGAGAAATACAGACAGGACAAGGCGCTACTTGCAACTGTTTATTGAAATGACAGGTGGCTGATTATATTGTCAAGGTAAATATACCTGGTAGCGAAGCTTCCATAGGAGCCCATACGTTCAAAACATGGCGGTCCATCGGCGGTTCATGGGGCTTAGCGCCATCTGTATGTGGGGGGAACACTTCCGGCGGAAGAAAAAATAATGTGACGCCTTGTCCGTTAAAAGCAGAAGTGACGTCATTTTGTTTTCGAAGGCGCGAAATTTGTTTTGTTGTCCTTCATTTCGAGCTATATTTTCAAATGCCCCGCCATTCGACTTGATGGGCGTTTCGAGCTTTCAGCGTGTAAAGTGATGCAGGAAAAGGCCAGCCCAACAGTTGTCGAAATCGCATCCCTGCACAGAACATACTTTCTTTGGAGGCCGACGAAAGCTTTAGGTGTAGAGTGCTGATCCTATTGTCGGATACCAAGCCCGTCGGCCAGCGCAGTCGCACGAGAACAACTACACAATTATCTGGCGGTCGTAAGTCACTACTTTTGACTGAACAGATTAAGAAGCGATGAAGCTACCCGCGTCACCAAATTCAGACAAACTTCGACAAGCAAGAAAGCACAAACTGTGAGGGGGGCGTATTTCAACAGGTGAACATTACGAGTGCGCCTTTCTGCCCATTTCAAGACGTGCATTGCATTGCGAGTGATAGCGGCGTCAACGCCCCCTGTAGCAATGGGCGCTGAAAAGAAATGCATTTATTAATAGTAATAAAATTAAACTTGTATTTTCTTAACTCGTCACGAATATATAAAATTGTCTAGGAATTTTATTTTCGTTGAATGAATATAACTGTGTCTCGTTTGAATTAAAAAACGCGTTTTTCTTTCCCAGTGTTTGTTCCCTCCAAACATAGTCGCGCTTCAATCACTGCTCCCATAACCCCCCATGCTGATGTCGGTGACAATCTGTACTGAACCGCTTTTCGCCCGAAGCTTCGCGACCTATTTGGATCGACCTTGATATTGTCACGAGGTGGTGACGTTGAATAACACAGTAGCAATACTGTGAACGACAAAACTAGCTTTTATTGGGCGAACCTGTGCCCACAAAACAGGCTACACTTAAAGCACAACGAGAGCGGCGAACACAGTCGGCGATCGTCGTAAAATCTGATCAGCGAGTCAAGAGCGTCGAATGTTCCAGACTAATCGTTCGGACCCGCGTACCTTCCACAAAGTTCTACACCATTCGCGTCACACGATGAAATCAGATAACACAACGTTCGGCGACAACAGATAGCCGGGTAGAAGTATCTATAACTTTCCAGAAACTTCGGATACATGCAGGCGCGTCCCGCGCTGTGAGATAAGATTTGTTAGGTGGCGAAACGTGGTCGCCCGATAAAGATAAGTACACGTGTCAATACCCCCCCTCTTAAAAAAGCATCGACCCGATGCTGCATACAAACGAAATAAGAAAAACACTCGTAGCAAAGAAAACGGCAAAATAAGGAAGTTCGTCAGCGTCCGTAAAAGGGTTTCAGACGCACCACGTGGACCACTTCAGATCGTGCGCGGCGCCGCTGTGAATGCGAAATTCCGTCTGGCACGACCTCATAGTCCAGTGCGCCAATACGTCGAATGACCTTGTAGGGTCCGAAATAGCGGCGCAATAGTTTCTCACTCAGTCCTCGTCGGCGTATCGGTGTCCAAACCCAAACTCGGTCGCCGGGCTGGTACTCGACGAAGCGTCGTCGGAGGTTGTAGTGTCGGCTGTCGGTCCTCTGTTGGTTCTTGATCCGCAGGCGGGCGAGCTGTCGGGCTTCTTCGGCGCGCTGGAGATAGCTAGCGACGTCAACATTCTCTTCGTCAGTGACGTGGGGCAGCATGGCGTCGAGCGTCGTCGTCGGGTTCCTGCCGTAAACCAGTTTAAACGGCGTGATCTGTGTTGTTTCTTGCACCGCCGTTTTGTAAGCGAAGGTTACATACGGCAGGACCGCGTCCCACGTCTTGTGCTCGACGTCGACATACATTGCTAGCATGTCGGCGAGGGTCTTGTTCAGGCGCTCCGTGAGACCATTCGTCTGCGGATGGTAGGCAGTTGTCCTCCTGTGGCTTGTCTGGCTGTACTGCAGAATGGCCTGGGTGAGCTCTGCTGTAAAAGCCGTTCCTCTGTCGGTGATGAGGACTTCTGGAGCACCATGTCGCAGCAGGATGTTCTCGACGAAAAATTTCGCCACTTCGACTGCGCTGCCTTTTGGTAGAGCTTTAGTTTCAGCAAAGCGGGTGAGATAGTCCGTCGCCACAACGATCCACTTATTCCCGGATGTTGACATCGGAAACGGCCCCAACAAATCCATCCCAATCTGCTGGAATGGTCGGCGAGGAGGTTCGATCGGCTGTAGTAATCCTGCTGGCCTTGTCGGTGGTGTCTTGCGTCGTTGGCAGTCTCGGCATGTCTTGACGTAACCGGCGACGTCGGCGGTCAGACGCGGCCAGTAATACCTTTCCTGTATTCGCGACAGCGTCCGGGAGAAACCGAGGTGCCCAGCGGTTGGATCGTCGAGTAGGGCGTGCAGTATTTCTGGACGCAGCGCTGACGGTACAACAAGAAGGTAGCTGGCGCGGAATGGTGAGAAGTTCTTCTTCACGAGCAGGTTGTTTTGTAGCGTGAACGAAGACAACCCGCGCTTAAATGCCCTAGGGACAACGTCGGTGTTCCCTTCCAAATACTCGACGAGGCCTTTTAGCTCCGGGTCTGCTCGTTGCTGTTTAGTGAAGTCTTCCGCGCTTATTATCCCAAGGAAGGTGTCGTCGTCCTCGTCGTCTTGCGGCGGGGGATCGATGGGGGCGCGTGATAAGCAGTCGGCGTCGGAGTGTTTTCTTCCGGACTTGTATATTACCGTGACGTCATATTCTTGTAGTCTGAGGCTCCACCGCGCCAGCCGTCCTGAAGGGTCCTTTAAGTTAGCTAGCCAACACAACGCATGGTGGTCGCTGACGACTTTGAATGGCCTGCCATAGAGGTAAGGGCGGAATTTAGCTGTAGCCCAAATGATGGCGAGGCATTCCTCTTCAGTCGTAGAATAATTGCTTTCCGCTTTTGACAGCGACCGGCTAGCATACGATATCACCCGTTCAAGTCCTTCTTTCCTCTGGACTATGACGGCACCGAGGCCTAGGCTACTGGCGTCAGTGTGGATTTCGGTATCGGCGTCCTCGTCGAAGTGTGCAAGTACCGGCGGCGACTGCATCCGTCGTTTGAGTTCTTGAAATGCCTTGGCCTGCGGCGTTTCCCACTTGAACTCTACATCACATTTGGTTAGATGTGTTAGCGGCTCCGCGATGCGTGAAAAGTCCTTGACAAAGCGCCTATAGTAGGCACACATGCCAAGGAATCTGCGCACTGCCTTCTTGTCGGTTGGCTGCGGGAATTTTGCGATGGCAGCTGTCTTCTGTGGGTCGGGGCGTACTCCTGATTTGCTGATGACGTGGCCTAGGAACAAAAGCTCATCGTAAGCGAATCGACACTTTTCCGGCTTCAGAGTGAGCCCTGATGACTTGATGGCCTCTAGTACTGTCGCAAGCCGCCTCAGGTGATCGTCGAAATTTCCGGCGAAGACGACGACGTCATCCAAGTAAACGAGACAGGTCTGCCACTTCAATCCTGCTAAAACTGTGTCCATCACGCGCTGGAACGTTGCAGGCGCCGAGCACAGTCCGAATGGCATAACCTTGAACTCGTAGAGGCCGTCTGGGGTGACGAAGGCCGTCTTCTCGCGATCTCTTTCGTCGACTTCTATTTGCCAATAGCCAGACTTGAGGTCCATTGACGAGAAGCATTTAGCGTTGCAGAGCCGATCCAGTGCGTCGTCTATCCGTGGGAGGGGGTAGACGTCCTTCTTCGTGATCTTGTTCAGACGACGATAATCGACGCAGAAACGCAGGGTTCCGTCCTTTTTTTTCTCCAAGACTACAGGAGATGCCCACGGGCTTTTGGACGGCTAGATGATGTCGTCGCGCAGCATTTCGTCGACTTGGTGCCTTATAGCTTCACGTTCTCGCGTCGAAACTCGGTATGGGCTCTGGCGGAGAGGTCTAGCGCCCTCTTCGGTTATTATGCAATGCTTTGCGACTGGGGTTCGTGGAATCCTTGATGACGTCGAAAAGCACTCTTTGTATTGTCGAAGTAGACTTCTGAGCTGTTGTTGCTTAATCGTGGGGAGACTTGGATTTATGTCGAAGTCTGGCTCGGGAACTACGGTCGTCGGGGTAGATGCGGCAGAATCAGAGAGGACAAACGCATTGCTGTTTTCCAGAATTTCCTCGATGTATGCGATCGTCGTGCCCTTGTTGATGTGCTTGAACTCCTGGCTGAAGTTTGTCAGCAACACTTTCGTGTGTCCTCCGTGCAGTCGAGCGATCCCTCTTGCGACGCAAATTTCATGGTCGAGCAGTAGACGTTGGTCGCCTTCGATGACGCCTACTACGTCAGCGGGTGTTTCGGTGCCGACCGAAATAAAAATGCTGGAACGAGGCGGGATGCTCACGTGATGTTCGAGCACACTCAAGGCGTGGTGACTACGAGGTCTCTCCGGCGGTATCGCATGATCTTCCAACAGCGTTATTGACTTCGACTTCAGGTCGATGACTGCGCCGTGTTGGTTGAGGAAGTCCATGCCGAGAATGACGTCTCGTGAACACTGTTGGTGGATAACGAAGGTGACAGGGTAAGTCCGGTCGTGGATGGTAATTCTTGCCGTGCACATTCCTGTCGGCGTAATCAGGTGTCCTCCAGCGGTCCGAATTTGAGGGCCTTCCCATGCAGTCTTAACCTTCTTCAACTGGACGGCGATGTGTCCACTCATGACTGAGTAATCGGCGCCTGTGTTGACTAAGGCGGTGACTGCGTGGCCGTCTAGAAGCACGTCGAGGTCGGTGGTTCTTTGTCTTGCGTTGCAGTTGGGTCTTGGCGTCGGATCACGGCTGCGCGAGTTGAACTGAAGCTGGTACGTCGCGACGTCAAGTCTTCTTTCGTCGGTGTAGTCTTGGCTTCCTGATTTCGTCGGGACGGCGGCGTGTCGTTATGTCGTCGAGGTAGTTTCGTCGGTGTCTTCGTCGGCGGCGGAGGATCTTCGTCATTTCGACGAACAGCAACCGCACCTCCATCGGTTGCTGCTTTTAGTTTTCCGGATATGGGCTCGCTGACCGGCCCCGGACTGGGCCAGTGTATGGTCGGCGCTGCGGCGACAGGTAGCGGCCTGGTGATGGCGAACGGGACGGCCGTCGAGGGCTCCACAGAGTAGCGGCGAGGTAGTCGGCGATGTCACGTGGGCGCTCTCCAAGCTGTGGACGCGGCGCGTTGACGGCGAACCCTCTCAGTCCCAAGTCGCGGTATGGGCATCGGCGGTAGATGTGCCCCGCTTCTCCGCAGTGGTAGCAGAGCGAGCGGTGGTCAGGAGCGCGCCAAATGTCCGTCTTCCTCGCGTAGGTGCGCTGGGCGACGGGTGGTCGTGCTGGCGCTGGCGGCGGCGGACGACGGAACTGCGGCGTGACAGGGCCCTGGCGCGGTCGCGGAGGGGGACCTTGACGGCGTGCGACGGCGGCGTAGGTCATCGCTTGCGGCTCAGTCTGGGGCGATACAGGGGCTACTCCAAGTTGTTGTTGGAGCTCCTCACGCACGGCGTCGGCAATCGAAGCCACTTGAGGCTGTGATGGTGGGAACAGCTTTTGTAGCTCCTCCCGCACGACCGCTCGGATAGTCTCGCGCAGGTCGTCGGTGGCCAGTGATTGAACTCCGGCGTAGTTTGTCGAGTTTGTGCGGCGGTCGAATTGCCGGTTTCGCATCTCGAGTGTCTTCTCGATGCTGGTGGCCTCGCGAAGAAACTCGTCGACGGTCTTCGGTGGGCTTCGTACCATTCCGGCAAAAAGTTCCTCCTTCACACCACGCATCAGCAGGCGGACTTTCTTCTCCTCGGGCATTTCAGGGTCGGCGTGGCGGAAGAGACGGCTCATTTCTTCCGTGTAGATCGCGGTCGTCTCATTAGGTAGCTGCACCCGGGTTTCTAATAGCGCTTGGACTCGTTCTCGGCGTACGACGCTTGCGAATGTCTGCAGGAAGCCGCTTCGGAAAAGTTCCCAGGTCGTTAAGGTGGCTTCTCGGTTCTCAAACCACGTCCTGGCCGCGTCTTCCAAAGCGAAGAAGACATATCGCAGTTTGTCGTCGCTGTTCCAGTTGTTAAAGGTAGCGACTCTCTCGTACGTCTCAAGCCAGCTTTCCGGGTCCTCGAAAGTTGAACCGCGGAACGTCGGAGGCTCCCTGGGCTGCTGCAGCACGACGGGTGACGCTGGGGCTGCCATTGGGGTGGACTTGGTGGCCATCTTCCTAGTCGTATCAGGCAAAAGTCCGTGCTCCGGGGGCAGTCCTTGCAGCCTGCGGCTACCTCGCTGGTTCTTGGCGACGTTGGTGTCTTCCGAGTGCGGGCTTGGGTCACGGCTTTGTGGGGGCGTCCGGTACATGAACGCAAAGCACCTCCACCAGATGTCACGAGGTGGTGACGTTGAATAACACAGTAGCAATACTGTGAACGACAAAACTAGCTTTTATTGGGCGAACGTGTGCCCACAAAACAGGCTACACTTAAAGCACAACGAGAGCGGCGAACACAGTCGGCGATCGTCGTAAAATCTGATCAGCGAGTCAAGCGCGTCGGCTTTTATACAGCAGTCGTCGAATGTTCCAGACTAATCGTTCGGACCCGCGTACCTTCCACAAAGTTCTACACCATTCGCGTCACACGATGAAATCAGATAACACAACGTTCGGCGACAACAGATAGCCGGGTAGAAGTGTCTATAACTTTCCAGAAACTTCGGATACATGCAGGCGCGTCCCGCGCTGTGCGATTACATTTGTTAGGTGGCGAAACGTGGTCGCCCGATAAAGATAAGTACACGTGTCAAT